>NW_021703782.1:59550831-60115104 GCF_005190385.1 Monodon monoceros
ATAGAGAGAGAGAGAGAGAGAGAGAGAGAGAGAGAGAGAGAGAGAGAGAGAGAGAGAGAGAGAGATGATTAGTTCCTTGAAGAGAGAGATAATTAGCTCCTTCTTACTATATATACAATTTTATGAACATAGTATCACATCACCTTAGCTTTTCTGCTAGCCACATCATACTCTTTACTCATATTTCTATCAAATGTATTTTTCAGAAGATTCAAAGCTCCTTAGAGCTGCTATACATACTTCTCCAAACACCTACCAGGAACTAAATAAAAAGAAGCTTCAGCACAGCTGCCATAGTCTGAAAATGAGCTTCCCTTAACATCAAGGGACACATGCATATTCAAGCCTAAAATCATTTAAAATAGTTCACATGTGAAAAGATTTTTTTAAAAAACTAAAAATTTAATTTTTTAAACATTAAAGTAATAAATCAAGAAACGTTTGCTATAAAAGCCACCTGAAGGCCTGCTTATAACACAGGTAAAGAAAATAATCAAAGCCCTCAGTAATTGAAGGCCTTCCACTATTACACTACACATGTAAGAGAGGAGAGGAAAATAAAGAGTGTATATATAAGAAAAAATGAGCATAAAATAGTTTGACTTTTCTGAAATCTTTCTCCCTCTCCTGCTTCAAATTCTCACAATTACTAAACTTGCTGTTTTCTTGTTATCTAATATTTTCCCCTGTGTTACTTTCTGGACTTAACTCTTAGCACTGTTTTTCTACCTGTTTTGGGGGACTTTCCATAAAGAGTCAGTTCAGTGATTGAATCTTAAGCTTCCTTACTTGAACTTTTTGCTTTGGTGAGATCCCTTTTCCTGGGGCTGTGATACCATGGCTCTGGCCCATGAGGAGAAGCTATTCATGAACTGTTGTTAGCTCTTCTGTTTTTCTCCATGTATTATTGGGTAGATTTTTAAAAACCTAAGTGAGAGATTTTATATTTAGTCCTAATATACTGCCTCTTGTTTTATTGAACCTGTGCTAAGATCTTTGGGGGGTCCAATTCTGTCATCAGATACTAGCCAATCAGAGTTCAGGTCATCCACATATTTTGATATGATGCCATTTATTTATTTAGCCAAGTTCATAAAAATGTCAACCAACAATAGGTCAAGGATGGGATTCTGGAATAAGATCACTGGAGATTTCTATCTTAATATACAATGACACATTAATCAATGCTCTTTGAAAATGATCATTCTATCATTTATGGATCACCCCAAGTGCACCATCAGCTAGTTCATCCTTTTCTATCTTGTCTCCATTAACATAATCCAGGTGTACCATTTCAATAGCATTCTTGGGATATACTCATCCTGTACTCTTTAGCGGCATTATAGCACTGCCTATAACGTGACTACCTATGCTTAAATTCTTGTTCCCTAGTTTTAGCTTTGTGATCTTGAGCTATTTACTGCTCTAAACCTCTGTTACTTCATCTATAAAATGAGGGGAAATAATACTTAAGATCAAATTTTAAAATGTATATAAAGCATTTAACTGAGAGCCTAATATCAAATAAGTGCTGAAGAAATATTAGCTCTTCTTAACAGTGGTAGTCAACCTACCCAAAAAGAAAATGAAGATAGTCTGATACAGCTTAATCTTAATGAGCCCATGCTGGGTCTTAGTGAATACCATTTCCCTTTACATAAGAATTTACATGCTCTCATTTTATGCTGTTTTAAAACCCATCCATTTTAATAATCCATTCTATAATTTTGCTCAGGGATTAATGTCAGGTTCACCGATCCATAATTGCAGAATTTACTATTTTCCCTTATGGGAAATAGGGACTGCATTTGCTTCTCCAGTCCTGTGACACCTCTCCCCTTCTCCACTATTCCTCAGAGGTAACAGTTGCTGGTTTGGAAGTTTCATCTCCTAGCTCTCAGCAGCCCTGCAGTAAAATTCATCTCAGCTGGGGCACTTGATGTTCTCAATATCCCCACCTACCTTTGACATCATTTCCCTCTTAAACTAGTTTGTTCTACCCTCTTCAGTCTGAAGATCATTGTCTTTGATGCAGAAGACAGGCAGAACAGGAACGCAGTGGTCCTGCTTCCTTTTTGTCGTCTGTTATCACCATCTGTCTCAAGCAGAGGGCCTACCCCTTCCTGTTTGTTCCTCTTGCTCAATAGTATAACTTTAAAAATTCTCCTCTTTTCGCCTCATTATTTTATACAAAGTTTATCGCCCTGAGAGTTTATGCCTTAATTCATTTTTAAAGACCCATACACATAGTTTAAATTCACTGCTGGTGATCCAAAAAGCTCTTTATGCTTTTTGTTTGTCTTTTCAAAATATAAGCTCTGACATTTCCAGTCTAAAATGACATTTGAAGTAGTTTCTCCCTAAAATATCTTTTAAGACTCCAATTAAAAGCAAACATTCATACACAATATGCGACTCTGGAGAAGTTTAAGGTCCTACTGTTTTTAAATGACCTGCCACCCATATCTCAGTTTTCAGTGAATTCAGAAAGTCAATTGTTAAGAAAATGTGAGATGAATAGATGATGTGGAATAAAGTTATAGTTATGTAGATGTTAGTAATTGGACAGATTCAGGACATATTGAAAGTAATACCCACAGGACTACTGATGGATTGGATATAGGTTATAAGAGAAAGAAGAATCAAGAATTACAAAACCTATGAGGTTTTTTTGTTCGCTTGTTTGGGCAATTAGGTAGATGATAAATCTGTTTAGTGAAAGGTGGAAGAATTTGCAGCAGCAAATTGGGAAGGAGTATTAATAATTCTGTTTGTCCATGTTTAAGTTTCCTATTAGAGATCCAAATTGAAATGTCAAGTAGAATATAAGAGTTTGGAGTTCTAAAAAGAGGAATAGGCTGGAGATATAAATTTGAGTTGTCTACTAAAGATGGAATTTAAAGCCCTGGGACTAGCTGAAATTACCCAGATGAGATCATTGAGGTGAGAATAGAGCCAAAGAGAAAGCCCTGGGTCACCAAAACATTTAGAGGTCTGGGGGAAGAGGGAAAGGAGTTTGAGATGAAGCAAAAAGATGAAAGAAAGGCCACGGAAGCATAATATCCAGGAAACCAAGTGAGGAGTGTGTCAAGAAGGAGCGAATGTTGTCAAATGTTAAAATCTCAAGCAAGATGATCTCAGAGAAGTGAACATTAGCTTTACAGCAAGATGAGGTCATTGGTCCATGTTTTTAAAAGAGAAGTCAGAGAAATACCCAATTAGGATGATCTGAAGAGAAAATGGGAGTTGAAGAAGTAGAGAGAGACAATAAGTATAGATAATGCTTTATTTTTATGAAGGAGAACAGAGAAATGAATAGTAGCTGGAACAGGATGTGGAAAGGAAAGGTTTTATTTGCTTGCTTTTTTTGTTTGTTTTGATAATCTTAACACATACTTCAGTTTGGATAGGAAGAATCCAGTAGAGAGGGAGAAATTATTAATGTAGTAGAGATACAGAAAATGGAAGTAAAAAAATTTCTTTTTAAAAATAAAGGTAAGGGCTTCCCTGGTGGCGCAGTGGTTGAGAGTCCGCCTGCCCATGCAGGGGACACAGGTTCGTGCCCCGGTCTGGAAAGATCCCACATACCGCGGAGCGGCTAGACCCGTGAGCCATGACCGCTGAGCCTGCGCGTCCAGAGCCTGTGCTCCGCAACGGGAGAGGCCACAACAGTGAGAGGTCCGCGTACCACAAAAAAACAAACAAACAAAAAAATAAATAAAGGTAAGTGAAGAGGTTGAGCTAAGGTAGGAGCAGTGTCTTTTCTATAATAACTAGAAGGGAGGCCAATATGTGTGTACAGATACAAATAGGTTGATGGCTATCTGATTGAAAGGTGAGATAGTTCTTACTTGAGTGGAACTATTTTTGTATAAAATGTGGAGACAAGTTACTAGCTCAGATCAAGAGGGGAAGAGGATATAAGAGGATTGAAATCATCCGCTGTGATAATGGAAAAGTGAGTGAATTGGAGTATGTTTGTCAGTGTCAAATGACCATTCGTGGTGTAAGGTCATGGATTTGAAATGACTCTGGTCAGTACTGCTGTGATTTTCTCCATGAATATTGAGATACTGTGAACAAATGTAGATAGAGCTGTTTGCATAACGAAAGTTAGGACTTTTTTCTGGTTATGTACGAAAGTAACAGAGATAAGCAAATAATTAATGACTGTTATAAGGGAATAATTATAAAGCTGGACAATGGAATCTAAGCCTGGTAACAAGAGAAGTAAAGGAATTGAGTGTGCTCAGTATTGTCTTTCTTTTGCTTGCTTTGAGTTTACTTTGCTCTTTTGTGGCAATTTCTTGAAATAGAAGCTTATATTATTGGTTTGAGACCTTCCTTCCTTTCTAATGTAAGCATTTAGTGCACTATAAATTTCCCTCTCGGCACTGCTTTAGCTGCATCCCACATATTTTATATGGTGTGTTTTCATTTTCATTTACTTCTATGCATTTTTAAGTTTCCTATGATCCATTGGATCCATTGTTTACAAGTGTTTTGTTCAAATTCCAAGTGTTTGGAGATCTTCCTTGTCTTTCTGTTACTGATTTCTAGTTTGATTTCATTATGGTCAGAGAACACACTTTCTGTGATTTCAATTATTTTAAATTGATTAACGTTTGTTTTATGCTCAAGATATTATGGATTTGGTAAATGTTCCAGGGGTGCTTGAAAAATGTCTCTTCTGTTCTTGTTGGGTGAAGTGTTCTACATACATTAATTTTCTTTTGGTTAACTGTGTTGTTCAGATCAGTTCTAGGCACTTACACAATCTTTGCCACAAGCATTTTTGCTACCGATATTTTCACTGCATAACTAATTGGCCGTAAGGCAATTCTACAATAAAAGATAAAATAATGAAAAATAAAAGAGGGGAATTAAAAAGGACACAATGACACATGAGAAACAATTAACAAAATTAAAAAGACTCATTGCAAAATATGAAATATTTGAATACATTTAAGATATATAGGTTCATGGCAATACTGCACAAAGAACTGATTTTATTTTATGGATTGTACCTAAGCATTGACTTCCAAGTCTGTCATTCATAGTATTATATACATTTTTTTGGTTTGTTGATTCTTCCAATCATTCGGAATCACACTTTTTCTTTTTCCTGAAAATGTCTTCCTTCATTAAGAGACGTATCCATTTTCAAATGCTAAGATGTATATTTGTACCTGAGATTTGTATTGCATTGTGAAAGCCTGTACACTGTTGTTTGTTCTTGGCATATTGTCATGTGTCTGTTGAAAGATGTTTCTTAGTTCCACAGGAAATGTGGGTTCAACTCTGCACGTCTGAGGACCTTGACCTCTTTCTCCTCCACTGTAGTGATTTTCAAAATGAAACCAACTCTTGGGGCAAATCATCATCCTCTGTCAGCTCAATAAAGCCATTGATAACATAGCTAGGGCTTCCCTGGTGGCACAGTGGTTGAGAATCCGCCTACTAATGCAGGGGACATGGGTTCGAACCCTGGTCCGGGAAGATCCCACAAGCCACGGAATAACTAAGCCCGTGCGCCACAACTACTGAGCCTGTGCTCTAGAGCCCCCAAGCCACAACTACTGATCCCACATGCTGTGACTACTGAAGCCCATGAGCCTAGAGCCTGTGCTCTGCGACAAGAGAAGCCACTGCAATGAGAAGCCCGTGCACTGCAACGAAGAGTAGCCCCCGCTCAACGCAACTAGAGAAAGCTTGCGTGCAGCAACGAAGACCCAAAAGCAGCCAAAAATAAATAAATAAATAATAAAAATTAAAAAAAAAAAAAAGTGCCTGCCAATGCAGGGGACATGGATTCGAGCCCCGGTCCAGGAAGATGCCATATGCAGTGGAGCAACTAAGCACGTGCACCACAACTACTGAGCCCACGTGCCACAACTACTGAAGCCCGCATGCCTAGATCCCGTGCTCTGCAACAAGAGAAGCCACTGCAATGAGAAGCCCGCACACTGCAATGAAGAGCAGCCCCCACTCAATGCAACTAGAGAAAGCCCACGCACAGCAATGAAGACCCAATGCAGCCAAAAATAAATAAATAAAATAAATAAATTTACTAAAAAAAACCCCCAAAACATAGCTAACTGAAACCAAACTGTCAAACCAAAAATGTCAACCAGTTATTTTGTCTTTCATGGCAAAATGCCTTACAGCCAATTAGTTATGTGACTAAAATGTCTGTGGGAAAAATGCTTGCAGCAAAAATGTTTACTGCAAAGAAGTTTACAGTGAAAATACAGGACATGGTTCAGATTTTCTATGTCTGCTGATTTTCTGTCTATTAGTTCTATTGCTTGCTAAGAGGGGGCATTAAAGACCAAACAGTAATTGTAAATTTGTCTATTTCTTTTTTCAGCTGTATTGATTTCTGCTTCATGTATTTTTGAGGTTCTGCTGTGTGATGCATACACATTAGGATTATGTCTACCTGGTGGATTGATTCTCTTATCATTATGTAATGTGCCTCTTTGCCTCTGGTAACACTGCTTGCTCTGAAGTCTACTTTATCTAATATTAATAGAGCCACTCCTGCTTTTTTTAAATTAACATTTTCATGGTATACTTTTCATGCTTTTTCTCTCAGCCTAACTCACTTAAAACTCAAAAATCATGTTGTTGCATTTTAAGTGAGTTTTTATAAACAGCATATAGTTGGGTTGTGGTTTTTGATGTACTTTTAATTGGTATGTTTAGACTCTTGCACTTAAGGTAACTGTTGATACATTAGAACTTAAATCTACCTTTTATTATTTGTTTCCTTTCGTTCTTGTTCCTCTGCTTCTCTTTTCTTGCCTTCCTGCATGTTATTTAAACATTTTTTTAACATTCCATCGTGATACATTTATAGTTTTTTTAGTGTGTCTCTTTGTATAGTTTCTATAGTCGTTGCTCTGGGTATTATAAAATACATATATGACTTATAGCAGTTTACTGGTGTTAACATTTTATTAGTTTCAGTGAAATGTGAAATCCTTTCTTTCATTTATTTCCCTTTATCTTCCCCACTGCTAGCATTGTCTTGAATATAAGATAGCATTATAATATTTGTTTCAATCATCAAATATAATTTATAAAACTGATGAGAAGTATATAGTCTTTTGCATGTACCCATATTTCTGTTCTTGCCATTTTTCCCTGATGCTCACAATTGATTCTTTTACCATCTTCTTTCTGCTAAAAGAAAATTCCTTTGCACTTTTGAAGGGTAGATGTGCTAGCAACAAATTCTTTTAGTTTTCCTTCATCTGGTTGTGTTTTTATTGCTTCTTCATTCCTGAATTATAGTTTTCCCAGATATAAAATTTGATATTGACAGCTATTTTCTTTATACCCTTGAAAAATGTTGTGGCATATCCTTCTGGCCACCATGGTTTCAGAGAAGAAATCCACTGTCATCCAAAGTAGTGTTCCCTGTAGCTAATGTGTTGGTTCTCTCTGGCTGCTTTCAAGATTTTTTTTCAATATTTTTAGTTTTTGAAAGTTTAAGTATATGTCTTGGCATGGATTTTTTTTTTGAGTTTATATTATTTGGAATTTGCACAGTTTCTTTATTCTATAGTTTTAGGGCTTTTTTTTTTAACCAAGTTTGAAAAGTTCTCAGTCATTATTTCTTCAATTGCTCTTTCAGCCCCCTCTCTTTCTTCTCTCTCTCTCTAGGAATCCAATAATACAAATGCTGGATTTTTTGTTATTGCCCAAATTTCTTTGATTCTCTGTTCAGTTTTTTTTTCAGTCTATATTTTCTCTTTTGTTCAGAATGGGTAAATTCTATTGATCTGTCCTCAAGCTCACTGATTCTATCTCTGTCACCTCTACTCTACAGTTGTGCCATCAAGCAATTTTTTATTTCTGACATTGTATTTTCAGTCCTATATTTTCATGTCATTCTTATTTATTACTTCTATTTCTCTTTTGTGATTTTCTATCATTTCATTTGTTTCAACAGAATTTGTAATTGCTTACTAAAGCATTTTTAATATAGCTGCTTTAAAATTCTTGTTGGATAATTCCAATATTTGATTCATCTTGGTTATGTCAGTTTATTGTGCTTTTTTGTTCAAGTTGTGGTTTTCCTGATTCTTGTTATGTAACAGGTGACCTTAAAAAACTATATCCTGGACATTTTGGCTATTTTCTTAGGAGAGTCTGGGTCCTATTAAATCTTTTATTTTATGACAATTCTAGTGACAATTTAGTTTTGAGGGCTCTTGTGGTACTGTTTCCATCTGCTTGGTTTATCTCATGCCAGAGGGGATCCCAAAGGTCCATGATAGTGCTGCGTGAAGGGGCAGAAGTTTCCCCAGGCTAGGCTGCCTGGTGTCTCTAAGTAGAGGGAGGGGGCTTCCCTGGTGGCTCAGTGGTTGAGAGCCCGCCTGCCGATGCAGGGGACACGGGTTCGTGCCCCGGTCTGGGAAGATCCCACATGCCTCGGAGCGGCTAGGCCCGTGAGCCACGGCCGCTGAGCCTACGCGTCCGGAGCCTGTGCTCCACAATGGGAGAGGCCACAACAGTGAGAGGCCTGCGTACCGCAAATTAAATAAATAAATAAATAGATAGATAGATAGATAGATAGAGGGAATCTGATTCACAGAGCAAAATCTTCCCAGACCAGGCAGCCAGTTTTGCAGGATTCCCCTCCCTGGTGCTACCCAGCCACCTGTTTTTTAGGTAAATGGCATAAACCTCAAACAAGGAGATGTCTTTACTCAAGGGTTTAGCTTGTGTTATTCAAGCCAGAAACCTGGAAATCATTTATGATTCTTCTCTCTGTCAACCAGAAGTGAATATACTCAGAATTAATGAAGTTTAAGTTTCAGTGCTCCTCACTTGCAAGAGCCCTGTCAAAGAGCCTGGAACCCAAATGTGTTCACATGATCACATATTTTTGTAAAATTTGCAAAAGTAGCATGTTTTAACTGTAATTAATTAAAACTCTGCCCTTTTTTTCCTGACTTCCCTTTTATCACTTTCCCCTCATGTCATCACCACAGGCACTTTTGAGATCTGGCTATGAGAATGCTGTGCTAGGGATGCATTTAGTTTGGATTTGGTGAGATAAGCTCATGTTGTCCGAAGACGCTTCTGTATATAGTTAACACTAGATATTCTTGCATGGAGTGGCTTTAGGAAAGCTCCTAACCACTCACTTCGCTGACTTAACCGGCTTTGTGACACAAGGTTCAGGGTCTATGGTTGTCTTACAATAAGAGTGTCACCTATCTCACTCAGAAGTATTGTGTAGAAAGGAGAAATATTTGAAATTTGGGGATCCAGAAAGTAGCCTGTAGAAAATTCTTCCGATCATTGGACTTGTAATATTTAATATTTATTTAGCTAACTATTAGAACATTTATTTAGCTGAATATTGGAATATTTGAGACATAATGGTACCTAGTCAAAATACAAGTTCTCTCTTGCCACAAATCCTCTATAATGCACAACATATATGATTATAAAATAGTCCATACTTTTTAGATGAAAATTGAATGAAATTGAATTATCAGAATTTTTCATACAGACCACAAGCTTAAAGCTATACTACAAACGGTAAGTACATTTATGTGTGATATCACGTGTTTTATATATCCCAATTCTCCATAATAAAAAACAAAAGTTGATCAACCATGCTAGAACAAAGACTGAATTATCTTTTCTTTATTTACAATATTATTTTACAAAACCATTGAACATAAAAGGCAATATCAAAGAGTTCACTGCCAAAGTGTCTCAAGCAGTTGATTGATTAAAAATAGTGTGTCATTATTATTTTTTCTTGGATTTGGTAATGTTTATAGTTTTTGGCAGCTTTTTAAAATTTGCCATTTGTTGTGGCTTCTTTTCTCATTCTAAAGGAATACTCATTTTGTATCTAATTTGGAGTGAGTAGTTTTGTATTTTTTTTCTTAAAATGATCTCACAAGATTTGGATCAAGTTCTACTTTCTTCCCACTTTCAAATCCACATCCATTCTATCTGGAAATCCAGGTATTGCCACCTTAAGATACATATCAATTCTGTCTACTTCTCCCCATCTCCAAGGCCACCACTGTTGTAACTTCTCTGGACAACAGCAGTAGCTTCTCTTTCTTAGGCAGAAATGTGTTAATTTAGTGTAACCAAATCAACTGCTTTTTCTATATGTTTTTAAGACTTTACTGTCTTGCTTTCTCCATTCTGAGGTTTAGAAAAAGTCTCTTAATTTTTCTTTTGATATTTTTGTCTTGTAATTTTTTTACATTTATATTTAGCTATTGTAGGGTACTTTTATACTCTTCTAGGTAACTAACCAGGAATGCTAACATCATTTAAGAGAAAATTATTTTCTCCTAAATCAAAATACCAACTTTAGCACTTATTATGTTCATTTTAGATTTTAGTTTATACTGGTTATCTGTGTGTCCTATTAGTATGCTAGTAGATAGTGCTTTGATTACAGTCAATTTAGAGTACTTTTAATATCTGATTGAGTAGGTCTACCCTTGATATCATTTTTTTTAATGAAAAGTTATTGCACATTCTTTTTTTTGAATTTTATTTTATTTTTTTATACAGCCGTTTCTTATTAGTTATCCATTTTATACACATCAGTGTATACATGTCAATACAAATCTCCCAATTCATCCCACCACCACCACCTGCCCACCACTTTCCCCCCCTTGGTGTCCATACCTTTGTTCTCTACATCTGTGTTTCTGTTTCTGCCTTGCAAACTGGTTCACCTTCACATTCTTTTTCCATATGAATTTTAAACTTATTTTGACCAATTAGAAAAAATTATATTGAGATTCTGATTGGAACTTCAATAAATTTATGTATTAATATAGGAAGTACTGTCTCTTTAATTTCAGATCTTGTGTTATGTCCTTCAATAAAATGTTACCATTTTCTTCATTTAGATCCAATTCTTGTGTTCTTAATTTATTTTTAGTAATTTATCTTTTTTACTGTGCTTATGAATGGGATGTTTCCCATTTTAATTTCTTTTTTCAAAAAGATTTATTTATTATTTATCTTATTTACTTTTGGCTGCGTCGGGTCTTAGTTGACACATGCGGGATCTTCATGGAGGCATGCAGGATCTTCTCATGTGGCGCTCGGGCTTCTCTCTAGTTGTGCGTGCGGGTTTTCTCTTCTCTGGTTGTGGTGCGCGGGTTCCAGAGCGCATGGGCTCTGTATTTTGCAGCACGCTGGCTCTAGTTGAGGAGCATGAGCTCAGTAGTGGTGGCGCATGGGCTTAGTTGCCCAGCAGCATGTAGGATCTTAGTTCCCTGATCAGGGATCGAATCCCTGTCCCCTGCACTGTAAGGCAGATTCTTTACCCCTGGACCACCAGGGAAGTCCCCCATTTAAATTTCTAATTGCGTAATATTAGTAGAAAGAAAAGGTATTAATTTTTTATCTGGCCACCCACGTTACCAAATTCTCTTATTAATGCTCAGAGATATTTAGCAGAATATCTTGTATTTTCTAAGTATATAATCATACCAACTAGAAATAAAAATAGCATTATCTTTTCATTCCCATCTTTTAAACTGCTTATTTTCTACCCTTCTCAATCTCTAAAATGTGTTGAAGAATAATGATAATAGCAGAAATCCCTGTCATGTTACTGATTTTAATTTATAAATGGCTGTTGTATATAATTTAGTTGTTGGGTTGAGGGAGAGAATTTTTTTTTAAAAATCTTTTTTAGGTAGTGCTATAGACTGAATTATGTCACCCTGTAATTCATATGTTACACACATATAACTCCTTATGTAACTGTATTGCAGATAGCACCTTTAAGGAGATGATTAAGGTTAAATGAGATCATAAGGGTGGAGCCCTGTCTGGTAGAACTGGTGCCCTTATAACCAAAGGAAGAAAAGGACACCAAAGCTGTCTCTCTCTCTCTGCCACGTAAGGACACAGTGAGAACTTAGCCATCTGCAAGCTAGGAAGAGAGAACCCAGAACCCAACCCAGAACCCAGTTGGGTTACCAGAACCCAACTGTACTGGTACCCTGATCTCAGACTTCCATCCTCCAGAACTGTGAGAAAATAAATTTCTGTTGTTTAAAGCTACTCAATCTATGGTATTTTCTTCTGTCAGCTCAATATGACTTAAGACAGGTAGCTTCCCCTTTTCTCTCCTAACTGAGAATTTATTGGCGTAAATGCAACCATGTAAAGCCATAAATTATGATAAACATAGTCATGACATTGTCCTCTAGCCCAGCAGTTCTCAACTGCAATGAATTTTTCTCTCAGGGGACATTTAACAATGTCTAGAGACATTTCTGGTTGTCACAACTGGGGGTGAGTACTGTGTGCTGCTGGTATCAAGCAGGTAAAAGCCAGGGGTGCTGCCAAATATCCTACAATGATGCACAGCTCCCCACAACAGAGACTTATCTGGTCTATAATGTCAGTAGTGACAAGGTTGAGAAACTCTGCCTAGCCAAGCCCCTAAAAACTCCTGTAACCTAGAGGGAGGGAAAAGGAAGAGGATGTCTCAGAACTACTTGTAAAATGCCCCACTGCCTGAGCCAAAGAGGTGGCTGGGCTCCAGGGAGTGAAGGGCTGACCCTCAGAGCTCTGGTAGTTGATAGAGCAGGACCGCTCACTCTGCTGGCCCTGGAAGTAGAGGTCAGTAGTAGATTTTGGTATCAGGCCACATGCCAGTGATGCTGAAGGCCATCACGCTTGTTGTCCCTGGCAGGTGTCCCTCAGATAGAACACAGGCTGGGTGGGTAGAGAAACTGGTTCTTTTGTAGCAGCAGGTGAACTTGCCCGTACCAACTCCTACTCTGCCTGCCAAGACCCGCTACAGAGCTTTCTCTTATTCCTATTTTACATAGAGTTTTTCTTAGGAATGGCTAATGAACTTTATCAAATGCCTCTATGGCGTTCATTGACAGAATCACATAGTTTTTCTCCTGTAATATTTGGTGTGTTCGATTATCTTGATAGACACCTTCATTTCAAAAAGTAAAACTTACAAACTTTTTTTTGTTACTTTCATTGTATTTTTTTATTATTAAGGCTATTCTAACTTTATTCAAAATGTCTTTATGTTTTTCTACAGTCTAGAATTGGTGGACTAAAAAAAAATTATATATTCATTAGTGTTAGAAAGAATTAATTTCTAAAACCATCTGTGCCTGGTGTCTCTTTTAAATGATCAATTTTTAACCTTTGTGATTTGTTCTATAGCCAGTTTTGAAACAGTTTTGGTCTTGTGCCAGTTTTGGTCATTTCTGTCTTTTAATGGTTTCTTGATCGGTCTTGCTGCTTCTGGTTTATATTCTCGGAGTCAGGGTAACCTTTTTAAAACCAGAGTCAAATCATGTCACTGCTCTGCTTAAAACTCTACTCAATAAATGATGGAAAACAAAATTTGAACTCTTTACTTTGCTTTCAAGGCCCCTAATGATTGGTCCTATCCATTACAACCCTTTCTTGCGGTACTCTTTCCTTTACCATTTCATTTCAGACATACTGATGAACTGCCTATTTCTCAAACGTAGGGATCTCTTTTCCTTTTTATGGGCTTTCCCCTTTGCCTGGAAAGTTCTCCGTCCCCTCCATATTTCACATCAGTTGCTCCCTTACCAAATTCAGTTTTTAAAAATGCCACCTCAGAGACATTTCCTGACCACCCCATCCAAATAGATTTCCCCCACCCCAAGACCCACCCTGTTACCCAAAGTAGGCAGAGTTTTCTCTTTTCTGGTAGTCACAAAGACTCAAAGTCAACAGCCACTCAACAGCCACATTTTCCTCCAAGGGACAACTCAGATACTGGGTTGGTCACTAAGAGAATTATCTTCCCACTTCTCCACTTTACTTTGAAAAAATCTCATGGTTTCAGAGCCCAAAGGTTATAACAGAATCCCAAATTAATTTGTTAAAGATAATTTCTGCCACTGAGAACTTCTCAATTCCTTTTGATTCTCTGTAGATGAACATTTGTATGCAATCACATATAAATGGCAGGAATTTTGTTTTGTTTTGTTTTGTCTTCGTTGGGCCTTTGTTGCTGCACGTGGGCTTTCTCTAGTTGCGGGGAGCAGGGACTACTCTTCTTTGTGGTGTGTGTGCTTCTCATTGCGGTGGCTTCTCTTGTTGTGGAGCATGGGCTCTAGGTGCTCGGGCTTCAGTAGTTGTGGCATGTGGGCTCAGTAGTTTTTGCTCATGGGCTCTAGAGCACAGGCTTGGTAGTTGTGACACATGGGCTTAGTTGCTCCACGGCATGTGGGATCCTCCTGGACCAGGTCTTGAACCCGTGTTGCCTGTATTGGCAGGCGGATTCTTAACCACTGCACCACCAGGGAAGTCCCATGCCAGGAATATTTTAGAATTGTAGCCATGTAGAAATTAATATGTGTACAAGAACACTAATGTTCAGAAAAAGGGGAAGGGAGAAATTATATTTTTGATCAAGGTATCAACTACTTTTAAAAAAACATAGTGTCTCCAAATGGCTTGCTGAGAAATACTATTTGGCAAGATATTTCTCAATCTGGCTTATGTTGCCTGTTGTAATTTTACTAAGCCCAGCGTTTTAACGTTTTTGAACATATTCCCAAAGATCTTTAATGATTGATGAGTCTTTAAAAAAAAGTCAATAAAGTAAATATGTAGCAAAAACGGGCCACTAAAGGAATGCTAAAAATTGGATGAAGAAAATTCACAGTATGAACAATGAAGAAATAAACCATGTGTCATTACTGTATAAATAGGTGTCACAATTCCTTTGAAAAAGATTTCACTGACCAGTTTTAACATGAAAGTATTATCAAATGCAGCGAATGTATCTCTTTTCCCACCATATAAACTTTTTGAAAATAGAACCCACCCTGGATAGCAAATTTTCCAAGATAAACACTTGTATTTATTTTTCCAGAAGTAGGTGAATACAAGATAGGCCAGTTCAGGAATCATATTTATGAACGTGCATTATTGGTGTGGATAGGATCTGCTAGCATGTACCAACTAAATATTAACGTTTTCCTGTTTTGTGGGTATAAGTGGTCCAGACTTTGAATCTAGATTCCTTTCATTGTCACCTCAGATTGGGCAATATTTTTGCTTTTAAAATGATGAAATTCATTTCTCAGTGAACTTCAAAAGAGAGAGAGCCACCCTACAGCAGATGCTTTCCTGCTAACTCAGAATCATTCATGGGAGTTGTCAATTTGTTCTTCCAAAAATATCGAGCAAGATGAGAAGAAAGCAAATGTTTTTGCTATCAAGACATAGACATTTGGTCAGAGCAATAAAATAGCCTCCAATGCCAATAAATAATGAAGAAAATGTGGGATGAGTAACTTCCAAAAGTTATGGAAATAATTTGACTGTGTCTTGCTACACGATAAAAACTGACACGATTCCTAACTACCCACAGATGGAAGCACTCCTCTCACCACGTGTTCAAGCAGAGTCATCATTACAGGCCTTATAATCATGGTGTAGCCAGGAATTTTGCCTGTTTTGAAACAATTATGTATGTATATAAAATGTGTATACATGTGTGGTTAATTTTCTAATGGTGGTGATTAGTTTGCTTTAGGCCAATACAAATTCTCTTACAGCAAATGTTACGCATTTAAAAGATGACTGCATAGGGCCTCAGGTGGAATCTATGAATATAATCGTTTCTAATCTGTTCGTAGTTCACTGGCCTATACGTAAAGGGATAAAACCCTACATTTTACACTCAATTAACAGTGTATATCAAATAGGCATTCACAGTCTGCTTCTGCCACACAAATTAACCCTTATTTTCTTTGCTGAAAATGGAAATTAGTAGAGTTATGGAAGATATGGATAACCCCACAGAAAGCAGGTTTAATTTTTCTTTACATGCAACTTAATCAGTTTGAAAAGTATTATGATAAACTGGTTTAAATAGGATTGGAGAAGCTAGGAAAAAAAGAGGAAAAATGATATTTATGTAGGCTGATGTAGTATGGGGAGAAGGGGTGGACTTCAGTCTGGTAGCCCTGGGTTTGAATCATGGTTCCTGCGTTATGTGTGACACTGAGCAGGTTTCTTAATCAATGTAAGTTCCCTGCTTTGTAAAATTAGGATAATAAAACCTCACGGGGATATGATGAGAGTTAAAAGAAATAATGAATACAGAATGGTGCAGTGTGGGATACATAGTAGACACTCAGTAAATGAGAGAGATTGTTATTTATTGAGTGCCTTCTACCTGCCAGGTCCTTTTTATGTGTTGTCTTAATTTTTGTTTTAATTCTTGAATTTTGTTTTATTTATTTATTTTTATACAGCAAGTTCTTATTAGTTATCTATTTTATACATATTAGTGTATATCCCAATCTCCCAATTCATCCCTCCACCACCACCCCACCCCATATGTTGTCTTATTTAAACCTTAAATTTGACTCCCCAGCTTTGCTGTAAATTGGAATCACTTGGATTAAAAATTATCGATGCCTAGTTCTCATTCCCAAACATTCTGAGGTGTGACTTGCAGTTTGGGATACTAAAAACTCAGTAGGTGATTCTAATATGCAGCAAAGTTTAGAAACCACTGCCTTACTACAATGCAATGAGCTAAGTATTAGCATATCCATTTTAGAGTGAAGAAATTAGAATTGGGGGATCGATTTACTCAAGATCACATGGTTAATGACTGACCATGTGGATATGGGGAAAATGGCCTTCCTGTATTATTTTATAATAATACTGGCTCACCAAAATAAAAAAAAAAGAGTTACAAAATAATATGTAGAGTTCAATGCTAATTTCTTCTTACTGATGTGTAAAAAGGCTATAAATATGTTTATCAAATACATTTGTCAAACATTTTGGGCAGGTAGGGTTGAAGATTAAGGGTTTTTTTGGCATGGTGATGGTTTTTCCAAATGTTCAACAAAGAATATATATTACTATTTTAGTAAGAGAAAAAAATCATATTGATATTTCTTTAAGAATCATAAAACTGGAGAAATAGCAGACTTATAAGTTCAAGAATGAACATCTTTAATTTGAGAGACCTGGAGAACATGCAGATGACAATATCCCAAAGGTGGAAGGATGCATGATTCTGAAGCCTGGCCTAGAGGTATGACTGGATATATAATCTCTTCTTGGAAATATCTGCTAGAGATCTGAAATTACTGTCAACCTTCCATCAATTGTCAGGCAATAAGGAGTTATAAGATTTTTTTAGTAGTCTGACATCAGGATTTGTATCCTTTTCTTTCAATTTCCTCTGCCATCATCCTAGCTTAGCCCTGAATCATTCATGACTTGAAAATCTATAGCTCTTTAATTGGTCTCTTTTATTCCAGTCTCTCTGTATTTCAATATTTTCTGTATACCTATGCAACAGTACCTATAAAGCTCTAGCAAGCCTTCTTCTTAAAGACACAATGGCTTCCCATCGTTGACTGAATGAAAATTGAATTTCTGAGACAAGCATTCAAGACCTTCCATAACATGACCCCTTGCTGCTTTTTTTTTTTCACCCTACTCTCCTATCAAACATGATTATTTGCTCAGATACATCATTTATTTGTCCACTCAGGCCCTTTACTTGTGCCTCTCTCTCTGTTCCAAATGCCCCTCTGTATCTGCACCTTTTAAAATTCTGCCCATTCTTTGAAACTAATGGTCCTCCATAAAAGCCTCCTCTATTATTCTCATTGGAAGTGATCACAACTCCATGCAAACTTCACACTCACCTGTATCACTTACATGGCATTTATCCCCCACCTGGAATGTGGTTTACTATTTACAAATCACTTCACAATATATGCTCATTTAATTCTCATAAACAGTACTTGAATAAGTAGACACTAGATCACCATCCATTTCTATAATTTTTTTCATCTTGCAAAACTGAAACCCTGCACCTGTTAAACAATAACACTCCATTCTCCCCTCCCCGAGCCCCTGACCACCACCATTTCCACTTTCTGTCTCTACGAATTTGACTGCTCTAGCTACTTCACATAAGTGGAATCATACAGTATTTGTCCTTTTGTGACCAGCTTATTACACTTAGCATAAAGTCTTCAAAGTTAATCCATGTTGTAGCATGTGTCATAGTTTCCTTCTTTTTTAAGGCTGAATAATATTCCATTGCATGTGTGTACCACATTTTGTTTATCCATTCACCTGTCAGTGGTTACTGGGGTTGCTTCCAGCTTTTGGATATTGCCGATAATGCTATTATGAATGCAAATGTACAAATATCTGCATGAGTCTTTGTTTCAATTCTTTTGGGTATATACCCAGAGGAGGAATTACTAGATCATATGGTAATTCTGTTTTTAAATTTTTGAGGAACCACCATACTGTTCTCCACATTGGCTGCACCATTTTACATTCCCACCAGCAGTGCAGAAAGTTTCCAATTTCTCCACATCCCCACCAACACTTATTATTTTCTGTTTTTGTTTTTTGACAATAGTCATCCTAATGGGTATGAAGTGAATCTTTTGCATTTTGAGGATTAAAAACAGGAGTTACAAAATCAAACTTCCACAGGGGTCAAAGGAGGTTACTCTAAACAACTGGCCCATTAAGACAGTGTATGGTACCAGACACTCAGCCTCAGGGTCCAAGAAATATTAGGAAGTGGCTGATTCAGTGACCATTTGAAGAGTCAACGGCTTCTCTAATAGGAAAGTTGCTACTCAGCTCCAGTGGATTAGGGCTTTGGCAGATGTTCGTGTATTACATGAAATCTTCTGGGTTTTTTTTTAAAGCACTGTGTAATGGATTTGAATTTGAATCCTCGACAAGACAGTATTCTTTAGGCAACTGTATTTGAGTGAAAGGGTGCCAATATAGGATCTTGGGTGTGAATAGAAGCCTTCCCACTTTTTGGGTGACAGTCACACTGGTAGGAAAGAGAGCAGAAATTCTGGGTCCATGATGGTGTGAGTGCTGAAACTCAGTGCCTAGGAGATGGCTGATATGACGACTGAGAGCCAACAGCTAAGAGCTCCAATACTTTGGGCTCTTGGCTTAGCAAGGTATAGAGGCGTCATGCTGGGGATTTGCCTTTTCCCAAGACCTTGCAGAACATGCCTTCACCCTGCTTCTGGGTTTTAGACACAACTACTGATCAAGGCTGCTATTACCATTCTGCTGCAAATGCCCTTCTGCACAAGTCAGCACTAGAAGATGGTGCTGAGAGAGACTAAAATTCTCTCACAATACAGAGAAACACATGCGACCACTGGAAAAACATTAGAGGAGAGGTTGGGTAATGTATGTGTATATGGGGACCATGAGAGTGTTCTCCAGTATTTGCCCTTGGGGAACGACTGTCTCCTATTCGTTACTTGGAGAACTGTGTGGAGCAGGGCCTGGTGAACCTTCTCTGTAAAGGGCCAGATGGTAAATATCTTAGTCTCTGTAGGCCACTTACAGACTCTGTCACGTGTCCTTTTTCGTTTTTGTTTTGTTTTGCTTTTTATAATCCCTTAAAAATATAAACAACCTTTCTTAGCTTGAAGGCCACATAAAACAGTCCATGACCCAAATTTGACCCATGGGCTGTAGTTTGCCAACCAGGATGTTAAAGGATCATCCGTTACATTGTGAGACCCTTTCCTTTCCAGTACATTGTTAAGAGCCATTCAGGGAAGAAATGATTCCTTGCATCCACCACAGTTTCTAACACGGTGACTTGTAAATATTTGGGCTCAGCAAATATTGATAAGTAAATTAATTCGTGATTAAGAAGGGAGTTTTCAAGTATTTTCAGTGAAGTGGTGCTATCATGAATCATTTCTAGGATCTAACCTTATTAGGGTTTAGAGGCAAAAGGGATCAGGGACTATTTTGTTTTTCTCTATATAAGAGGCTAGAGTGGTTCTGTAGAGAATTGGTGAGAGGCAATGGTAATGGCACCTGTATTTCGTAGAAAGAACAAAAATGATAAGCATTAAAACCCTGTGATAACAACACAGATTTGAGATTTTTTTTTAATGTCCCAAATTCATGGGAGACACAACCATTGGGCAAAGCTTTTACAAAAGTAAATACAGTATGTTTCCAATGAGCACATTATTATATATACTCCCTTTGTGAAATGTCTATTTTAAAGGGGAGTTTTATGGTGTTCTTATGTTTCCTATATAAAATGTAGAACTCCAATAAGGGTTTGAGGGCAGAATTTTATCTCTCAGTCAGTAAAATTATTTCTACTTTATCAGGCTTATGCTTATAGTGCCCTGCACCACTTCCTGGCACTATGACATGGAGATAAATTAACATTCTCAGGTCTCTAGGATACCAGTGTTTATACTGTCCTCGGCAGGGTGTACTATGTGTTGGCAGAGTAGACAGGCCTGAGTGTGATATGAGGGGCCTCAAAAGAGTGTCTAACCTCAAAATATTTCATTATTAGCACTCAAGAGTGATATTCAGACTGTAAAAGAAATTATTCCCTGGGCTACCCTGGTGGCGCAGTTGTTGAGAGTCCACCTGCTGATGCAGGGGACACGGGTTCGTGCCCTGGTCCGGGAAGATCCCACATGCCGCGGAGCGGTCTGGGAAGATCCCACATGCCGCGGAGCGGCTGGGCCCGAGAGCCATGGCTGCTGAGCCTGCACGTCCGGAGCCTGTTGCTCCGCAATGGGAGAGGCCACAGCAGTGAGAGGCCCACGTACCGAAAAAAAAAAAAAAACAACAACAAAAAAGAAATTATTCCTTTGGGTTAAAGCACAAAGTCTAGCAGAGTATCCTGTTAAAATGGAACACTTTGGAAGAAATAATGACACATTAATTAACCCATGATCAATTAATTAAGAACCCAAGGAGGATCTGTTTTTCAGGCCACTAACCCCCCACTGGTCAGCAGAGGGGAAAGCCCTCCGAACTCAAGATTTGATGATAAAAGAGTTATAGATGACTCAGCACCTACAGGGGAAGGAGCCTGGGTAGGGATGAAATAAGGACACTAGAAAGTGAAGGGAGATGGGAAGTGAATTGTACAAAGTGTAAAGTTTAGTTTTAATTTGTATTATTGTTTTTATTGAAGTATGGTTGATTTACAATCCTAGTTCCAGGTGTACACGATAGTGATTCAATATTTTCGTGTGTGAGGAAGCATAGAAAGAAAAATGTGCTGAGAGAAACAAGGGCATACAAAGTATACATGTACTTCCTTCACAAAGTTAACCAGACTCAACTCTGGTGCCATAAAGTGCTATGAAGCTATTATTTATTCTCCTCAGGTACATAATTCACTACAGAGACTAGAAATTTCAGAAATGGAAACAAGCTACTTTCCTAATAGAGCCTTAAGAGCTATAAGTACCTGTTATAAATACTGCACTGTTCCAGGTGTTATTAGAGATGAGGGGGGAAAGAAACTAACATGTTCTAAGCATGTACTGTGTGCTCACCCATTAGTTAGTTACCTCATATGATCCTTACAACCACTCTGTGAAAGAAGCAGTAATTCCCTCATTAGAGATGAAAAATTTAGGGTCAAACAGCCCATGTGACTTGTACAAAGCGTTAAATTTATTATTTTTATTATTATTATTTTTATTGTAGCATAATTGACTTACAGTGTTAGTTTCACATGTACAACATAGTGATTCAATATTTTATAGCTTAGTATTCCATTTAAATTTATTATAAAACAATCTGCATTATGTTTAATTCTAAAAGTAATAGATAATTGTATATTATGATGTAGTAAATATTGAATAGATTGTGAAAATACTTCCCACATGGTAGAAAAGGATGCAAACCACAATCTGTAATTAATTGTCTGTGCACTTTTGTATATTATCGAGCTGTAAGACCGATAATCCAAATATGCAGGTTGTCTGGGGACCAAAGCAAAATATATGAATGAAAGTAGAAGAAAGGTACGTGGTATGTTTTTCTCAGAATACATCTTTGATTAGAATAAGAAAAAAATTATTACAAAACAATGACTATATTTCCCTGTGCTGTATAATATATCCTTGTTGCTTATCTGTTATATATAGTAGTTGTACCTCTTAACCCTCTTCACCTGTGTTGCTACTCCGCCCACCCTTCTCCTTACTTGTACCCACGAGTTTGTTCTCTGAATCTGTGAGTCTGTTTCTGTTTTGTTATATATATTCATTTGTTTATTTTTGGATTCCACACATAAGTGATAACATACAGTATATGTCTTTTCCTGTCTGACTTATTTCACTAAGCATAATACTCTCTAGGTCCATCCACAGTGTGGCCAATGACAGAATTTCGTTATTTTTTATGGCTGAATAATATTCCATAATACAAAGTGTAAAGTTCAGAGCTTAACAATACTTGTTTAGTGTCAAGTACCATTCTGAAGATTTCTATGTATCTCTTATTTCAATGTCAAAGCAGCCCATGAAGTAAACATTAGTAGTTTTTTGTTCATTTGTTTTTTGGTTTGGGGTTTTTTTTTATAAATAAGTAATCTGATGCTCAGCCAGGTTAATTAATTTGCTCAAGATAAGTGAGGATGTTGGGATTCAAACACACACACACAGTTAAAGTTCTGAGCCCTGAAACTGGTGGACTTCATTATCTTTAGGATGAGCAGTTCTCATCTTCTGTCCTTTGAGCAGCACTTTATATCCTACTATACCACACTGCATTCTATGCAAAATATGTTATAAGATGTAACCTATATAGCCTATATAGTATGAAACCTATAACCTATATAGTATGAAAATGTAACAAACTCCCTCCCTTAGGTTGCCACCCTCTTCTTTTCTTTCTCTTCCCCTCCTTCTTCTTCTAAGGATCTAAACTTCCTTATGGGTATGGGCCCTCATTTCCAATTAGGGTTGAGTAGAAAGAGATGAAAGGGAGAATACCTAATCATGTTGACTAAAATTTGCTTAGACCCACCCATTTCACGTGAGTAGTCATTTAAATCAAAGTTCAAATCCCTGTCAGGTCTGTTTCCTTTCTCTTTTTCTATTCCAAACACGAAGTGTGTGTTCAAGAGGGAAGCAAATGCATCCTTCTGGTGGTGAGAAGGTGCTTCAAGGAGTCCAGGTGGGTATTTTGCCTGTCTTGTCTTCTAGGTGTCCATGATGACATTTGTCCCAGTTGACAGTGAGGTACCAGATTGGCACCTTCTACTGAAGTCTGTGAGTTGTCCTTCTGTGTCTCTGGATTCACTTGTCTTCATCCAGTCTGGTTCCTGTCAATAGTGGTGTCCAGCAAGTGGTTCTATCATGGGGCACATTTGATGGCCATTAGACATCTGCTGGGCACATACCACCACAGCCTCCTGGCATCAGGGATCTTTAGAGGTTCTGCCTTTGTATTCCCTTTTGCCTGATAATGACTTTGTCTAAAGCTGCTGTATGAGGTCCCCTTTCCCTGATAGAAATTTTTGGGTAAGGGTAGATGGGAGTGATAGGCACCAGTGAGCTGGTCCTTGGATATACTACTTATGTGGCCTTCTTAAGACAACTGGACAGTCAGAAATCCCTACCAAGCCAGCTCTAGTTCCAGTGCAAACTTGGGGGTGATCTCCAGATTTACTATGTTATCTGTCATTTCTACCTGGCAGGGAGAGGAGGGAAAGGACCATATGTCTGATACTGTATCTCTCCAAAAAGGCATGAAACATGTTTATGAGTGGAATATGAGTTGAAAACTTAAGTCTATACAAAATCCTGCACACAAATTTTTATAGCATCTTTATTAAAAATTGCCAAAACTTGGAAGCAACCAAGATGTCCTTCAATAGGTGAATGGATACACAAACTGTGGTACATCCATACAATAAAATATTATTCAGTGACAAAAAGGGGTTATCAAACCATGGAAAGACATGAGGATTCTTAAATGCATACTGTTAAGTAAAAGATGCCAATCTGAAAAGGCTGCATACTGTAAGATTCCAACTTTATGACATTCTGAAAAAGGCAAGAATATGGAAACAGTAAAGAAATCAGTGGTCACCAGACATTCAAGGGGAAATAGGGAAGAAAGTGGAACATGGGATCTTTAGGGCAGTGAAAGTATTCTGTATGATACGGTAATGTTAGATCCAAGTCATTAAACGTTTGTCAAAACCTATAGAAAGTACAGCACAAAGAGTGAACCCTAATGTAAACTCTGGACGTTTGTTAATAATGTGTGTCGGGCTTCCCTGGTGGCGCAGTGGTTGAGAGTCCGCCTGCCGATGCAGGGGACACGGGTTCGTGCCCCGATCTGGGAAGATCCCACATGCCGCGGAGCAGCTGGGCCCGTGAGCCATGGCCGCTGAGCCTGCGTGTCCAGAGCCTGTGCTCTGCAACAGGAGAGGCCACAACAGTGAGAGGCCTGCGTACAGCAAAAAAAAAAAAAAAAAAAAAATCATAGAATTTTAAAACTGGAAATTATCAATTATCTTATCCCACACATATTTCAGATGTGGGGACTTTGATGCCAAGAGAAGTAATATCCCAAAGTCACACAAACTGATGGTAGAGGAAAACCAACTCTTTTGACTTCTGCTGCTTTCTGATGTATGGCATGCATGTTTTAGAAACACACAGCAGAGGAGTGGGGTGGTGTGTGTTGGGATACTTAGTAATAATAATATTGTAATAATTATAGTTATACCTTATTGGGTGCTCATTATGTGCCTTAAAACAACCCTATGTATGCTATGTTAGAAATTGTCATCATCTTTATTTTTTTTGTTAAAGAAAATCAATAAGGAAACCAAGACTGAAAAATATTAATTACATTGTCAAAAGTCTAACAATTAGTTTATGGAAAATCTGGATTCTAAGTTAGCCCCGTCTGACACCAAATCCTGGGTTCCTGTGCACTTTCTTTTAACTTAAAACAATTCTTGTTTTATTATTATAAAAGTAATTCATTCTTATGGTTAAAAAAAATCTGAGTTGTTTCAGTTAGGAATGCATTTGTCCACAACAGCTGGAAAGCCCCTCCAACTGTGTAGAGAGATAGAAGTTTATGTGATTCACAGGACAAGACTAGGCAATAGGGAGGTAGGTAGAATAGGGCCATTCATGGTAGCTCAGTGGTAACGTCAGGGGACAAGGCTTCTTCTATTTTCCCACTCCATCATCCTTAACACATAGGTCTTTGTCTTCAGGGTTATTACGTCAAGGTGGCAAACAGCCACTGTATCTCCAGGTATTGCATCAACATTCCTGGCAGAGAGAGGAAGGAAGAGGCTCCTTATGAAGAAAAAAAAAAAGTCTTTCCAAGAAACCCCTAACTTCTGTCTCATTGTCCAAAATTGTGTCACAAGGCTACCGTAACAGCAAAGGAATCCAGGAGAAGTATTTTTAGCAAAACACGGTGCCACCCTGAACAAAATTGGAATTGTGCTACCAAGAGTGAAGGGGGAATGAATTTTGGGTAGGCAACTAGCATTGTCTTCCACAAACATGATAAAAGGTTAGCAGGTAAAACATAAGTTCATTCTACTACTTCTTGCTATCATCTTCCTCCCATGTAATTACTGCAGTTGATTTTTCAGTCAAATTTAGAGGACAGAGTGGACATGGATGGAAGGAAAGAATGGAAAAACTTCAAAGATGCAAAAAGGGACATGTGCAAAAAAAAATAGAGTTGAGTCTGAGCAAGTAAATTGAGGAGCACAAGGTGTGAATTGACAATGGGACTTAAAGGTTAGGCAGAAATTTTGGCTGCTATTCAAAAAGACTAAGAAAGTTGCTTTCGATTCTGAACAGGAAAGTGAAATATTTCTATAATAAGAAAATACATATTTGTTGTCATACTGAGATTCTTAATCTCTTTCCAAGTTGAGTCAATACAGTTATCAACACTTTGCTGCTTACCACCTCCAGAGCAACATGCCAGGGAATAGGAATAGATCACTGGAGCATGATTCACCATTAATTAACAGTATTCTTTTTAGTGATTTATAAAAGACAAAGGAACAATTACTGTTCAGCTAGAAATCTGTGTAGATATGAGTGACTCTTATTTTCTCGGTTGGTTCTGCTACTAGTATATTTTAAAAAGCCATATGGATATGATTTAAGCTTTAAAACGATCAGCTAATTCCATTCAGGTGCATTGTAAAATTCATTAGAAAATACTTCCTTTCCCATCACTCAAATGCCTCAGAGAATAACAATTTTATATTTTTCACTTGTTTGAATTGTAAATGTCAGCAGCACTAAAAAGGAATTTTTTTTTTCAGATAACATGACAAAGAGCTTACTTTTCTGCAGTATTTTGAGACAGTGCCTAGTGCTATTGGGAGCTTTCAGGACCAAAAGTCCCAAAATTCTTCAGAAAGTCTGGAAATTGTTCTAATTCTTAAGCAATTTGAGCTTTTTAAGGAATCTCTTGTTCTGATATTTAAGGGAGTAACTTCTCTGTGATTCTACCTGTGCATGTTTTTTTTTTCCTTCTGTAACAATGCGGTTTTGATGTACTGCGTTTTGGGGCCATTCTAACATATGAAACTTTTAAATTTTGTATTGGTAAATTTTGGTAGCCGTTGATAATATTGATAGCATATTGATCAAATTAATATAAATATCAATTTATATACCACCAACTTGTAGTGCATGACAAATTTGACCAAAGTCTACACAGCATTTTAACTTTGAATTATGTACATAAAGTTGTGAATATTGTTTCAGTGGAAGTATAATCTGCTTAAGAAAACACATTTTTTTTGTCACTGTAAAATTACTAACAGCCATTTATATTTTAAAACATGCATAAAGGCCAACCTGGTAAGATCTTAGTAAAAAAATATACAATCTTCCTTAATTAAAAATAAAAGCTAAAAGAAACAAACAACCTCAAAATAAAAATACATAAAGTAAAGATTAGAGTTTCCAGGGTTGGGACACAGTGGAAAGTCTCCTTTGAACAAAGAACTGGACTACGTAGTCCTGCTTCTCTTCTCTTCTCTTGTCTTTCCATTGATGCCTATTACTAGGCATGTTAGTAATTAACTGACGCTGCCACCACCAAAAATCTAGTCTCAGACATGAGCTGTTCCTCCCTAAACAGTCTGAGTCTGAGCCAAAGTTGACCTGTGATTCTTCCCTTGAAATCAGGAAGCAGAGCCAGGACTGAGACATTCAAAAAAACTTTTTTTTTTTTAAAGGTTGAAGGATAACCAAGTGAAAACTAGGTGATCTGACTCAGAAAATACAGCTTTTCCTGTAGGTTTGCAGGCCCATCCCAATTCTGTGGAAACCTAATCTGGTCGGGGAAAGCTAGTTGCTGTGTCAGATAAACTCTAACATCTCAGGAGTTTGGTACAATGGATGAGTATTTCTTGCTCTCCTGAGACTCTTTTCCCTTTGTACCTCAGCCATCTTGCACATATCTTCCAAGGTCTCAGTGTTTGGCTACATCATGACAGACAAAGAGTTTTGGAGACTTGTCCTTATGTGTGGAGGCTGGGGGGCATTTATGGGCCATGGAATACTTGCTGTGATGGAAGGCACTGGAGACAGAGGCAGGGGATCCAAGGCTGCCCTCTACTCCTGCAGGTAACTGAAACCCGTGGTTGTACGTGGGACCTGCACCACCCCACCTCGGGCTACTTCACTCCATATTCTCATCAACCCCTAACACCTAGAAAGCTGTCCTAGTGAAATCTGTGGTCTGCACTGAACTGCTTCTGATGTCTTTCTCTCCCTTCTAATAGAAGTGCTGTAATTAGCTCACAAAAGGTTAAGCCATTTCTTTAATTTGCCTTTGCATTGTGAAGTTGTTTGGGTGTGTATTCATATTTTGTCAGTCTAGACTGTTCTTCCTGTTCAAAAAATTTTTTGAGTGATGTTGGGCAGTATTCAATCTGGAAGCAAAAGAGATAAATTTTCCCTGTGTTCCTTCCGACCAAGAGTAAAATCACTTTGCTGCCCCTAGGGGTGTGGGTGGAAGAATACAGGGCCTGGAGGAGTTTACAAGCTGCTCTCCTTGTGTGTAGATCTGCTTCTCACTTCATTCCTCTGGGTCTAGAGGTAACCTGTTTAATGGCTAATTTTCTCGAGCCCAGTTGGAATTGAGGAACACGCCTCCTTCCCAATAGTGTATTTTTAAGTTTTTCTTCCCTCCATTTTTCCTTCCTTTGGAAGCTTGAGGGGTACTTATTGGTAGGCTGAAATAAATCCCTAAAACTTAGAGTTTGAAACAATTGGTTGAAAAGCTCTTTAATCATGTCACAGTTATTCTGAATCTAATACAGTCACTGAGGAATAAAGTCCAAGGGGCCAACCAGTCTCTTAGATTGCACTAAAACCCCAAAACACGAAAGTTAGAAAAATGATAAGACAATCGTTTATGAAGGTCAAACTTGGATGCAAAATAAGAATGAGTTGGGAAAAACATTTTTCTTAAATATACTGTATATAATGGGAGTAACTGTCTTGGAGATGGTAGCATGATAATGATTACCAGAAGCAAACAGATAGTTGACTGAATAAAGTATAAAGACAAAGAAAAATAATATAATAAAAATAATATTTTATCCATATCCTTACTGTCTAGGTAAGAGAATATTCCAATTTTACTAGACTGATGCCAGATTTTACTAAAAAAAATATCCTGAAAGAACAGAAGAATAACACAACAGGCCATGTTTAATTGACATGAATTTCCTTGGTTCAATACCCAGTATCCTTAATTATTGCTCCCTAGCAACTTGGTGGACAGTAGTAATTAATTAATTAAACAAACATTTATTGAAATTCTACTTTTGTAGCAGATATTTGACACTTGATTTTTAGGAGCTTCTTAACTACTGGGAGAAACCAATAAATAAAAGATTATGTTAGAGAAGGATGGGGCTATGATGATGTAAACACAGCTGCACATGGAGACGCATAGCAAATCAGCTTGGGGAATTGGTAAAGGCCAATGGTGGTTGACAAACTCAAACTCTAGCGTCAGACTGTCTCAATTTAACTCCCCTCTCCATATTTAATTGTTGTAGGACCTTGAGCAAATTGATTCATTTCTCTAAACGTCAGTTTCTTAATCTGTACAATGTGGAATAGAGGCACCTTTCCTAATGAGATTTAAATAAGATTATGTACTAAAGCATCTGGCATAGTGCCTATGGATTGTAAGTGCTCAATTTATGTTGGCTAGTAGTGTTTGCAGAAGAGATGATGCTTGAAATGAGTTTACGGGATGAGTAGGAGTTAGAGAATAGGGGAGTGGAAGACAGCATTTCAGAGGGAGGCAATGACATGGGATAGACACAGAGACACGAAATAGCATAACATTTTTGGGTAACAGCAAGTGGTGTATGTCTATTCTACTTTAATTTACCTTCATTAAACCCAGCATGTAAATAACATTAAAAGTTTGTTACAAACGTTTGTATTTCACCTCAAGAATTCCTTCAGATGTACCTACCTACCCACACTCTTCACTCCTCATTAGCCTAGTTTCTGAATTCAGTTTGGCTCCCTTCTCTGGTTTCTGCTCTTAATCTAACTCACAGATTTGGAATTGTTTACTGCAGACCTAACTGTACACTTCAGAGGACACAACTCCTGGGGCTTGCTTACTGGCTCTATGAACCATAACAGCGGAAATATGCCTCACCATCCTCTGGGAAACTCCCCAGCCTCTGATGCTGCATCACCAGACAGGGAGGATGACTGGACAATTTTCTAGAGAGATAGGCCAGTGCCAAATTATAATGAGCTTTATGTGTTCAGGAATCTGAACATTTTCCTAAAACTACAAAGAACCACTAGAGAAGTTTAAACAGAGGAAAGACATGATCAGATTTCTATTTTAAGAAGATTACTCTAGTAGCAGTTTCTAGATCAGACATAAGAAAAACCATTAGGAACGTCTGCACAAGTAAGCCCAGTGAAGTGGGACCTGTTGTAAAGCAGCAGTGGTGGGACCAAAGGAAAAGCAGTGAGTGTGAAACAGAATAGCGAACGTCCTGGACTTGGTGACTGTGGGCGGTAAGTGACAGAGAGGAGTCTGGGATGACTACCAGATTTCTGGCTCAGGTAACTGGAAGGCTGGTAAGGCCATTCATCAAGAAAAGGGATCCTGCATAAAAAAACAAGGTTTGGGATAAAAATCGTGAGGTCAGATTTTGGATATTTTGTGTTGAAGGTGTCTGTGGGACTCTAAATAGAGATGTCCATCAGCAGAGAAGTCTGGGCTTCTTGAATATTCATGTTTCTGCGTGCACATACAGAAAGAGACCAGCTTTACGAAGATGATTCTTGTTTTCAGACTAGGTATATATCTTTCTTTATAAATGAGTAGTCCTTCTGTTCTAGAAATCAGTGTCTGGCATTTGAATCCTAGAGGGCCTGATTGTCATTGATTAACTTTTTGAACCACTCCAGAAAGTTCAGCAATCATATACTTTATCTTTTGCTATATTAATAGGCATATCTTTTTTTTTTTTTTTTTTTTTGCGGTACGCGGGCCTCTCACCGTTGTGGCCTCTCCCGTTACAGAGCACAGGCTCTGGACGCGCAGGCTCAGCGGCCATGGCTCACGGGCCCAGCCGCTCCGCGGCATGTGGGATCTTCCCGGACCGGGGCACAAACCCGTGTCCCCTGCATCGGCAGGTGGACTCTCAACCACTGTGCCACCAGGGAAGCCCAATAGGCATATCTTTTAAAGCATTTTTAAAAGTCATTATCATTAATTCAGGCTGGCTTACTCATGTACTTGGAAAAAAAGATTTGTATTCTGTCAAATGTTTACAGCTATCAGTACCCTGGAGGGGTAGCATAGTGACATGCTCATTGGGTATGAGAACTACTCTTCCTTACTAGGTTCCTAAATTCCTATTATCCAATAACCAGAGGGAAAAAAGTATTCAGAGACTAAGATGAATGGAAAAGTACAGAAAATACTAATATGAAACTCTACTCATCAATAGTTATTGAAAATGATAATTACATAAATAAAAGTGAAGGTTTTAATTGATGCTGGAAAGGGTTTTGTACAGGACCCTCTTTTTCCAAGCCCTCCGTCCATATATCCTCTTCTTTGCCTTCTCTCTTACGCGCCTGTTTCCTTCCACCTAATTCACATATTCATTGAAAGTGCAACTTTCAGGTCTTGGCTTTGTGAAGGGGTTTCAGATGATAAGTTTTTACCCCACAAGGTCCAAGGCTTTGTCTTCAGTTTCCAAGAGACCATTAAAATTGAAATTCTAGTTTACCAAGGAATGGTAGATTTTTTTCCTCTTCAGCACTGCTTTACTGTTTTTGATTTGGGCTTTCATTCCTTTCTAGATCTTTGTGAGTTCCCCTGACTTTCTTGCCAGCTCAGCAATGCATTTAATAAGCTGTTTTAAAATACTTGGCCCAGAATTTTTTGGTGTTTATTCAGCTTACCTAACCCACCATATAATCAGAAATGGAAATAATTTTTATAAAGCTAGGCAGTGTAAAAGTATACTGTAACTTGAAAATGGGAATCAGAGGGAGAAAACGGGATGAAGGAAGGGAAAGTAGAATAATTTTTTCATCTTTCATTGTAGAGTGTCAGTAGACACTATTTAAATATGAGCCATAGCTCCATATAAATGTGGTTATTACCAGAGGAACTAAAACCAAACATTGTTAACTTATCTCTGAGACCTGGTGGGGAGGGGGATGTTAGGAAAGAAAGTCTTTTACTTTTGGAAAAGACAGAAGTAAAGTTGTCTTTATTGACAGCCGACATGATTGTCTACATAGAAAGTCTGATGGAATCAGTAAAGAAGCTACTAGAACTAATAAGTAACTTTCACAAGGTATCAGGATATAAGATCAATATAAAAATCAATTACATTTCTCTACACTAGCAACAAACAAAAGTAATTTTAAAACAATATATTTACAATAACGTCAAAATTATGATATACTCAGGGATACATCTGGCAAAAGCTGTGAAAGACCTATATAACTAAAAACTTAAAAAGCATTACTGAGAGAAATTAAAGAAGACTTTAATAAAAGGAGAGATATATCTTTGTCATGGATCAGAAGACTCTATACTATTAAGATGTCAGTCCTCACCAGACTGATCTATAGATTCAAGACAATACCAATCCAAATCCCCACAGGCCTTTTTGTAGAAATTGACAAGATGATACTAAAGTTCATATGGAAAGGCAAAGGACCTAGAATATCCAAAACAGCTTTGAAAAAGAAGAGCAGAAAGGGAGGGTTAATACTACCTGATTGATTTATTTATAAATTAAAAAATTTATTATAAAGTTACAGTAAATAGATAATGTGGTATGGGGTAGAGATAGACAGACATACCAATGGAACAGATTAGAGAATCCCCAAATAGACCCACACATGTAGGAACGACTGATTTTTGACAAAGGTAGACGGGCAATATGGTGGAGGATAGTCTTTTTAACAAATGGTGCTGGAAGAATTGGATATTTGTATAGGTAGTTGTGGACCTCAGTCCTTATCTCACATCCTACACAAAATTTAGTTCAAAATTGTTCATAGACCTAAATTTAAGAGCTAAAATAATAAAATTTTGTTAAGAATATAGAGGAGAAAAATCAAATGACCTTGGGTTAGGCAAAGACTTCTTAGATAAAACAAAAAAGGCACACACCATAAAATATTAAGCTAGATTTCATTGAGATTAAAATGTTTTGCTCTTTGAAAGGTACCTTTAAGGAAATGAAAAGGAAGCCATGCACTGCAAGAGGTACTTGTAAAATATGTATCAGACAAAGGACTTGTATCCAAACTATGTTAAGAACTCATAACTCAATAAGAAGACAACAACTCAAAATATGAGGAGATATTGCACAAAAGAAGGTATCGGAATGGGCAGCAAGCCCACGAAAACATGCTCAACATCACTAGTCATTAGGGAAATACAAATTAAAACTACAATGCGATAATACTACATATCCATTAGAATAACTAAAAGTAAAAGGATATTTTTATCCTTGCCACAAACGTTGACGAGGATGTAGGGCAACTAGAACTCTCATACGTTTCTGATGGGAATGCAGAATGAAAAAGTCACTTAGGAAAACTCCACCAGTTTCTTTCAAAGTCAAACATACACTTACCACATGACAGAAATTACATAGTGGGTATCTACTGAAGTAAAATGAAATCATCTGTCTGCAAGAGCACTTATATACAAATGGTCATAGCGGCATTATTTATAATAACAAAAAAAGTTGGAAACAAATTGTAGTATATCCATTCAAAGGAAAACTCAGCAATAAAAATAAATGAATTAACTGATATACACATTACTATGGATGAATCTTAAAAATATCCTGCCAAGTAAAAGAAGCCAGAACCCCCCCCAGCTTTTTTAACATTGTATTTTCCATTTATATGACATTCTATTAAAGGGAAAAATATAGTTAGGGCAGATCAGAGTTTTCCTGGAGTCAGGGGTGGGGGTGGACTGAGGGGAGAGAGGATTGACTACGAAGAGCCACAAGGGAATTTTTTGTTGACAGAAGAATTATGTTGATAGAAGGGTTCAGTGGCTTGATTGTGGTGATGATCAAATGACTGCATACGTTGCTTAAACTTTTCTAATTGTACGCTTAATATGGGTGAATTTTCCTCTATGTGAGTTATACCTCAATAAAGCTGTTCTTAAAGGGAAACATACTTCCCCGGTGGTCCAGTGGTTAAGAAACCATCTTGCAATGCAGGGACGCCAGTTTGATCCCTGGTTGGGGAACTAAGATCCCACATGCCATCGGGCAACTAAGCCCTTGCTCCGCAACTACTGAGCCCGCGAGCCACAACAAGAGAGCCCCCGTGCTGCAAGTACTGAGTCTGCACGCTCTGGAGCCTGTGCACCACAACTAGAGAGAAGCCCACGCACTGCAACGAAAGATCCCGCGTGCCACAACTAAGACCCAATGCAGCCAAAAATAAATAAATAAATAAATAAATTTTAAAAGGAATATACATATATTTCTACCCCAAGATGGCATAATACTGATTATAGATATACTTTTCAAATGTCTTTGTTGGCTGGAAAAATTGGTTACAAGGAGTAGAAATTAAAAACCACAGTAGGTATAGGGGTAGTTTCATTTCAAAATCCCATCCCAATAAAGCTTTTCTTGAGGATCAGTACTATTAATAGCCTGAAAGCAAATTGTGTGAGAGACATTAGAGGTCCTTTGCCTTCTGTGTTCTGCCTTCAGAACTTCTTACTGCAAGTGGATAAATGGATTCCTTATTTATGCCTTATTTCTTTGCAGAATTATTGTGCATTAACATCCTCTAAGTAGATCCAATGGCCTTTCTGAAGCCTTTTATGTAGCCAGATGGGAAGGGAATAGAACAATATCCACTGGTCCAGTTTCTCCTCTTTCCAAACATTAAAAAAAAAAAAAATCAAGATGCCCTTAAAATCCTTTTTTCTTCAGTTTCTCAGAGAGGGGTTAACAAAGCCCGGTAACACTCTTAAAGCTCTCCTGCTGCTAAAGGGAGTACAACAGAGACTGTCGCCATAAGGATTGACTCCTGACTGAGAGCTGACTCTTTCTCAAGAGAAATCTGACAATTAAGTGCAGAAGTTGCCCCTGGACTGCACCAAAGATTAACCCAGCTGGCGTTCTGAGAAGGACTCTGGCAGAATATGGCCAAGAGGAAGCCCCTTTGTGGCATACATCTAAAATACCTTCTTGCCCTATGGGACTGATCACAGCCAGATAACTAGGAAGCAAATGCATTTTAGATTTATAGAACTTCACAAGAGGCTCTGAAAGTAACATTTTTAAAAATTAAGTTTAGAAAGAGACACATTGTGAGTAACCAAAACTGTAGCAATTTTTAGGCTAAAATAAACAATGAAAATAAGATTATAGGTATGTAGAAAACTTCACCAATGTTTTTCATTTCATTTGCTTTCCCTCCCTTGATAGACTGCGTAACACTGTTCCAAATTCAAGTGAGATTTTCTTCTTTAGGCTGTAGCTTTCAAAAACAACCCTATTCCCCATACAGGGGATGATTTGGCTCGACATAGTGATTAAGAGGGCACACTCTGGAGTCACGTTCTCTTAGTCTGGTTTAAATCCTAAACTCTACATGGTGGGTTGTTTAGGGAAAAGTATTTAATCTCTCTATGTCTGTTTCCCTACGGAAGATAATAATAGCACCTACATATAGAATTGCTACAGGACTAAGTGAAATACAGGTAAAAAAAACTGGGAAGAATACCTAGCACGTAGAAAATGCTTGTATTAATTAGGACTTGTTTCAGCTGTAAGACAAAACACGATGGTTGTTTCTTTTCTCATGTAAACATAGAGGGTGCTGGGCAGGAAAGTAACCTCACAATCACTAGGGGACTTAGTCTCCTATTCTGCTGCCCCATGTGTTTGTCTTGGTCTCAGTTTGTGGCATCCTTGTTCTAAGCAGCAGGAGGGAGAAGGGGTTGAAAGGATAAAGGGGCAAAGGACCCAAGTAAGGTGCCACTTAAGGAAGATCTCTTAGACGTGACCCTATGAACATTCCTGTATATAACCCAGTGACCAAAGCTTAGTCACAATTCTCCATGTAGCTTCAAGTGAGACCCGAAAAGGAAGTCTGCAAAGGTCATTTTGTGGAAAAGGTCTGGCAAAAACAGGAGTAATTCTGTTATCATAGAGGAAGATAACCACTAATCTCTGTCAGAGTGCTCCATAAATATTAGTTATTATTGTTACCGGGTTACCAAAAGAACTCCCAGTTCGGTCTCCAGACCAGGTAGTTCTTTCTAACTCATGTGATTTCTTTTGTACATGCCTTTCCACTTTAATCCGCCACTGAGATTTGCACATTTGTAAAACTGTGCTCGTTTAAAAAATCTCTTCTCCCCTTTCTAATGTTCTGCTCAGGGTAACTGTAATACTGTCCTTGTCTTAAATTCATACTATACAGACGGTCCCTGACTTGAGATGGTTTGACTTTATGATGATGTAAAAGTGATGCCCGTTCAAAAGAAACCGTATTTTGAATTCTTATCTTTTCCGCAGGCTAGTGATAAGCAGTACTGCTATAGTCTCTTGCAGTGCTGAGCAGCAAATGCAGCTCCCAGTCAGCCACGGGATCACCAGGGTAAACAGCTAATACACCTACGACCATACTATACACATACAACCATTCTCTTTTTTCACTTTTAGTGCAGTATTCAAAAAATTACATGAGATATTCAACACTTCATTATAAAATAGGCTTTGTGTTAGGTGATTTTGCCAAAATGTAGGCTATGTGTCCTGAGCATGTTTAGGTTAGGCTAGACTGAGCTACGATGTTCAGTCTACTAACTGCATTTTCGATTTACAACAGGTTTATTGGGGTGTAACCCCATTGTAAGTTGAGGAAAATTTGTAGTCATAATCTTGAGATATTATTTCCTAATTTATTATGTGTTTTTCTGTCTCAACTAGTCTGTTATGGACTAAATTGTGTCCCCCCCTGCCAAATTCATATGTTGAAGTTCTAACTCCCAGTACCTCAGGATGTGACTGTTTTGGGACATAGGCTCTTTAAAGAGGTAATTTAGCTAAAACTAGTTCATTAGGGTTGGCCCTAATCCAATATGACTGGTGTCCTTTTAAAAAGACAAGATTAAGACATAAACACACACATTTGAAAGACCTTGTGAAGACACAGGGAGATGACCATCTGCAAGCCAAACAGAGAAGCCTCAGAAAAAACCAACTCTACCAACACCTTGATCTTGAAATTCTAGCCTCGAATTCAAGAAAACAAATTTTTGTAGTTTAAGCCACCCAATCTGAGGGGCATTGTTATGGCAGCCCAAGCAAAGTAATACACAGTCTGTCATCTTATTTGGCATCGTCAAAGTCCCAACAAGAAACAGATGACAGACTACAAAGAAAGCAGTTTGAGGTGATTTAAAGTACGAAAGGCCAGGACTTCCCTGGTGGTCCAGTGGCTAAGACTCCGTGCTTCCAATGCAAGAGGTGCGGGTTCAAACCCTGGTCGGGGAACTAAGATCCCACATGCCACGCAGTGCCACCAAGAAAACATTAAAAAAAAAAAAAAGTACGAAAGGCCCATTTACTATGATGTGGGTGTTGTGAATCAAAAAGGATGGTTCATTAACCTAAGGAAGAGTGGAGCTACTACCACCTGGAAACCCTAGGATGAGAGGGGAAAGAGCCTGTATCAGAATCTTTAGTGAAGGGATGCAGGTGCGTCTTGAAGCACCTTTGCAGGGAGGGAAAAGGGTAATAAGTACCCTGACCCCATTCTCCTCCCCTCCTGCCTCCAATCTCCTGCCAGTGCTGCCCATTGATGGAAACCAACTAGCTACCAGAAAGCATGGGAATGCAATCATGTGGTCCAGGAAGGTCAGCCATCTAGAAAGGAGAGTGAAGAAGAGTAGAGAGTGACTGAGTCTGGAGAAACACATAGAAGATATCTAGCACAGGGAAGAACTTGTCTTCCTCTCTTCCTTGTCCCCCCCACCCCCCGTGCCCAAAGTGCCCATAGTAACTACTATCATATATATAGCAGGTCCTCAATAAATATCTGGGAATTGGGTATTTTTCATCCCCAGTCATTTTCTTTTTTACCTTTCTGCATTTATGCTTTTAACTATTTTATCAAGTTATTTGTTATCAATGCAATTTTAGATTTTCCAGATTTAATATTAAACTTATTGGGGTATAGTTGATTTACAAAATTAGACGTACTCAGTAATTTTCAACGATTGTCAATATTTCCTTTCTACTAGTTTCTAGAATACATCATCTCACTATTTCTAGTTAAAGGCTTAAACCAAATCTTGGCTATATTTTACTTCAAAGACTACTGCTTTCCTCATGGTTTCTTGTTGGTTCATTCTGTGCAAATAAAAAGAGAAGCAAAGCAAAGCACCCCACAAAACAATACCTAGTTGTACAACAACATCTCAGTTGATTATACTTTCTGGTTACATTTTCTCCTTATTTCACCTTTATACTGCTTCATTATAGTTGACACCAGATTGATTGTTTGTGGACATTTAAGTAAGGTTCCTGTCAGCTTCCTTTCCAAAAGTGTTACAGTTTTCAGCCTACCTTACCTGTTTCTGACAGGTAAGCATCATACCTTTTGAAGTTTACAATAAACTTTTAGGATATTTCTTTTCCAGAGATGATTCCCAAATATATTGGGTTGGCCAAAAAGTTTGTCCAGGTTTTTCCATGACGTCTTATGAAAACCTGAATGAACTTTTTGGCCAACCAATAGTAATATGGATTTTTCAAGAGATACTAATAATTAGTAATGATTTGATTAGACAACTAAGTTAAAAAAATATTCTTATAAGAATTACTCTAACTTATATTGGCTACTTCCTTAGTTTACTCCCAGTAGTGAGAATGCCTACTCAAATAAAGCTCCATTTTAGATTGATTTATTTACACATCATTCAGTTCTGCCATCTCTGTAGCTGATTCCTTAGAAGCGGATATATTTTCTGGCTTTTGTATTAGAAACATAGTGCTTTGTATTACATTGTTGGGTCACTGAATCAGTGCTGACTTGAAAGAAAATGACAAGGTTATTTTATGTAATTTTACTTTTTGATTTGATTTGAGCAAGAATTTAATCTTAAAAAATATTCACTTTAAAAAATAGGCATGTTTAACCCTATGAAACATTCCTTGTCAGAGACTTTTACATATCTTTTTAAATTATTCACATTAACGTTTCTTGTCTTTCATCAATCTTCAACACAAATTAGTATTCTTTCTTTAAGGGTTATTTCTTCTGGGTGAAGAATGATATCACATTTAATAAGAACTCTATAATTAATGTACCACAAATTTGAAGCTACAAATAGGGTATCCCTGTAATGTAAATCCAGTTGTCTTTATTTTTTTATAATATGTAATTTTATAATGAGGTAAAGATTGTAGTGCCAAATTAGGGTACTGAGTTCAAGCGCACTTAAGTCATCATCTTAGAAAATAATTTTTTATTTCTTGATTATGTTAGTGTTTTCTGATCTTTGTGAACTAGTACCCATGGTTCACTGTGATTTTATCTCAGTGTATTTCTATGTTTTTCTGGTTAATTAAAACTCCCACCCCCATAGGAAGAAGGAAAAACAAACTAAGTCAAATTGTGTTAAATTCAGTTTTCCTACTGTATTTTAGGACCTTTTATTCATTGAGCACTATGTTCAGGACTTTATTTATTCCTCAAGGTCCTCTGAAAATGTTAGGGATCTGAAAAAAATTTGACTTGAAATTATGAAGAGAAAGCTGCAAATCAAAGTGAACAAATACTTAATCAGATGTCTAAAAAATTTAACAATGTGCTATTTATAAACTCAGTACTTAGTTATGTATATTTTGTGTGATATATGGGTACATTTTAAGACGTTTGATATGATGTGGAACTGGAGAACTTCAAAACCAAGCTGTAATCAGTGCTTTCACATTAGGCCAGATCTACGGAAGTCTTAAAAGTGACCTTAATTTCTTTTATGGAAGAAAGTACTAAGTAAAATTTCAAACAGTGTTTGGAAGCAAGTGTGGTAAATGTTTCGCTATACAATGTGTATACAATGTGTACAAAATACAATGTGTATTTTTTGTATTCCTTGGCCCTCAAAATAAAAATGTTAGTAAGCAAAACAAAACAAAAATTTTGGAAAAATATTCCATGCACATAAATTCCCTCTTTTCAAAACAAACGAACAGAAAGCCATCAAAGGAGACAAATTCATGTAATTTGATTCAGTGATCTTTATTTTTTGTGTTTTAGTGGCTTAGTAAAATAAAATATAAGGGTGAAAAAATGTGGTCATATGCTTTAACAGCTGACATAAGTATTCAAAAACAATTTAAATGTAGGCTGTATAATATACTGTGATGCTGGGGGTGGGGAGGGTGAGATGTATGACATATTCCAGTGGGAAGGTACTTTTAGTACACTTAGCATAGGAATAATGGCCCTACCGGAACTTGGGAGATTTTTTCCCCCCATACTGTATATTACATTAAAGGGAGGGAAAAAAAAAAGAAAAAAGTAAAGGGAGAGAGAGGGCCAACTTAAGAATTTCTTTGGCAGTTAAAGACTTTGGATCAATAAAAGCATTTCTGATAAATAATTTTTGATAATAATTGATAAAAATGAAATACTTTTCCTTTAGTAATATATAAATATTATATATAATAGTAATATATTACTAATACTGACATTAATTGCAGCTAAGTTATAAAAATTAATCTCTAACTCAGTTCATATTCTGTATCTTGTAAAAAATCTACTTGGGGTTCACAAAATTCTTAATAAACGCTAGTAGAAATATCATTAACTTTACAGTATTTACTCCACCAAAATTATTTCCTAATTTCACAAAGGTATTCCATGAACATATATATTTAGCATTTTGAATCAATTCACCTGGTGTGGCCATTTCTGAAAATCCATGAAAATTAGAATTTAGAATTGAGATCATTCAAGTCTTTTAATCCATTTACAAACATTTCCTTCCACCTCCAAAAGCCCCGAGTCTTTACTGTTACCTAGAGAGTTTAGATGATTTTCTCAACTTGGTCATAGAGTTAGTACCAAAATCTCTGAAGTACTCCTAATGTTACCTCAGAAGGTTATATGATCTCCACTATGTTTAAGCTACTGCAATTTCAATAGGGAAATAGAAAAAAATTCTCTTTAATCATCTAGACTTCACTTTAAGTCTTCACAACAATTCCTTTGGTTTCTAATTGTATTAAAGATTATAAAGTGGCAGAACTCATTTCTGTGAGCAGCAAACCAACATTATCTACCGTTCAGTCACACATATTACATTTTTGAAAATTTGCCAAGGATAATTTTACTACCTATTATTTGTCCTTTTCTCTGTAGTGTTGAATAAAAATATTAAGGAAAAAGTGCTTAATTAGGTATGTAATACAGCAATAAATACTTCTATTAGTGTTTTCTGGGGCTTGGGGACAAGTATTATTGACATATAACGCATAATGTGCATTGTATTACGATTTTGACAACCGTAATACACTTTACTACCTAAAACAAGATCTAGAACAGCACTTTCTAGTAGAACTTCTGCAATAATAGAAATGGTCTAAATCTGCACTGTCCCGTTTGGTGGCCACTAGCTGCATGTGGCTACGGAGCACTTAATGTAACTACTGTGACTACAGACCTGAATTTTAAATTTCATTTAATTTTAATTAATTTACAATTAGATTTTAATTTTTAGCTAGTGGCTACCAAGTTGGACAGTGCAGAACATTTCCATCACCCTAGATAGTTCCTTCAAGCTCCTTTCCATTAAAGCCCACCTCATTGCCCCAGGCATCATAGGGAAACACTAAATACAGTTTAGTTTTTTCTGTTTTTGGACTTTACATAAATGGATTCATACAGTATATACTCTTTGTACCTGGCTTCTTTTGCTGAACATAATGTTTTTGAGATGCATCCATGTGTATCATTAGTTAGTTCCTTTTAATTGTCTAATAGGATTCCATTGCATGAATGTATCACAATTTGTGCTTCCATCTTCCTACTGATAGCTATTTGGGTTGTTCCCAGTTACTTGATTTTAATGCTGCAAATACTGTATTGAGATTCTGCATTAATTGAAGTGAAAAAGCTGCATGTGTATATCAAAAGATATTTTGATCTTAAGAAAAGATAGTCTACTTATGATTCTATTATCATCTTTCATTGCTGGGGTAAAAATTTAATTCCAGGTTATATATAAGGATAGACATCTCTCAGGACTGCTGAGTAAACAGTTGGTTTGTATTACTTAAAGAAAACACAATTAGAAAGATAAATCTACCAGAAAAAAAATAACGGAATATTTTCAAAACCAAAATGTACTTTGGGTGGGAATGGGTAGAGTTAGGAGTGCTCCAGAGAATAGTGGCAAACTATGTAGTTTTGAATTACCTTGGCCTCTATCACCCTCTATTATTATTGATTATTATCATATAGCCACAGAACTTCAGATCTATTGATAGTAAAGGCAACTAGTAATCCAGTAGTCTAATCTCCCAGTGCTATACATATCATATTCAATAAATATTGGCTGAACTGAAACAATTCATTTCCATAAGAGAACTAAGACTCTAGGTGTCTCTCAATTGAAGAAAATCAGGTATTATAATCAAGTGAAAAAATTTTAAACAGGTGTGATTTCTGCTTTATAAAAGGATTCACCACAAATTCAGTGGTAAGCTGCCACAGACCAATTCATTATATTTTTAAAAATAAATTTATTTATTTAGGCTGCATTGGGTCTTCGTTGCTGCGCACGGGTTTTCTCTAGTTGAGGCGAATGGGGGTTACTCTTTGTTGCGGTGTGCAGGCTTCTCATTGCGGTGGCTTCTCTTGTTGCGGAGCACGGGCTCTAGGTGCGTGGGCTTCAGCAGTTGTGGCTCACAGGCTGTAGAGCACAGGTTCAGTAGTTGTGGTGCACGGGCTTAGTTGCTCCGTGGCATGTGGGATCTTCCTGGACCAGGGCTTGAACCCGTGTCCCTTGCACTGGCAGGCGGATTCTTAACCACTGCGCCACCAGGGATGTCCCACTTCATTAATTTTTAAAACTCTCATACATACAATTTTTTGGAAGTAAACCTATCACGTAACAGTATTTTATCTTTCTGTATGCAGCTTTTCCTTTTATAATCATTGTTAAAGTAATGTATTAGTTCTTGATTATGCTGTAGATATCAATAGGAGGAAATAACCTAATAGATAATATTGAAGAGGAAATTTACCCTTGAGAATGTACTAATTTATAAAGTATATAATCCACACATAATCAGGGCTTCCTATTTTTCAAGTGGTTCAGATACAAATGTGTTAATCGATGTCTCTGCCATTCACTCCAAGCTGAGAGCAAAAACAATCCAAGTTCAAAGGACATAGCATTTTAAATTCACAGATATTGACTGTGAGCATTGTACAGACAGGAACTATTTCTGGCCCATTTTAGATACTGGACAAATAATAACTGCATTGGCAGTTTATTGAATTTGTCAAGCAATGTAAGATATTTTTTGGCTAGGCACTTTTTGAGTCCAGTGTGTTATCACTGTAACAGGTGATAAAATGTTAGACACACTGCTGGGTCTTTTCTGTGACTTAACAATTCATTTCTGAAATACATGTACAACACATGTGAAGATGCAACTGTAAATGACCACAACGGAGATCCTATCAAAAATGACTATAGGCAAAGGGATTTCTGGGACCTTTCCTAACTAGTTATAACACAAAACATGCATATATAATCGTGTTTCCAAATCTACAGCTTGAATTGGTAGCTTGGTTATTTGATTCGGTGTGAAGGTAACATTGAAAAATTCATATTATAGTAACCTCACTATGATTAGAATACTATCAATTATCCTAAAACAGGGAGAAATATTCTAAATCCTAACTTTTAAAGAACTCACTTAAAATACTTATTTATAACTAACTCAGAAAAAGGCCAAATGAGGACGTAGGTAAAAAAAAAATGTCTCTAAGCAGCTTCAAACCGATGTTACAGTGTCCCCGCACAAAGGTCACACACTTTTTCTAAAGGAGAGTTCCTCAAAGGACTCTTGAGATACAGCTTTTCATTGTGTGGTTTTCTGGCCTGCAGATTATAAGCAGTAAATTAAAAGGGTGGGGAGGATAATAGAACTATGCTCACTAACAGCAGTAAGAAGCAACAGCTGACAGTGAGGGAAGGGATGGGCAAACTATAACAGACAATAGAACTAAAAAAGCAAAGCTATTCAGAGCTGTGTAGTGTGAGCAAACAGCCCCGCACACCATTACAGGAATAGAGGACTTTATCTGTAAATGTAATTAAGTGAATATTCATAATGACTACCAGTTTTTATACAGCTGGAATGCATACTTTATTTCCCATGTGTATGTGGAAACTATTATTCTAAATCTGAAGTTTTAACTGCTGTTGGTCACCACACTGTCATCTGTCTCGGACTGGAAGGGCCTACTACCATGGTGCGCCATGTACGTTTTAGCACTGTGCTCCACACTGTTCACTATTACATTGTAACACATTATTATAAGAACCTCTATAACTCATTATGAGATTACCAAAGGCCACATTGCTTTCTTGAATCTATTGTTTAACTAGCTGGTTCCTAAAATACTCCTCTAATACTCCATGATACAGAGCCGTAAAATAAAACGACTGACGTTTAAGACTCTGTGCCTTCTCCAGAATGAGAGTATTATGTATCTAGTAGTGGTGTCGTGAGGATTAAATGAGATAATGTACGTAAAACACTAAGTACAATGTCTGGGGCAGTAGAAGACCTCAGGAACGGTGGCTATTCTTATTTCAGCAAGCCCCAAACCCCTATTTTGCAGGTGCAAAAATTAAGCCTCAAGGGGAGAACTGATTTCCTAATGCTCTAATATCCAAGTTATTGTCCCAGATAAGCAGCCTAGCTGCGTGTGTTGGTTTGGGATATTGACAGGGCCTGGGGGCATGTTCCTGCAGGACTCCAGTGTGCAGAGAACTGGACGAGTATGTTTGAACCGTGAGGCATTAGAGGCTATTCGATACTAACGGATGTTCGAGATAGCCAGTTGTGTGCTAACAACATCCATAACCAACGTTAACCCATTCGTCTATCTCAATACACCCGGAAGCAGCAAGACCCTCAGATACAGCAGGTTGTTAGGTAACCGGGGACCAGGACGAGGCAAGTAACAGGACACGGGGGTGTGCTCACATCCTGGTTTCGTCAACTTTAAATAGGGACGAGCACTTCACGCGAGGGCAGAGGATGACAGGAACTAGGAACTGAGTGCTATGTCAGACAGGTGTAAGTTACCCCACCTCCCAACGCCTTTCCCGGAGGGGGGCCGCCATGCGTTTTCGAGTCCCCGGAGAGGGCGATTTCTTGCTCCTTAGTAGCGCTTACTCCCCGCCCTGTAGATAGGGAGTCAGGACTTCGCCTCTTCGCTCCGGAGTGAGGGCCGAACAAGCTCGGACCTTCCCGGTGCGCGCCACACCGCGGCGGGACCGCGGGAGGCCTGCGCGCTGCCCATACGCGCCCCGCGCTCGGCTGCTCTAAGATGGCGGCGGGCACGCTCACACCCCGCCGCCCGCCCGCCTCCGAATCGCGGCCTCAGGAGGCGGGAGCAGGCCGGGACGCGGAAAGCAGGAGCGCAAAGGCGGCGCGGACCGTCCATTCCGGCACGTTCCCCGCCGCCATGAAGCGTCTCGACATGCTAGAAGCCCGCAGACGACTACAACCGGGAACACCACCGGCGCCTCAGAAACGGGCTGGGTGGGGGGCGCGAGCAAGGGGAAAAGGAAAAAAGAGAAAAAGACAGCGGCGGCACATCCGGGACCCTCCGCCCGCCCCGCCCCGGAAATGACGTTTCTGTCGGGGGCGGAGCCACTCTACAAAGTGGATTCTTCCTCTGCTGTAGCTGGTCGTTTAGACAAGGTGTCTGGAATCGCCCTCGACACCCCCTCTCATGGGTTAGCTGTTACCTTCTCCCGGCTCTGAGGCTTTTGGGCACTGAGCTGGTTGCTGCGACTGGCAGCTCTCGTTTCACAAAAAGTATACCTCGCACCACGGCCCTCAATTCCTCCGCCAGCCTCGCCAGGGCGTGTAGTACCGTACCTCCGAGGGGACCCTGGGGTGACCTCAGCCCCTGCCAAACTTAGCGCGTCCCTTCGGAACCCTTCCTCGGAACCCCGGCCTCGCGCCCAGCCCAACCCGGTTCGGGGGCTGTCAGTCACGGTACTGAGCCCGCCCCTTCCGGCCGCTAGCCGGGCCCGCCTCCTCCCCTCTTCCCTCCCCCACCCCTCCCCGTGTGAGTGTCTCCCTCTCCCTCTCGCTCCCTCTCTCTCTCCCTCTCTCTCTCTTTTGTGAGTTATAGCAACCGTTGCCTTGTGAATCAAGCGCCATAGTCACCGTAGTCCTGGCGACTGTTACCCATCAACAACAACTACTCCTCTCCTCCTCCTCCTCCTCTTCCTCCTCCTCCTCCCCACCACCACCATCTCCATCACCCACCAACAACACCACAATAATCCACAGCCAAGGTGAATATTCTTCGGTCTCTACATGTGTGTGGGAGCGTGTGGATGCGTGTGAACGCGTGTGTCCGTGCGTGTGTGTGTGTCCGTGTGTGCGAGCCGAGTGTGGCTGTGCGGGGGTCTCACTCCTGACACCGGGGCTGCAGCTGTGGCGCCGCTGCCGAGGGGTTCCGTCCCCCGGGCTTGTTTACAATGGACCGTGCGCGCTGCGGCTGGGTCGGGGGTGTGGGCGCCGCGCCGCCCGCCCGCCGGCCCCGGCCCTCCGCGGCCGCGCTTCAGGGATGGAGCGGGAGCTCGGGGGGCTGCGAGCCGAGCGGGAGAGGGAGCCACAGTTTTGCGTTGCGGACGGTGGAGCTCTCCCTTAGGTCTGGGTCTGAGGAGGAGGGTCAGGTGAAGAGATAAGGTTTTTTTTCTTTCTTTCTTTCTTTCTTTCAATTTTCTTCTTTTTCAAAGCTGCTTGGTTCCTGTTTCTTTCAAAACCGAAATAGACAAGAGTGTGCAAGGGGGGACCCACGAGGTGGTGTTTTGTTGTTGTTGTTCACTTGTGGGGCCTTGTTATGGGTTTTGTTATTTTTATCCTCGTACATCGGTGAACTTTTCCCACTGCCTCTTGCCTTCATTTTTGCCCCTCTTTGCCTTGTGCTTAATGAGCTGCTCTTCTTTTACCATCATCAGCTGCATGGTTTTCTTTTTTCTCTTTTAAAACTGTGTTTTCTTTGTGCTGCAAACAATCTTAATATCCATTCGGCACTCTTCCCTCCCCCTCTTTCTTCTCCCCCCACACCCCTTGCACACACACTGAAACCAGGGGCCTCTTTGCTGTGTTCTTTGCTGCATTGGGAAAGAGATCTTTTTTTAAAAAGTCTCTCTCCTCTCTCTTTTTTGGTGTGTGTGTGTGTGTGTGTGTGTGTGTGTGTGTGTGATTTAAACCGGATGCAGGGCATCTGTGATACTTGGGTTAGTAGTTATTGACAGTGCTTTATCCTTCATGTGGAGATGGGAGGGGTACGAGTGAGGTTCCATTTCACTTTGATGAACCTCCTTCCCCACAGTGGAGTGTTAACAATTTTCATTGTGGTTATGAGACTGTGTGTGACAGACAGGGAAAGGACGTAAGGAAGCTTTGTGAGAACTCAGTTTACAGTGTTATTTGTGACAGTTATGGTACTTTAAAGAGTTTTTTTTTTTTAAATCTTCTCTTCGTTTTCCTTTGAGAGTTGAAATTGAAGTCAAGTTGTTCATAAAGAATGTATGAAGCTTCTCAACTTGAAACGTGTGTATATTTCACTTTCTTTGTGGTTGTTAAGATGTAGGCATATGTGTTCTTAACATAGTCTTTTAAATTTATTTTTTGGTTTTCTTTGGACACTGACTTAAACCTGCTGAAGAGAGAGAACTCTTTCCTTTTTAGGTCTTTGCTTCAAAACTGTATTTTTCTCTGTAGATTTGAATACTTATCAGTCCTCAAGTTATAGGCTCTTAGAGGTAACCCAGTTTTACAGATCCTGTAAATTTGTTCATTTTTCAGTGTAATGTTTAATTAATTATCAGTAAAGAGTTTTGATAATGAATGTGTGCTAAAACAAATATAGTGTACTGTAATATTCACACAAATTGAAGTTTCCAATTTGGAATTTTTAAACGCTTATTTAAATAGTCTTCTTTCTAACAGCAAACATATATTGATTTACCTGACAGAGCAGCCTGTGAATAATATGACAGTATTAATTATTCTTCAGAATGTCAGTGAGCAGGTTGGGTAATTGTAAAGCTATTAAGGCTAATATTTTGTAAAATAAGAGGTTTAAAAAAAATCTTTTCTTTTTTAAAATCCATTTCCTTGTGATTGCTATTTTAAATGAGGGTGATGTTTGTTCTGAAAGAAGTCTTTCTCAGAGCACTCAAATTTCTTTATATTTGCCCTCCCGCCTCCCCAACCTGGGTTTCTTGCAAATCTCTAATACTAACCTGTATTTTTTTTTCTGCTCAGATGAGTGTCAAATGCCTGAACACTTTTGGATGGTGAAGTTCCTGGGTCCTATAAACTCTCTGAAGTTAATAGGAGTTTTGCTGTCTTGAGACAGTTTCAGACCTTATGCCATTTACATAATGCATTTTCAGTCGAGTAGATAATATGCTATAATTTTATGGTTTAATATTTTTACTTGCAGTGTCCAAGAATTTTTTTCAGGCATTTCACTCATTACGACTATCTCAGGTTTTCTATAATTCAGATTTTCATTCACAAGGTGATTTGAGAGCAGAACTTAAATTGAATTCTATTACCTTTTCATTTTTAAAAGCACTTATGTGATATAAAAGTTGCTGCTAGACATGCTTTGGACTCAAGTGTGTCAACATTATTCATACAGATTAAGTAAATAATAGCCAGAAATACTAACAAATGATAAGTTAAAAAATTTAACACACTGATAAATGTTTAGTAACATTTTTTTTCTGAGATATTTTTCCTAGGAGGGACTATATTATGTATTTGTATTCTCTTGTGTTTGTTTTTAGCCTAAAAAACGAACTCGGAAAAGTGTCCAAACTTTAAAACTAAAATTATGAAATAGGAGTTACTTGTAACTTGTTTTGAATAGCTGAATATCTGTGATTCACTGAATATCTGTGATTCATAATGCCTATCTCAGTCTTTTTATATTATTGTGCCTATGAATTGCATTAAATGTTATATAGGCATATTTATGTAGTACATTTAAATGTATAACAGTAAACTAAAATGCATTTCTAAAATGTGCCATTCCACAATGTTTTCATTATATGGGGTAGTTATGCCTAATTTAAAAAATAGTATATTACTCCTCCAGTATTCAAAGTCTCGTGCTCTACTTAGGTACTCAAATAAAAGGTTTATAGTTTATAAGTACTGAAATAAAAAATTTATAGTTTATAAATTTAATATACTTTGATGCTAAACAAAACAATTTTTAAATCAGAAACAAATTTAATAGTAAAAAAATTACCAATTAAAAATGAATTGTAAAATCAAGATAGATTTAATCTATTATTTAAAGGATGATATATGTTACTTTTTGGTAACATGTTTCATTTTTCTTGAGAAAGTTGATGTTTTATGTGCTTTCCTCTAAACTGTCAACTGAAAAAATCAGTAGGTGGAGTATGATCTTTGTGTCTCAGATTTTATAGTGTGTGTGTGTGTGTGTGTGTGTTTAAAAGAGAAGATATAGCATCAGATATGTAGGAAGAGTTAAAAAAATTTTTTTTCTGAACAGTGTAGTAGGAATGTTACTTTGTTTTTTTTTGTATTTCTAGTGAGCCTGTGTTACAAGAAATGAGAATACCAAACAAGGAGGCTTTCAAATTACAAAAGAGTCTTGGAAGACATAAACCTTTAAATTATGAAAAGTCTGCTTTTTTTTTTGCCTGCTTTGTTTTTAATGCTGAGCATTAGGCTAAAAATCCTCTACTTCTAGTTACTTTAAAAAATAAGCACTTAGTTTCCCTAATGCAATCCTTTGCTTTTAACTCTTTGGTATGGCTTCCCAGTGGCTGTTGCAAAACAGATTTTAAATTCCTCTCTGTTCACAGGTGCATAGTGTTCCCATATTTTGGAAATCCAAGATTAAGCGGATTTAACTAAATCTAGCTTTGTTAGGGACAGATGGCTGCTTTAAACAGGTGTCACTTTCATTTCTAGTGCATTGTGTTGGGACTTCCACCGGTTCACAAAAGGGCTGTCTAAAGCAGGTGGCATCCTTTGCTTTTGTCCTTAGTAAAATATACTTTTGGAGTTAATTATTTTCGTAGGAAGAGTTTTCTTTTTAAAGTAAAGGTTTTGAACTATTCAAATTGATTCCTAATTTAATTAGCGTAACTTTTATTTTTGAATATCATTCTAGTTTTGAGCTGTGTAAGTTGCAGATCCTTTCAGAAAACACTTCAAATTCTTTAAAGGAATGATAAATTCCCTTTGAATCCAGCAAAGTACTCAGGAGCACTTTACACAATTAGTCAATTTATCTGAAGCAAAAAGCCAAGGCAGATTTGAATAAAGTGAAATTTGGTTAACATGACAAGTTAACTTTTGCCATCCCATACTTGAATTTTTTGGGGGGCAGCATTATTTTAATTTAAATGATAAATGTTGAGAACCAGTGTTGTTTTTGTTGGTTATTTTAAATATTTTCAAATGAAAACATTTTCCTTATCTACTTCAATTGTTATTATAAAGTTTTTAGTGCTGTTTTTAGGTGAAAATTGTTTTCAAGCATTAGTGTTTAAAAATATGTACTGGAGTAAATAAAATAGTAACGAACTATTGATTTCTAAGGTTCATTTTTACCCGGATTCTATCCTTTTATGGTGGAAATTTTATACATCTTACAACAGATGCACCAGAGGGTGCTGTGCTGTTTGCAACAAGAGATTATTATCACTAAGAATGTGAACTGATTAGAACTTTTATGTAAAGAAAAAAAATTTAATTACTTATGCATTCAAGCATATAATAGCCTTATTTCTATGGAGTTTCAATTTAATATACTGTCTTAATTGGCAGCTTTTCATCAAAGCCTATCTTTCTGTGTACTAATATATATCAGCACAGCATAAAACAATATCAAGATTGATATCTTTGGCATAATCTGAATATCAGCATTCGTCCTGCAGGCATATACATTTATCATCTTCTTATGCAGGTATTTTAATCTGTATCTAAAAAATTTAGTTTAACTTGAAAATCATACTGTTTTGGCAGTATGGCTTTGTACTCCATAAATTTGGCATTGTTGCACATATCAGTATATTGTATATCCTTACAGCATTTATATATGGCATAATTAGTGGTATGCTTTTTATGGTATAATTTAAAACTCTCTCAAAAGTATAAATGGTAATAATAGTTATCAGGCTAATTAAGTCAACAACAATAATAACAGAAATTGGAGAATTTGGTCCCCACTTCATGCTGTTATAATAGTCTGGTTTGAATATTTAACTTGGCTTTATTAACTGAAAAGTTTTAGATTCTCCACTTTCCTCTGTGCCTTATACTTCTAAACTGGAAGTGATCTTATATTGCTTTCTGTATCTGAATATTTGTTCATGGAGATTTTTTTCTTTTTTTTAGGAGAACTGTTGAATTCACTGTTTTGGGTTCTTCTTGCATCATTGACTTTACTTCCTCAGCAGTACATGTATACTCTAAAAGACAAATACTGAAGCAGTGGTAGTCAGTATCTGCCTCAAGTAAGCTTAGAAAGATACAGTTATATCAAATAAACTTTTTTTCCCTCTAGATAATGGATTTATGTATACTGTTGTCCCACATTTAAGTACAATCAGCAAAATATGATATTTTTTAAAAGTACCTTTATAAGACATGCCACAAAGAATTCAAAACATCAATAGAGAATAATAATATTTTAAAGTATTAGTCTTGCTAAAATAGGTTAGGCATTTTTCCTTAAACACGTGATCCTACCAATTCATTAACATAAACTAATTTATGCCACTAAGAATTTAAAGTATATGACATTGTTTCAAAACCTTTATATTTGACATTTTATATATCACATCAAACTACAAGATGTATTTAATGAAAATGAATGAGTTAAAAAATTGGAATGTATTTAGAGTATCAAATAGGTATGTGTTTTGTTTTTTAAATAGATTGAGGATAAGTATATTGGTTAAAAACACAGGCTTTGGACTCAGATTTCAGATAATCTTATTAGCTGTGGAACCTTGGACAGGTTGTTTAGCTTCATTTAGCCTCAGTTTTCTCATCTGAAAAATAGATCAGCCTTAATCTGCTTTATGGAGTTTTGTGAAGAGTAAAGGAGCTAATTCATGTAATGTGCTTTGCTCAGTATTTGACTTGGAATACATGCTCAATACATGTTGGTTCTTAGGGAATACTGAGAAGATACCCAGTCTAATTTTTTTGCTATCTAAGAATCCTTTTAATACACTTCTGACCATCTACTTCCCAGTGGGTCCTAAGTTTTGAAAGATTTTGCCTATTGATCTGCACTCATTAAATAATTATTCCCTCTTCCACCCTTTTAAAAATAAAAGACACGAAGCTGTCAACTGTAGGTTTGGATTATCATTTGATAACCAGTCTTGTTATTACACTGAATTAATAGGGTGCTAGCCCAAAGTTATGTTTTAGTTTTACTTTGCAGCCTTATTGTAACGGATTCTTTTTATGTTTGGATAACTCTCCTGGTCTAGGGATCTCAGACTGAGAATTAATGATGTAACATTTCATAAACTCTTAACACTTCCCATTGTCCATTTCATTGTCCAATTGATATTTTCCTTTTCACATCTATTATACATGAATTCATTTGAAAACATTTTGAGCCCTATTTATAAACATTTTACAAAATGCAGTCATTAATATATAATAATGATAATAGTTGTATAAAGATGAGTTCATCAAGGAATTATTCCAATTTATATGCACTGCTTAGAATCGTTATTTTACTAACAGTAGAAAAATGTGAGGTCACCATTTGTTTACCTGTAGCAATAAGTAATTTTAGGAGAATTTGCCAACCCCAATCTTGAGGTATAAAGTAACCTCAAGAATGTTATTCAGTAAAACATATAATATGAAATAGTAGTGGAAAAATAATGCCTTTGGTTCCCTTTGTTAGGGCATTAAAGATGTTGAAAGAATCATTTTAGTTGACTGCTATATCTAAAGTTACTATTCAGTAATTTGCTATATTTCTATTTGTCTAAGCATTTTGACTAAGAATGAAATGTTTTTCTCATTTTACAGTGATCTCAATAGCCCGATCTTTCTCAAAGTGGAAATGTGGTTTATACATTACAATTGAAAATTTATCTGATACTGTGTGTCATCTTTTTTGCTGAAGCATTGTGTATTGTACAGGCTTTTTGCCTGTCTCCATCTTACCTGCTCCCATCCTCCTACTCCTGTTAAATGTTCAATTAAGTATATGATTCCTTTTACATTATTTTTATAGATAATTAGTCCCAACATAAAAAGTATGTAGACTCTCAGCTCAGCCATCTCCTCTGCTTCCTTTCTCCAGTGAATCTGACACACATTTTAAAGGGAACTTTTGGAAAAAGGCTAGGAAATGTGACTTATTAGGTGGTAAGGTTATATATCATTCTTACCGTTTTTAATCATCCATTATCTTCTTACAATTTCTATCCATCTGACTGCCCTCATGAACAAATACATATCCTTGTTCCACTAATGATGTAACCTGAGCATGACTATGCTCCACGAGTTTCCCTTCCTAGTCCCGGCTATGTGTTGGCCTCTGGCTGAGCACTTTAGGTTAAATCTCTTGTCTAGTCCCAAAATATTGTGTTTGCACAGTCACATGTGCCTGCCCATTGCTGACTTTTAACTCCTGGATTCTTCTTTCTCATTACTTTTATTAGAAGCTGTAATACCCAGTCAGTATTGCTTGCCTTTACTTTACAGTGCCTGGTCAAGATTACGAGAGGTCTTCCTGTTTAGGCAAAAATGGGCAAGGGATAATAGGAGCTGAGCCCAGGAAAGCTAAGAGTGAGGCAGCTGGCCTGAAAATGAAAGTACATTAGTTGGTGAGAGGAGACCTAAGTTGAGAGGTGATGTGGAAGGAGAAAAGAGAGGGTGACTAGGCTAAGAAATAAAGGTCTTCAAAAGTGCCAGCCAAAGGAGAGTAAAGAGGAGAAAAAGAGCTTCTGTTCTGGTACTCAGTCTGCCACTAAGTGAAAAACCTTAAGCTAGTCACTTAAACCTCCTAGGTCTCAGTTTCTCCATTTGTAAAATGAAGCAGTAAATGAAGCAGTGCTATGTGATCGCTAAAGCCCTTTCCAGCACTAATAGTCTATGATTCCATGGTGAGATTGGTGTGGAAAAAGGGAAACATGCCAATAACATGGAGCCTGGAATTGGTGTTTCCTTTACTGATGGCATTTTGCTTGCCTATTGTTTCCTCTGATAAGAACAACAAAGAAAGAAAACCCAGCATAAAAAAACATGGGTCTAGCATAATGGCCATACCTATGTCACAGTCAGAAGCTTCCACCATTTCAGTGGCCCCTGTAGGGAGCTATGGCCAAGTGCCCTGATGTTCTCACCCACAGAGGAATTAGCTGAGTCTCACAGCTTGAGCTCCTGCTGCACCAGCTCCTCTATGTCTGTGTGCCAGACAAGTGTCTGACAGTTGGGGCTCCTGCCTGTTGCTCCCCAATGAGGTATTTAAAACAGGACATAATTTCCCAAGTATGTGGATAGGCAAATTAACAGAGGAAGCGGGGTGGGGTGGTGAGGAGCCCAAGCCTCTGCGAGCTCTCTCTCTCTCTCTCATTAGAAGCAAGAAAAATTAATTTAATTTCTGTTGATCTCATTTTTTAACATTTCTTCCCCAGTTATTAAAGCCTTGACTTTTTTCTTCCCTTCGTGCTATTCAGCTAGTTTTGAAAAGAGCTAAAATCCTGTCAAGGAGTTGGGCAAATTCTGAGGGCTTTTGGACTACTTTGGGGCCCTGCTGTGGGGAGCATTGCCATCTTCCACACTAGTATTCTTTTGTAGTTTTCCATTGGCAATAATTGCTGCTTTTCATTTCTCTGAATATTGTTTATACTTGGTTAGCATTTTTAAAATTTAGGTTTGGTGGCAGAAAAATTGTGTCTTTTGGTCAAGAGGTATGCATTTTCATGACTTAAAAAAATTTTTATTGGAGTATAGTTGATTTACAATGATGTGTTACTTTCAGGTATACTGTAGAGTGAATCAGTTATACATATATCCACTCTTTTTTTACATTCTTTTCCCATATAGGTCATTACAGAATATAGAGTAGAGCTCCCTGTGCTATACAGTAGGTCGTTATTAGTTATCTGTTTTATATATAGTAGTGTGTATATGACAATCACAGTCTCCCAATTTACCCCCCCACTCCTTTTCCCCACTGGTAACCATAAGTTTGTTTTTTACATTGGTGGCTCTATTTCTGTTTTGTAAATGAGTTCATTTGTACCATTGTTTTTAGATTCCACATATAAGCAATATCTTGTGGTATTTGTCTTTCTCTGTCTGACTTACTTTGCTCAGTACTTTAATGTTAATTTGACAAGTGCACTTACAAGATTTTAGAGGATTGCATGCTGTGAAAGGAAGTATTTTTGCATTAGTTCAAGATACGTCTTATATTCTGCTCTATCTCACCTCACCTCTTTTACCAGTTTAATAAGGAGTGTATGAAAGATTAATAGATTGTAATTGTTGCTTTTAAAATTATTTTTGAATGCTATTTTTTTTGATAGAATCGTATTCAAGTTTCTGAACTACAGATCTGAATGATTGATGGCTTTATACATTTCAGTATAAAACTATCATCCTTAAAAATGCATCTGGCCCTCTTCAGTCTCAATCAGCATAGTTTATCTTAATGTGCAAAACCATTTTAGAAACCCTTTGCTAGTCACTTAAATTTCTTTCTTCCATGCTTTACTTTTGGGGGTGGTGAGGGAGGGTTGCTGGAGAGGGGCAGGAAGAGGGAGATACATTTAGAAATCATATCCTGTTTCCATTGTTGAATACTCGTGCATTGTATACTCTATCCAGTTTGTTTTCCTGGACTGTGACGTTTTGGTGGAAATAGAGGTTGGGGTGGGGATTGCAGGGCATGGGGAGGGGAGAAACAGAAATGACTCAGGTGATCCAGTATGTCTTCCAGGTCTATTTCCTTTCCTGTTGTAGTATTATGCAGAGTACACACGCTTTTGTGAGGATAGGCATTTTATTACTTTGTATTTGTCTGTGATTCCTTTTCTCCTAAAGATTGAATGTATCTGTATATGTCTATCCCTTAGTATATTGTTGTGCAATAATATCTTTCTCTTTTAAAGAGCCTATATTGTGATTTAGTCATGCACAGATTTAGAAAGGTAGAAGACAGTAGTGAGAAAATCTAGTCTGTGTGCTAGATAACAGAAATGATGCTTTAAATCCACCTCTCTACATTTTGCTTTGGGTGGATTGTTTTGTGGATATATTTTTTGCAATAGAACTTAGGTTTTTCCCCTACTCCTATTGAGGCTGACATTTTAAAGAACCAAAGAGTGTAATCTGTCACATCAGGCTTTCACTGATTGACATCTGGTTATATCTGATGACAATCTTGGAGATGAGTTTTAATGAAGTGTCAGCATAAGGGTCATTAAAAAAAACACATGAAAAGATATATTAGTGATCTGAAAATCACTTTTACCATCTTAAATATACAATATGCATATTTTGATGTACCACGATGAGAGCCCAACATGAAATATTGATATACAGGCACCAGATAAAGTTAGATTCTTTGTTTCGATCATGTAACATAATCACACTGCATGCTTCTAAACGACATTTCAAAACATGTTTTGTTTAAAACGTCACTTTATATTTTTAGAGAGTACTTTTATTAAGAAAAATGGATTTTATCTTATATATAGTGTTTTGTGTATATGTGTGTGTTTGTGCATAGACCTTTAGAAAGTCATTTTAATTGGTACTTCAGAACTTCTGTCAAAACTGCTTTTGCTCACTGGTTTCTGCATTCTACATATCTAGGAACTACAGTGCTATTTTGTTGAGGCAAGGAAAATTAGGGGAAATGTTTGACTTAAGTTCTTTGAATGACCTTCCTGTGATTTGGGGAACGATTTTTAATGGTGCCTCACATTATACGGGGATATTTAGAGGCTACCTTTAGTTAACAAAGGCCATGAACGCTGAAATTGAATTAAGTTATTAAAGGCAAAAATTGTAATTCTGATTATAGTAGGTTAAGATATTGTGCTGCTGGATCAACATTTGATCTATGCTTTTATTTTTAGAAGTCTGCCGAGTTTTGAAATTTAAAACCTTTTAAATAATGTTGAATGAGTGGAGCTGTATCATAGATGTGGATTTATATTTCACCAGAGGTTTGAGAGCCATATGGTTTGGAAGTAAGTGGGTTTTATCTTTGAAATTGGGAGGTGATGTATTTTAATATTTTGATTGGGTTAGATTTACTTGAGTATTTACTGGTCTTGTTAGAAATGCAAGTGCCCATGGAATGGAGATGAAGATCAAAGTCATTTGTGGGAGGAGGTCATTATAGTGATCCTGATACGTTACTCACCTGCAGTCATGCTGTCCTTGATAAACTTTAAAATAAAGGCATCTTTCTTGAATAATATAAACCTCTCTATGATATTGCATTTTTGTTAATTTACCCAGATGTCTGGAATTTCCTAAATCCTGTAGCACAGTCTTGTGTAATGCATTGTCCGTGAGCTTTGGAAGCTCCAGCTTACCCTTTGGTTTACAAACCTTAGAAAGAATGCTAATAGATGACACCGCATGCCTAGAACAACACCTTAATCTGAAAGAATGGGGTAAGATGAGGGTAAATTGGGGCAGGATCATATAGTTGGAAAAATTAGAGTACGAACAATGGTTAGTACAGTATAGAGAAAAAGAAGGGTGATGTTACGGTCTACATAAGAAATTCAGTTTGCCACATTAAGTATACTTAGTAATATTACCACTACAGTTAATAACATTATTTCTAATATTTTATTCAAAAACATTCTAGCAGAGACATAAGAAATAATTGGCTATGTTAGTCTATAAGCTTGTAGTTTAACATCATTGTTCTTTAGCTTTACTTTTGAATGAGGAATTAAAGGATTTATATCAATGTGTATTTAGTGCCAGTACTATTTTGGTTAATTTAGGAATCCTGAAATGGCTCAGCTTTCTATTGGGTTTTAAGGACTATTTTGAAAGAAAAGAGAGAAATTAGGTATTTGATACGAAATTATATATTCTCAGCTATGTGGACGTATTTTTTAAGATTTCAGATTTTAGAAGGCAGAAATGATGGAGATGATATTTAGGAATCAAGGGTAAAAACAAAGGATAGGAGGAGACATTGAAAATGCAGTTAGATGAAATTAGAAAATTTTGAAGTAAAGATTAAAAATAAGGTGAGATGGATAAATCAAAGTATGAATGGTGAGATAATTTGTTGGGTGAATAATCATTTACTTTTTTGCCTTACTTGATTTTAATGAATAGGGGAAGCTGAGAAACAGATTATACTTAAGTTTCTTATGGACACTACATTACTTTTTTTGTCTGAAATATTTACAGTAAAGCTCTGGGACTTTTGACTATTATTGTATGTGATTTCACTATTAATGTTGTATATAGAAAAGAATTAAACTGAGATGTATCAGAGTTTTCTTGTAATTATTTTATTGTTACAAAGTTATATATTACTATAGAAAGTTAATATATTCAATTAGAATATCTGATTAGCTTATCTGATATCTAAAGCAGTTTACATATGGGAAGCCAATATATAGTGAAAAACTGTGTACCATAAATGTTTATAATCTTAAAACTTTCTTTTTTAAAAACTTTTAAAACTAACAGTGAAGAATATAGAATAGTATAGTGAACCCTCATGTGTCCATCACACAGACCTAAGGATTATTACGTTCTGTTGTTCTTAAAGCTATATAATTTGAAATAATTTGTTTATTGAAATAAACTTGAATCCTATTTTGTTCTACATTGTTTTGAAAAAATTTAAGTCTCATGTTAAGAACAGACTCAATGTAGCCTTGAAACAGTGCTTACATTATATTTAAAACAACGTATTTAAGAGTGGTTGATCTTCATGTTGTTTCTTCTCAGCACAGCATTTGTAAATCAGGAAGTTTGTTCTCATTTGTTGGTCAAGTCTTTTGTTTAGTAATTCCAGGGTCTTCTACTTGAAATCTGACCTATCATTAAAAAAGGGATCAAGCACAAGTGCTGCAGCCCTTGTTTGCAGGATGCAGGAAAACAACTGTCTTGATATTTACCTCCCAGAGGTGAAAGGGATTAATATTTTGTACGTCATTCTTTTAATTTGTTTGTGGGTAGATTATATTGCTCTACTTATTCTGTATTGGAGTAACTCCCCAACAGCAAACAACTTAATGTTCTAATTTGGAAGAACACCACGTGAAGGAAAGCTTTATCAAATAATTGACTTGTATTTTAGAACCTGACCCTGTTTGCATGGCAGCTAAGCTTTTGAGTCTGAAGCTGGAGCTGGAGCCTCAAGCCACCTATAGTGAGTGTCTTCTTTCCTTAGGGGCCCAACTTCAGCCTTTATCCCTGTTTCTACTTAAATATTCTATGGCCATAGTCTTCTGCCCCTTTACTGTGTCTGATCTGCACAGCTGACCAAAAGGGGTAGCCAGGATGGTGGAGTAGAGATTAAAGAGGTAAAAAGGTCTGTTGCTAGAGTTAAACATGCTTCCAAGTGGCGCAAATATATAGATTCCAGTAGAGACATCGTTAGGATGTTTTATTTTAGAAACAGAATTTTTAAGTTGGAACAGACTTTGGAGGTTATCTCGTTTAACTCCCCCAACCCCCATTTATGTGAAAGAAAACGGAGGTTAAGTGACTTGGACATATAGCATTTATCAGAGCTGGGGCTGTTGAGCCCTAGGCTCCTCACTCCTCGACCAGTGTTCTTATGGTATGTATCATAGCTGGTGAAAACCTTTCCTTAAAGGCAGACAGCGCAAATGTGCTGCCGTAAGTATTCACTCTACTTGCTTATTTTATCTAGAGTTTGAGCTCCGTATTTTTCCTAGAAAAAGTAAAATTTTATAATTCTGTATTCAATATTTGAATAAATATCTTAATTTTTATCATCTTCCAACTATAATTTTTGTATATAGGTCATTATTTAATTGCTTTATTTTAAAATGATATAGAAATGCAGTTAAATTTTATTTTCCAAAATTTTAAATGGCTGTACATTAAGGGGAAGTACCATACTTGCTTGGTTTTTTTTTTAAGAAAGAAAATAGTAGATTTGTAATCCCTATCGTTCGTATTTCCCCTTGCTGTGTGTTAGTGATAATATGTCATAATTTGATGAGGGTAAGGACGATTCTAATCCTTCTAAAGATTGTAAAAATTCATTGAATTTTTAATTATAAAAATTGAAGTATTTGTTCCTGTAGGTCACTCTCTTGAGGAGCAAAAGTAAAATTACTGGCAGCTGATATTGGTCATACAAGCTGAGACTTGCCTGGCTGGGATTTAAAGGTGCTGCAGCACTCTTAAGTAAGAGAACCAACGAATGAGAATGTGAAGGGACTGCCCTTTATTCCATAGCAACCAGAAGCAATCCCAGCAGTTATGCTATTATGTGACTTCTTATTTTCCTAATCTGAGTTTTTGGAAGGATATATTGTTTACTGATTAATAGTGTGAGACTGTGGCAGGAATAAGTAATTACCAAGATTTTGTCTTATTTTTCTCTGTGTGTGTGTGTGTGTTAGAATTGGAAGTAAACCTATGAGGTCAGGCTTGAACTTAGTTTTGGTATCCTGTTTTGTGATAAAGATGACCTTTATCATTTGAGCACTAACCCTGTTGATTATTTGAAATAATCCACCTCAGAGAGACCAAGAAAATGACAAATAACTGAACTTTCTAGCAGTAATCTGATGCTCTTACCAGCTTCATTTGTAGTACCAAAGGATACATTTATATAAAACAAGAATAGGTTTCCTATAGGGGAAAACCATTTGTCTTTCGCTCTTAACAAGATAAATCCCCATGGACAAACCTTTCTTGTAAAACTGTTCTCCTTGGATTTCTCCTCACCTTCAATAAAAAAAGAACTATGATAAACAAAGGCATGATGAAATATTACTTAGCTCTTGCATTTTTGCCTAGAAGTTACTCATTCTTAATCTTAACTTTTGTTTGTTTGTGTTTTATTTATTTGCCTGCGATGGGTCTTAGTTGTGGCATGCGGGATCTTTCGTTGCGGCGCATGGGCTTCTCTCTAGTTGTGGTGCACGGGCTCCAGAGCATGTGGGCTCAGTAGTTGTGGCACGCGCGGGCTTAGCTGCCCCAGGGCATGTGGGATCTTAGTTCCCTGACCAAGGATCCAACTGGCGTCCCCCGCGTTGGAAGATGGATTCTTAACCACTGTACCACCAGGGAAGTCCCAATCTTAATGGTTTTATTTTTTTAATTTAATGAGAGTTAAGAGAGAATCAGAATGCAGTGCATTAAATCAATTTTGCTTTCTGTTAACTCAAGAAAAGGGGTTTTGTTTTTGGGCGTGGGTGGGGAGGGATCTGAATCATTTACTTTTAGACTTAACTATATTCCTGATTTGCCAACACACCTACTGGCCCATAAAGTGGAACAGAAAATACAAATAATTCAGATGAAAAGAAAATGCTAAATACTTGGAAGTCTAAACTGAGGCTTGAATATAGAGATTGAGTTACCAGTTACTAAATACTAGACTGCTGTATTTGTTGGATATAAAGAGGAAGAATCTAAAACATGGTCTGTGGTCTTAATATCTTATGAATTTATAATCTGGATAAATTTTTACTAAAACTGTTTCTTAATATGGATTAATAGAATCCTCTAAAAAGGAGGTACTTTGGATGTTTTCAAATAGCCCAGAGTTTTATGTTTTGGGGGTCACAATCTTTCAGGATTCCTTATTGCGTATTCATCAGAATTATTTAAGAAATATTTATTGAGTGACCATAGCCTTTGTTGTTAGGAAGCTTATAGTCTAGGGTACATTTTCAAATTTATATTTCACCATTCTGCTCTGTAACTTCTCTTTTCTGGCCAGCCTGGCTTTTGATATTGTGTAATTGATTAAAAGCATGAACTTCAGAATGAACAACCCTGGGTTTGAATTCCAGTTCTGCTACTGATTAGTAGTTTAACCTTAGGCAGATAACTTAAAATACTGTTTCAAAAAATTAAATTAGATAACATAGGCAAATAGCACTGTGTCTGACATCCAAGTGCTTAGTCAGTGGCAGTTGCTGTTACTTCTCTATAGTCACCTGAATTATGCCTTGTCCTTTCTCTTCTCTATTACTTGGGTCTCATCGTTTATTCTATTTAAAATGTGTTCCCCACCCTGCTTAAATTCATCTCTCCTAAACTTAGAGTGGTCCCTAACTTGATGGGTTTACTTTTAATGAATTTCTTATTAACACAGCTATTGATAGCTAATTGTAATTTAGATTTATGGCTGTAAATGTTTGATCTTTCCAAATTGTTTGTAAGCTTCCAAAGGGCAAATGACTACACAATAGGTTTTTGAACTCAACACAAAACCCAGTGGCCTTTCCTAGTAGAAGCAGTCAATGAATAATTATTGATTAAGCCTCAGATTATCTCTAATCAAATTATAGAAAACACATTTAACCATTTTATAACTTTGTCTAGACCTGATTTTATAATGACCATTTGAGCAATGCAATTCTATTATTCCAAATGGATTTTTTAACTTCCTGTTCTTTAAAATGGATTTAATGGAATGAATTAAATGATTTCATGAGTTTTTGATATTTCTTCAAATTAGCATCATCTAGCACGGAGTAGATTTGGGCTGACCTAATCAGGGACTGTTTTCCTCTTACCTTTCAAATGACATATTGTTACCTAACTCTGTATCTGTATATGCATTTTATACATACACACACACACACACACACACGTGTGTGTGTGTGTGTGTGTTTGTGTGTGTATGAAATTTCAGACTTGCCTGGAATTTCCTTAGTGTCTGACAAGACTAATTTCTTAGTTTCAGAACTTGGAGAGTCCCTTTTAGGATTCAGTACCTTCTTCCTATTTTCTGGTTGTGGCAGAGTGTGGAAATTCCTAATGCTACTTAATATGGGAGAGACATGGGGGGCATTATGAGAACTTTTTTGGGAGGGGGGCTACTTCAGATACCCCCAAACTCTTTAGTTTTTCCTTTTGTTGCCTACCTTCACTGTTCCTACTGGAATGTCCACAAAGTGCAGAATTAGGGCATGAGTTCCAAGGTTATACCAAGGCACTTAGTGGTATCAGAGTGGAGTTGTTACAGTAGTCAGATCTGTGGTTGCACTTGTGCTATTCCACCAAGGGTTGCACTATGGAAAGGTAGCACTTGCTTTGATGTCTACTACAGACTTTACCCTGAAGAATGTTTTGTTGTTTTTTTTTAATATGGAGCTGTCATCCATAAATCCATAAGCTCTTATTTATTTATTAAAAAAGTTTTTTTAGCATCTTTATTGGAGTATAATTGCTTTACAATGGTGTGTTAGTTTTTGCTGTATAACAAAGTGAATCAGCTATGCATATACATACATCCCCATATCTCCTCCCTCTTTTTTTTTTTTTAACATCTTTATTGGAGTATAATTGCTTTACAATCATGTGTTACTTTCTGCTTTACAACAAAGTGAATCAGTTACACGTATACATACATCCCCATATCTCCTCCCTCTTGTATCTCCCTCCCACCCTCCTTATCCTACTCCTCTAGGTGGACACAAAGCACTGAGCTGATCTCCCTGTGCTATGCAGCTGCTTCCCACAAGCTATCTATTTTACATTTGGTAGTGGATATACGTCCATGCCACTTTCTCACTTCGTCCCAGCTTACCCTTCCCCCTCCCCATGTCCTAAGTCCATTCTCTATGCCTTCGTCTTTATTCCTGTCCTGCCCCTAGGTTCTTCAGAACCTTTTTATTTTTTTTTCTAGATTCCATATATATGTGTTAGCATGCAGTATTTGTTTTTCTCTTTCTGACTTCACTCTGTATAACAGATTCTAGGTCCATCCACCTTACTACCAGTAACTCAATTTCATTTCTTTTTATGGCTGAGTAGTATTCCATTGTATATGTGTGCCGCATCTCCTTTATCCACTCATCTGTCGATGGACACTTAGGTTGCTTCCATGTCCTGGCTATTGTAAATTGAGCTGCAGTGAACGTTGTGGTACATGACTCCTTTTGAATTATGGTTTTCTCAGGGTATATGCCCAGTAGTGGGATTGCTGGGTCGTATGGTAGTTCTATTTTTAGTTTTTTGAGGAACCTCCATACTGTTCTCCATAGGGGCTGTATCAATTTATATTCCCACCAACAGTGCAAGAAGGTTCCCTTTTCTCCACACCCTCTCCAGCATTTATTGTTTGTAGATTTTTTGATAATGGCCATTCTGACCGGTGTGAGGTGGTACCTCACTGTAGTTTTGATTTGCATTTCTCTAATAATTAGTGAAGTTGAGCATCCTTTCACGTGTTTGTTGGCAATCTGTATATCTTCTTTGGAGAAATGTCTATTTAGGTCTTCTGCCTATTTTTGGATTGGGTTGTTTGTTTTTTTGATATTGAGTTGCATGAGCTGATTGTATATTTTGGAGGTTAATCCTTTGTCAGTTGCTTCGTTTGCAAATATTTTCTTCCATTCTGAGGGTTGTCTTTTCGTCTTGCTTATGGTTTCTTTTGCTGTGCAAAAGTTTTAAGTTTCATTAGGCCCCATTTGTTTATTTTTGTTTTTATTTCCATTTCTCTAGGAGGTGGGTCAAAAAGGATCTTGCTGTGATTTATGTCATAGAGTGTTCTGCCTATGTTTTCCTCTAAGAGTTTGATGGTGTCTGGCCTTACATTTAGGTCTTTAATCCATTTTAAGTTTATTTTTTTGTATGGTGTTAGGAAGTGTTCTAATCTCATACTTTTACATGTAGCTGTCCAGTTTTCCCAGCACCACTTATTGAAGAGGCTGTCTTTTCTCCACTGTATATTCCTGCCTCCTTTATCAAAGATAAGGTGACCATATGTGCGTGGGTTTTTCTCTGGGCTTTCTATCCTGTTCCATTGATCTATATTTCTGTTTTTGTGCCAGTACCTTACTGTCTTGATTATTGTAGCTTCGTAGTATAGGCTGAAGTCAGGGAGCTTGATTCCTCCAGCTCTGTTTTTCTTTCTCAAGATTGCATAAGCTCCTTTTAAAATCAATGTATTTTCATTCTGTACCATCTCTTTTGATGAAGTTTGGTGAATTTACTACCAGTTATGAAGTCATCTTGACCTCTCTTCAGACTTAGGGGATTCCCTTCAATTTCTAGAATCAGTTTAGGTGTACAAGTTCGTTATTACTTTTTGTAATAATCTTCAATTATTTATTGAGCCAATATTGGCACCTACAATACGGGCCAACCAGTGGAATGCTGTGGAGGATACAACAGTGAACAAAATTGATCAGGTCTCTGCTCTAGAGGAGTATACATTGAAACAATTGGAGATGAGGGAGAGAGAAAGTAAATGAGTATTATAATAGATGGTTATAAATGCTATGGATAAAAATAAAGAAAGAAGGGTTATAGAGAGTGTAGGTGATGAGGGTGGAGGAAATTGTAATTTTAAATAGGATAATTAGGAAGAACTTAAAGAGGTGACATTTGAACAAAGTCTGACAGAGGTAAGTTTTGTATATTTCTTCAAATGTGGGTTTATGTATTTATCTTGATGCCTTGATTGGTGCTAGCCTTCCTTCTGTACTAAAGAGTCCTAATTGTTTACATCTGTCCTTATTTTTCTTTCTGCCTTTCTCTTTGCTGCCTTTTATCATTTTTATATGCCTTTGAAAATAGAGCCTTTTCATTTATATATTCTTTTTAAATGTATTGACTAAAGCTATGGTTTTCTATAAGGAAACAGGCAGATTAAGAATCTCTTTCGAAAACTTTTAGCTTAGTTTTGTGTTTTTGTTTTTTTGAGAGGAGAGGGGATATTCATTTCTTCAAGTTCACCCTATCTGCTTACAATTGAAGGTTCTTCTGAAGCATCTGTAGCCATCACTAAAATATATCCTAAAATATTGGAAAGAATTGATGCATGAAGTGTTAAAAGTAAAAAAAGTCATAATTAATAGACAAATAGAAATTACACTAGCCGAACTGCTGGTTTGTTGGTTATGCTCTCAGTTTGCTTATATGGCTGATTTAAACTGGAGAAAGAATCTTTGCATTTTGGTGGTTTCTGTGATCAAAATGCCCTTCAGTGTCTTAGATGTGAAACTAGAATGTCATTGTTTATATAGCATAGATATCTATCATTATCTAGTCATCTTTAATCGTAACTTATCATGGATTTATGAATTGAATTTTTTTGTAAAATTTTGTATATGCAAAAAGACAAGTGAGAGATTATTTAGATAAATAAAAGTTACTACTGGAGGCAGTGGAGGTCTTGAGTTCTGTTATTTTGACAAATAGATTGTCATGCTGATATTTTTAGAATGAGGTTTTCAGTGTACTAATGTCAAAATTGTATTTTCCATTTCAATTCAGTGTCAGATGTTCAACACTATGTGCCTGTCATCCATTATGCAGTGTACAGTTTGACAGTATTTGAGGGTATTGTACTGTATTGGAATACTAAAAAAATGGTACAAAATATGTAATATATATAATATGGGTATGTTTTTAACATGTTTAAGGAAATAGAAATTTCTGTGGAATCTTTAACTACATTTCTGTGTTTGAATTTATGTAACTATATATATAATATTTATTTCTAATCGTGTTCCTCCTTGAAGGCTGGTTAAGTGATTATACTTGAAAATTTGCCCTGGCATTTGTGTCTGAAGTGAGTCAGATGTTTCCACATTTTAGCAACCTGTAGTCCGGAGTTTTGTTTTGTTTTGTTTTGTTTTGTTTTTGCTGTACGCGGGCCTCTCACTGTTGTGGCCTCTCCCATTGCGGAGTACAGGCTCCGGACCGCAGGCTCAGTGGCCATGGCTCACGGGCCCAGCCGCTCCGCGGGATGTGGGATCCTCCCGAACCGGGGCACAAACCCATGTCCCCTTCCCCTGCATCGGCAGGTGGACTCTCAACCACTGCGCCACCAGGGAAGCCCTGTAGTCCAGAGTTTATTGAACTTGAGTACCTGCTATTTTTGCCATTGAAAGTATAAATTTAAAAATTAAAGAAGCCGAATTTAGTATCACCACTTTTTCGTACCATCACTGTGTTTATGAAAAAATATGTGAGCTATATAAATGACTTTGGAGAGCAAGTCTGCCCTCATATTTTACCCCCTAGCTTTTTCATTAAGGAAAAAATTAAAGATATACAAAAATAGAACTGTATGATGAGATAATGAAATGAATTCCTGTGTATCCATCTCTCTGCTTTAATGGTTAGCTTGTGGTTAATCTTATTTCAGCCAAACCCCTTCACTCCCCAAACACTCCATTATTGTTCCCCTCACTCTTTACCTATGGAAAGAGATCCAACACAGCTGAGTTGGGCTTGTGCTCAGACTGCCAGTCCTTTACTCTGCTTGGCGGTGTTGTGTCATCTTCCCACCTCCCGGGAATAGAGGGATGGATGAAGAAAACAATCATGCAAAGAATAAAGGTTAGTTTCCAGACAAGTATCATTTAAAATTTTGAATTGTGAACTTTCATATTTCTGGTTTCAGATTTTGAGTTGGAATTAAATATTATCTTCCAAATTTAGCATAGACTCTACAAAGATAGTTTGTTAGTGCTTTGTGAGAAAGTAACATTTATCTCTTTATAAAGATGGTTTTTTTTATTGTTTTCTAAAGATGTTCTGTGTATTTGCTTTCACAAAAAAATTGTGAAATATATGTCTTTGAGGTTTTTGGCATTCATAATATGATGCGACTGAAATTGTCCCTCAGATTTATAGAATGTACTTCAAGATGCTTTTTTCATTATCCTCCGTTATGCATTTCAAAATTCAGTCGATCCAGTTAGTTTTTTTCCATTTATTCAATACCTTTTTCAAGTTTTTAAATGGTAAAAGTGAGTAGTAGTTAAAAAGTAAAAGTTTTTAAGAGGCTTTAAAACAAGTTTTTAACTGATAGCACCCTTCCAATCAGGTGTTGTATCACATTCCTGTTACAGATTTTAATATTAAAAAACCTCTTCCTTTGTACACCAACATCCTTTTGACCTTGGCTAAACAAATTATAGAAAAATTTTGAAAAAACATATTTTGGGAAGTATTCTGTCAGTAGGAAGGAGCTGGTAGAAGCAGGAAGAGCCATATATTTAGAGCTCTCATAATGATTTTTTTTCTCTTTATAATTAGTAAGATATGACTACTAAAAAGAATTCTAACCTGTGAGACATTGGCTACCAACCCTAGATGCGATTTATTAAAGAGCCTATAATTCTTGATACGTGCTTATGAAATTTTAAAAAATTCAGAATTCAGTTTTATTCAGCAACTTTTGTTGAGGATCTTTGATTTTGGTGGGGGGTGGTATGTGGAAATGAATGAAGTGTGACAGGGTGTTGCAAATCCAAGCAAACTGGAATGTGCAAAAGAGAGGCCAAATTCCATAGATAAATACATGATTCTCTGTACCTACATGCTCCTGGTTTCTTGTCATGAAGCCACATTTTATAATTACTGCAGCTTTGTAACTTTAAAGACACAAGACCCCAGTAAACAACAACACTTCTACTAAAATATCTATCCTCATTTAAAAAAAAATTTTATTCTTTATTTTGCCCCATTGACTTTTAGTTAATAGTGCCTGACAGGATCCTAAATATTAATGTAGCCAGTTTAGAACTTTGATTCTTTCAGAGCAGATTCTTTTGGCATTATGTAATACATACTAGTAATTGACCAACTATTAAATAACTGCTTTAAAATGAACACATTTGCCTGACACAGGCCCTGTGAATGGTATTCTCATAAGTAGAAGCTGACTTTAATGACTCTATTGACTACCCTGTGTATATATATGTAGTGCGTGTGTTTTAATGTTTTGTTCTTGTTTGCAAAAATCAATTTTCATTACTTAAAAAAGGTTTTCATATATTAGGTCCTGCAGTTTTAGAACTAAGTTAAATTTTTCTTATCCTAAATGAGAATTGGAAAGTTTTCAAAGTACTTTATTGGAAAATTGTTGAATCTTAAAGTTACTAATCACTTGGTTTTTTACATCACAATTGTTACTGATAATCACTGCATCTTTAAAGAACATTTTCTTTTCTGAGCTGTTGCATGGATTCTTAAGAAGTAAGGATGGATCAAGGAAAATACAATTATTGAATATAAAATTTTCATATTTGTGTTTCTTCCTTTTTTTCTCAGCTGTAAAATGAATCCTCATGTTTCTGTCTGCAGATTTTCTTTCAAATCTTCTCTTTCTGTATTCTTGTCTCTCTTTATTATCCTTTCTGTCCACTTTCCCCTTTTGCTCTGTTCTGCTCTGCTTGGCTTTACTTACAGGCTGTTTCAGTTCTAAACCTTCTTAGCCAACCCATTCTCTTCCTGCCTCAACCTCAGTTCTTTGCTCAGATGCTGCCTTTGCACCTCTCAGCGTGCTTCAGCTCTCCTATTATTGAATTCTTTGTCTTGCTTTTTGGGATAGTTGTTCCGCATTCCTCTGTTTATTGTTTCTTGGTACTTTTAGAGAAATAGCTAATTTCCTTTATTCTGCTTCCTATGGTATGTAATGCGAAGAAGAAGTAAAAACAACAGTTGAAGGACAGATGCTCATGGCTCTTTAAAAAAGAATAAGGTAGTGCAGTTGACAGATTATTTTAAAAAGTGCTCCCAGTTCAGAGTAGTTAGATAGAGGGGCTAAACGTTGCTGTGAATGTAAAGATGTTGTTTGGCTTTTAAAAAACTTTATTTTTAACTTTCAGAAGTTATGGGCAATATTAGTATAGCCAAAATATCCTTGGAAAGTTCTGGATAAGATGGTTATTGTAAAATCATATATTATTTTTATTTATCTGTATGGTCTTTGGTATTTTATGGTAGGCCAACATCTATTTTTGTCTTTAAATACTTTATGAAAAAGGCCTATCATACATAGCTAAATAAAAGTCAATACAATGTCTTCTTTTAAAGAAGGTGGAAGTCCTCTTTTCTGCCCACTTTTCAAATTCAGTTTCACATAATTTGTTTAGCAGTATTTTATTGATAGACCACTATTTTTCTCTTTTGTTCTCATTTGCATTCGAGTAGTACTAATTGTAATGAATGTATGTGAGTAACTTGTTGAGTGTTAATCTTTAAAGTTATAGAATATGGATCTGATAGGATAGAAGAGATTTTAGAATTAACATAAAATTATTACTGACCAAAAGGGATGAAAAAAATCATCTGGTTTTATAATAAAATGAAATTTAGAATTTCTACAGTTTCTCAGTGATTTTTGTGTGTGTGTAGTGGTGGGCGGGTGCTTTTAGTTTTGCTAATAACTTCAGGACTTCTGGGTTCCTAGGTTTAATTTATTTTTCTACTATTGGAGTTTAGATAAGTACCACAGTCTTTTTTTAAATCAAATTAAAAAAAAGTGCTTTTTAAAAGTGCAAATTTAATAGTGCTTTTTTTTCTTTCTTGAAACTTTCTCAGTTCATTTATATCCATTATAACCTATTAGGAGACTATGTGGAAATAAAATCTTGGGGATGGTAGGTGGTGTAATTGAAATGTAGGTCATAATCTGTTCTTTGTTTGTTTTACCAAATTAGTTAGGGATTCTGAGGATACATTTTGAATATTTGTGTATGTTTAGCATTTTGTCCCTTTGTTAGAAATCTCTCAGTGTGACTTGTTTTTAATAGGATGTGTCTTGAATTGTAGTCCAATCACTCTTGAAAAGTATTAAGCCCTTTAAACACACTGGTCAGACCCATAGAGGGAAGCCTACAGGTTTATTAGCACTCCTTAGCCTGAAAGCACAGCATACCCTTCTAGGTTGCACAGCAACAGACTCCTAGCAACCATAATAGATTGAATTTCTAAGAGTGACCAGGCCGGATGTAATAATAAAGCAGGAGGTACAAACAGTTGTCATGGTTTTCTTTTCACAGTAAGCTAGTTTGATTTGGGGAAGCTTAGCCTTTCAAAAATGGGCAAACTTCTTATAAAACTACTACTGTTTGTACCTAGGACTTCTGGTATTAAAATAGCAATAATAGTACCAAATTTAAAAAGCTACCGATTAAAAAAACAGTATGCTCAAAATAAAACAAAAAAGTAAAAGGATTGTCATGTAAAGGAGTTTTCAGGGAAGTATGTTTTAAAAATACTTCTTTTAAATCATAAAACTGAACTGTAGCAAAATAGTCGTAATGAATGTTTTTTAAAAATAAAAATCATAATATTTGTGCTTTCTCTCTGGGGATCCTCTATTTTAATTTTGCAGCAACTCTGTAGTTTTATCTATGCAGTTTAAGTGGATGTGTGTATAAAACTGATGCTTATAATAAACTTAAAAATTTATCTAAGAAAACACACTATTTGAACTATATATAAACAGTGTTTTTTAAATTATGAACTAATAACCGGTGGAGCAGAGAATTTATTGAAGAAGAAAGAATAAAGTAGTAAAATGTACAATCCTACACAGTGACAGTGAAAGTGTTTGTGATATTCCTAAAGGTGTAGTATTGTGCTGTAACTTTGTTAACATTTCTTCTGTGTATCTTTTAGTATGTGTTTGCTTACATAGCCATGAAAAAGAGATTAATTCAGATACATTCACAACCTGAAACAGGATGCCTCCATCAAAAGAAACAGATCCTCATATAGCTGCTGGAGTTGGAGTGGAACTATAGCCTTTGACAGCAATAAGCTGTAAATATACACACATGCTAATACCCTTGATTTGTTCATCTTTTGTGTCAGCATTTGGAAAAGATTGTTAAAGTGGCAGTTGTAGTACATACTGGCAATTACAGTAAAGAGCAGAAATTAGGTATTTGTGACCTATTATATTTCATTAAAAGACTTCCTTATTAAAATGGCACTGCTTACCCTGATTACTTGACAGCTGCCCTAAAAGATTAGAAAATACACAGTTGTAGCTAAAGGTAAAATCAACTGCTTAAGCACATGGCATAGAACAAGTAAATGGTACAGTATAAACTATTTTTTAACAATAACTTTTCTCTGGGTAGAAATGTTTATCAGTGGTTAAGTGCCATGCATTTTTTGCATTTCTATAATAATAGCTTACCCACAGGGGCATTTTCCCATTGAGATATTTTGTTTAATACACCCACCTAATATTATACTAGCTTCCTATTAGAGGAGGTTATTATGAGGTGTCATAGATCCAGGGATCAGCATGGCATCACCAGAGAAAATTTTTCTGCTAACTGATGAATTAGCATCCTAATTCAATGTAAATACTACCTTTACCAAGCAGAACTAGAATGTTTGGAAATTTTACCGCTAGATTATCAATATCTGAAATATTAGTAACCCACTAGAGCCACAGTGAGTTTAATACTTGAATTTAGGCATCACTTGTACACCATTGAATTGTCTCCTTTTCTAGAGAATAATTTATTATGTGGTCCTTTTTACTGTCAATGATATTTCTGAAGTTACTATCTCTGTTTTAACATGGTGACTGTATAGCACTTTATAGAACAGTCCTGCCTAAATTCTGAATTGTCGTTGAGCAGTTAGGTAGCCTGCCCTGCCCCACATTCTAATAGTTAACGACTTTATCGTCTTCTACATCATGAAGCATGGGTTTGCACTGTAGTTCAGCCTATGAGTATGAAATCACAGCTCACTCTTGAAGATACAAAGAACAGGTTCAGTATGAAGCAAATTTGTGGGATGATCACCTCTTTCAACTTATCTTGAATATAGATTTTTGTCAGGATTGTCCCAGTATTAGTAGAAGTCTGTTGTAGTACTTGAATGGAACTGTAAAATTTCCACAAAGACCCAAATTATGTTATGTGAGACACTCACATGAATTCCACATACACAAATATCCATGACTACTTATGTCTTTAGCTAAAAAAAAGAATCTGTTGCATGTTGCATGAGCTTTTTCAACTTGCAAAATTGTTAGGGAAAGATGTGAGTCCTAGTCTTTTGAAAAGTAAAATAGACCTGAGTTCAAATCCTGGCTTTATCATTTGCTAGCTAATTATCCTTAAATTCTTTAACTGTGTTGAGCTCAGATTTTTAATGTAAATACGGGAATATTATATACTCAGTTGTGTTATAAAATGAAAATATGGTGAAAGATAAAACAAGATATACCTATAGAGAATGTAGCATGAAAGTCTAGAATTAGCATTCATACTGGTAGCTAGTATTGTCATCTTTCTGGCTAACTCCTTGTGGTAGAATGTGATGAGGGTTTTGCTGGAGAGGGTGGCAGCTGAAAATAGTAACATGGAACTAGATATAATCAGAAACAAAATGGTTTTCAAAAAGGGATATTATGTACTATATATTTTATTAAGTCATTTTCAGTATTAGAAGGAATTCTTTAGAGTAAACTTCTAAAGTAATCCCTCTTGTTCACAGATTCAAATATTTGGGCAGGATCTTTAAAGATTACAGAGCAATAATTGATAAGAGAAATATACACTAAAACAGATGAAATACTAATTACCCTGACAAAGGGCAGAATATAAAGAAGGCAAATTTATTTATTTTAGTAAATATGTATGGTGATCCTTATATTATTTAAACATTTGACCTCTCTCCAAATTTTTCTTCCATGTAAAAAACTGTAAGAGCAGAAGTGAGTAAACTGCCCAGCCTTGTGTTAGCACCTAACACTGTTGATAAAAGAAAACCGAAAATGAGTATCAGTAGCTTCTGCTGAAAAGTAAAGCAACAGTGGAGTCCTGTAAAAATCTGATTACCTTTGGTACTTTTTGGCCTGCTCTTGAAAAAATGTTCAATACGCCCACCCTTGACTTACAAAAATATAGTTTAAATTTTAATATATACTGTTGTTGCTAAAGGGATCACAAAGGCATTTAATTTAATGAGAAGATAATATTTGCAAAAGAATAGACGTGGTTTGAAATATAATAGTTTGAAGTAGCTAGTGGGATTAAACTGGTTTAGGCAATAGCTATCCTATTTCAGTTCTTTGAAGAAGGTAATTCCAGCCTAAGCTTAAGTAAAGGAGGAGGTACAGAACATACTTAACTTTGCCTTGATATTTTTTAAAGGGAAAAGAATACCAGGCTACAGTGATACTTAGAGCCAAGGGAAAATAGCACTTACTGTTAAGAATATAGTTTGTCAGATAAAACCACGGGCTATTACCTGTAGTTCTGTAAATTTTAAATTAACAAATTTTTTCTTGAGTATGGCTTATATGCTTATATTGTTAAACTGTTTAACAATATCAATTTGAAGAAGTATTGCTAAAAACATTAAATTGGGAAATCAAAATTTAAGAGTTAACCAAAATATAATTCTCTTTTCACAGAAGCTATTTTTTTTTAAATCAATGAATATGTAACTCTGATTTATCATCTTGTACATATGCTGCCATTGTACACTTGTGAAAATGTAGAAGATAATTTTACCTTTTATGCTTAATTGAAGATTATGTCCAGCTCAGTGAAGATTCATACATGAGCTTCATAAATATTCTCTGCATAAAATTTTTTCTCCTGCAAATGAAGTTTTTACTTTATAGTTATCATTTTTTCCTTGATATTCTTAGCACTTTGAGTTGTTGAATTGGGAAATATAATATGTATGCATATATGTATGTAAATACACACACAAAATAGCATAAACTTTCTTTTCAGTGCAGTCTAAAGTTAGAATTCTTTATATTGAGATAATTGCTAGGTGAGAAAAACTAATTAAACTACCAAACTAGTCCAGACTCTCACTATTGGTAGGGTCTTTTCGCACTATGGCCTTCTGTGCATAATGTATACTGTATATGAATGCTGCTCGAAGCGTGAGTGGAGGTCCCCAGGGGTCACCAGGAAGTCCTTCCTTTTCAACTGAGTATCTATGTGAGGCTGCATTTACTTCATATATTTCAACCAAAACAGCAAATTGAGTGCTGAAGTAGACCTGAGAAGCCAATTGTCTTCTATTAATCAATACGTTAAAGAAGTTTCAACTGTAAAACCGTGCCACTCTTCTCATAAAATTGTTTTTTCTTGGAAAATTTAGATATATTTCATAAAATTATGACTATTATAAGATGCAGTGGTTTTATTTCTGTCATTTTCAAATTAGTAAATATTTATTACATTATTTGTTCACGTATAATCGACAACTAACATATTAGTTTTAGGTGTACAATATAATGATTTGATATTTGTATACACTGCAAAGTTATCAGGACAGTAAGTCTGGTTACCATCCGTCCCATACAAAGTTACAAAAATTTTTTTTCTTTTTTCTCCTTGTGATGAGAACTTTTAAGATTTACTCTCTTGGCAACCTTCAAATATGCACTACTGCAATGGTGACTATAGTCACCATTTGTACATTACATTCCCATGACTTATTTATTCTTTAATTGCAAGTTTATACGTCTTGACCACTTCACCCATTTGTCCACCTCCAATCCCCCTCCCCTTTGGCAACCAACCATCCTGTTTTTTGTATGAGTTTTGCTTGTTCATTTGTTTTGTTTTTTAAATTCCACATATGAGGTCATACAGTGTGTCTCTTTCTCTGTCAGACTTATTTCACTTAGCATAATACCCTCAAGGTCCATCCATGTTCTTGCAAATGGCAAGATTTCATTCTTTTTATGGGCAAGTAGTATTCCACTGTTTATACATACAACATTTTCTTTATCCATTCATCCACTGATGGACACTTAGGTTGTTTCTGAATCTTGGCTATTGTAAATAACGCTGCAATAAAAATAGGGTGCGTATATCTTTTCAAATTAGTGTTTTTGTTTTTCTCAGATTAAATACTCTGAAGTAGAATTGTTGCATCATATGGTAGTTCTATTTTTAATTTTTTGAGGAACCTCCATACTGTTTTTTATAGTGGCTGCACCCATTTACATTCCCACTAAGAGTACATAAGAGTCCACTTTCCTCCACATCCTTGCCAACAGTTGTTATCTCTTGTCTCTTCGGTAATAGCCATTCTAACAGGTGTGAGGTGATATCTCACTGTGGGTTTGATTTGCATTTCCCTGATGATTAGCAATGTTGAGCATCTTTTCATGTGCCTCTTGGCCATCTGTATGTCTTCTCTGGAAAAACGTATATTCAGCCTCTGCCCATTTTAACATTGGATTGATTGTTTTATGTTTTTGTTTTTTTTTTTTTAAGCTGTTGAGTTGTATGAGTGGTTTATATATTTTGGACATTAACCCCTTATTGGATATATGATTTACAAATATTTTCTCCCATTCTGTAGGTTGCCTTTTCATTTTGTTGATGGTTTCCTTTGCTGTGCAGAATCCTTCTTGTTTATGTAGTCCCTCTTGCTTATTTGTGCTTTTGTTGCCTTTGCTTTTGGAGTCAGATCCAAAAAATCATCACCAAGACTGATGTCAAGGAACATATTGTCCATGTTTTCTTCTAAAAGTTTTATGGTTTCAGGTCTACATTTAAGTTTTTAATCCGTTTTGAGTTACTATTTATGTATGGTGTAAGATAGTAGTCTAGTTTTTGTTCTTTTGCATGTGGCTATCCAGATTTCCCAACACAGTTTATTAAAGAGACTGTCCTTTCCCCACTGTATATTCTTGCATCCTTTGTTGTAAATTAATTATACGTGGGTGGGTTTGTTTCTGGGCTCTCTATTCTGTTCCATTAAACGATATGTTTGTTTTTATGCCAATACCATACTGTTTGGATTACTGTGGCTTTGTAATATCGTTTGAAATCAGGGAGCATGATGCCTCCAGCTTTGGTCTTCTTTCTGTAGATTGCTTTGGCTATTGAGGGTCTTTTGTGGTTTCATACAAATTTTCAGATTGTTTGTTCTGTTTCTGCTAGAAATGCCTTTGGTATTTTGATAGGGATTGCATTGAATCTGTACATTGCTTTAGGTAATATGGACATTTTAACAATATTATTTCTTCTAATCTGTTAACATGAAATATCCTTCCATTTATTTGTACTTCATTCAACTTCTTTCATCACTGTCTTATATTGATAGTTATCAGTGTACAGGCCTTTCTGTTCCTTTCTTGAATTTATTCCTAGGTATTTTATTCTTCTTAATGCAATTGTAAAGTTTTTGTTTTCTTAATTTTCTTTCAGATAGCTCATTGTTAATGTATGGAAATGCAGCACATTTTTGTATGTCGATTTTGTACCCTGCCACTTTACTGAATTCTTTAAAAAATTATAACAATGTTTTGGTGGAGTCTTTAGACCATATATATATATCATGCTGTCCTCAAATAATGACAGTTTTACTTCTTCCTTTTCAACTTGGATGACTTTTATTTATTTTTTTCTTGCCTTAATTGCTCTGGCTAGGACTTCTAATACTATGTTGAATAAAAGTGGTGAGAGTGGGCATCCTTGTCTTGTTCTTTGGAGGAAAAGCTTTCAGCTTTTCCCCCCTGAGTGTGATTTTAGCTGTAGGCTTGTTATATATGGCTTTTATTATGTTGAGATACACTTCTTCTGTACAACCTTGCTGAGAGTTTTTTATCATAAATGGATGTTAAATATTTTCAAAAGCTTTCTTCTGCATCTATGGGATGTTCATATATTTTTATCCTTCATTTTGTTAACGTGGTGTATCACATTGATTGATTTTCAGAAGTTGAACCATCCTTGCATCCCTGGAATCCCACTTGATAGTGGTGTATGATCTTTTTAATGCATTGTTGAATTCGTTTTGGTAAATTTTGTTGAGGATTTTTGCATCTATATTCATCAGGAATATTGGCTTATAATTTTCTTTTTTTGTGTGTCCTTGTTTGGTTTTGGTATCAGGGTAACATTGGCCTCGTGAATTGAGTTTGGAAGGGTTTTTCTTAAGTTTTTTTAAAGAGTTTGAGGAAGGTAGTTATTGAATCTTCTTTAAATGATTGATAGAATTCAGCACAGAAGCCATCTAGTCCTGGACTTTTGTTTGTTGGGGGATTTTTTATTACTGATTCAATCTTCTTATTAGAAATTGGTCTATTCAGATTTTCTATTTCTTCCTGATTCAGTCTTGGAAGATTCTATGTTCCAAGGAATTTATCCATTTCTTCTAGGTTGTCCAGTTTATTGACGTATAATTGTTCTTAGTAGTCTCTTATGATTCTTTGCATTTCTGTTTATCAGTTGTATCATTTCCTCTTTTATTTCTGATTCTATTTATTTAAGCTGTCTCTTTTAAAAAAAATATTTATTTATTTATTTGGTTGCGTTGGGTCTTAGTTGTAGCAGGCAGGCTCCTCAGTTGTGAGCCCTCTTTATCTTTCTTGGTAAAGAGAATTCAGCTAACGGTTTGTCAATTTTGGTTATTTTTTCAAAGAACCAGTTTTCAGTTTCATCATTCCCTTTTACTGGCTTTTTAGCTTCTATTTTGTTTATTTCTGCTCTGATCATTGTTATTTCCTTCTTTCAACTCACTCTGGACTTTGTTTGTTCTTCTTTTTCTAGTTCTTTTAGGTGTAAAGTTAGCTTGTTTGAAATTTTTCTTTTTTCTTGAGCTAGACTTGTATCACCATACATCCCTCTTAGAACTGCTTTTGCTGCATCCCATATATTTTGGTAAGCTGTGTTTCAATTCTTTTTGTCTCAAGGTATTTTTTTTTAGATTTTTTAAAATAGATCTTTATTGGGGTATAATTGCTTCACAATACTGTGTTTCTGTTGTACACCAAAGTGAATCAGCCATATGCATACATATGTCCCCATATCCCCTCCCTCTTGAGCCTCCCTTCCACCCTCCCTATCCCACCCCTCTAGGTCATTGTAAAGCATTGTAAAGCACCAAGCTGATCTCCCTGTGCTATGCTGCTGCTTCCCACTAGCTAACTATTTTATATTCGGTAGTGTATATATGTCCATGCTACTCTCACTTTGCCCCAGCTTCCCCCTCCCACCCCGTGTCCTCAAGTCCATTCTCTATGTCTACATCTTTATTCCTGCCCTGCAACTAGGTTCATCAGTACTATTTTTTTTTCAGATTCCATATATATGCAGTAACATATGGTATTTGTTTTTCTCTTTCTGACATACTTCACTTTGTATGACAGACTCTAGGTCCATCCACCTCACTACAAATAACTCAATTTCGTTTCTTATTATGGCTGAGTAGTATTCCATTGTATATATGAGCCACATTTTCTTTATTCATTCATCTGTTGATGGACATTTAGGTTGGTTTCATGTACTGGCTATTGTAAATAGTGTTTCAGTGAACATTGTGATACATGTCTCATTTTGAATTATGGTTTTCTCAGGGTATATGACCAGTAGTGGGATTGCTGGGTCATATGGTAGTTCTATTTGTAGTTTTTTAAGGAAACTCCATACTGTTTTCCATAGTGTCTGTATCAATTTACATTCCTACCAACAGTGCAGGAGGGTTCCCTTTTCCCCACACCCTCTCCAGCATTTATTGTTTCTAGATTTTTTGATGATGGCCATTCTGACTGGTGTGAGGTGATACCTCATTGTAGTTTTGATTTGCATTTCTCTAATTATTAGTGATGTTGAGCATCTTTTCATGTGCCTCTTGGCCATCTGTATGTCTTCCTTGGCGAAATGTCTATTTAGGTCTTCTGCCCATTTTTTAATTGGATTGTTTTAAAAATAAACAAATGGGACTTAATTAAAGTTAAAAGCTTTTGCACAACAAAGGAAACCATGAACAAAACAAAAAGACAACCTTGAGAGTGGGAGAAAATATTTGCAAAAGAAACAGCAAAAGATTAATCTCCAAAATATACAAATGTCTCAAGGTATTTTTTGATTTCTTTTTTGATTTCTTCATTGACCCATTGGTTGTTTAGTATCATGGTGTTTAATCTTCACATATTTATGATTTTTTCAGTTTTCTTCCTGTAATGTTTATTGATTTTCTGTGTGGATGAAGTATTCATTTATGTAAGTGGGTTATGAGGGTTCTGCACTATTATTGTATTTCCATCACTTTCACCCTTTAGGTCTGTTAATATTCGTGTTGTATTTTGGTGCTCTTATGTTGGGTGCATATATATTTACAAATATTATGTCTTCTCTTTGGATTGACCCCTTTATCATTATCCAGTGCCCTTTTATTGTAGTAGCTGTTTTAAAATCTATTTTTTTCTGGTGTAAGTATAGCTGTCCCAGCTTTCTTTTGGTTTCCATTTGCATGGAATATCTTTTTCCATCCCTTCACTTTCTTAGTGTGTGTGTCCTTATATCTGAAGTGAGTCTCTTGTAGGCAGCAGATAGATGGGTCTTGTTTATGTATCCATTCAGCCACTCTGCGTCTTTTGACTGGAGCATTTAGTTTATTTACATTTTAAGTAGTTATTAATAGGTATGTACTTACTGCCTTCCTGTTAATTATTTTATAGCTGTTTTGTAGTTCTTCTCTGTTCCTTTCTTTTTCTCTTGCTTTCTTCTCTCTTGAGGTTTGATGACTTTCTTTAGTGTTTTGTTTAGATTCCTTTCTCATTATTTTTTGGTATCTACCATAGGCTTTTGCTTTGTGGCTAGTATGAGGCTCACAAATAACAGCCTATGTAAATAACATTCTATTTTAAGTTCATAACAACTTTAAGTTTGAATGCATTTTAAAATTACATTTTTTACCCTCTCCCCCACATTTTATGTTTTTGATGGCACATTTTACATCTTTTTATTTTGTGTTCCTCTTACCATATTATTATAGTTATATTTATTTTTACTTTTGTTTGTCTTTTAATCTTCATATTAGCTTAATAAGTGATTAATCCACTATCTTTATAATAGATTTACCTTTACCAGTGAGATTTATACTTTCATATATTTTTGTTGTAGTTGTTGTTACTAATTAATGCCCTTTTTTGCAGTCTGTTTAACATTCCTTGGAAGGCTGGTTTAGTGGTGATAAACTCCTTTAGCTTTCACTTGTCTGGAAAACATTTCTTCTTCAATTCTGAATGGTAATCTTGCCACACAGAGTATTCTTGGTTGGAAGTTTTTTCCTTTCAGCACTTTAAATATATTGTGCTACTCCTGGTCTGCAGAGTTTCTGCTGAAAATGTGCCGATAGTCTTATGCGGGTTCCCTTCTACATAAAAAGTTGTTTTTCTCTTGCTGCTTTTAAGATTTCCTCTTTAACTTTTGACATTTTAATTGTAATGTGTCTTGGTGTGGATCTTTTTGGGTTCAACTTTTTTGGAACTCTAGGCTTCTTGGACCTGGATTTCTGATTCCTTCCCCAGGTTAAGGAAGTTTTCAACCTTTTTTTTTTTTTTTTTTTTAAATATAAATTTTCTGCCTCTTTCTCTCTTCTCCTTCTGGGATCCCTATAATGCAAATGGTAGTCTGTTTGATGTTGTCCCATTGGTCCCGTAAGCTATTTTCACTTTTTGAAATTCTTTTTCCTTTTTGTTGTTCTGTGTGAGTTCCACTGCCCTTTCTTCTAGATCACTCATTCTTTCTTTGCTTCACCTAGTCTGTTTGAAACCCTCTAGTATATTTTTCAGTTCAGTTATCCTATTCTTCAGCTCTTTGACTTCTGTTAGGTATTTTCTTATATTTTCCATTTCTTTGTTGAAGTTCTTAATGTGTGTATCCATTCTTCTCCCAAGTTCAGTGGACATCTTTATGACCATTATCTTCTACTCTTTATCAAGCAAATTACTTATCTCCATTTCATTAAGGTTATTTTTTGAGGTTTTATGTTGTTCTTTCCTTTCGAACATGTTCCTCTGTGTCCTCATTATGCTCGACTCTGTGTTTGTTTCTGTATATTAGGTGAAACAGCTACCTTCCCAGTCTTGAAGGAGTGGCGTTGTGTTAGGAGAGGAACGATGTCTTTCAACCTCACCCTAGGTCTTGGTTGTCTGTTGAACCTTTGTGATTGTCCAAGCAGCCTGATTTATTCCTGATAGTTCCCAGTTGTTGACGGTGTACCCATTATCTATCAGTGTACCAAAGGGAAGTATCTCAGTCAGTACCTTGCTTCAGGCTGATGGGAAGCCACACCCTCAGACAGCTTTTAAAGGATGCAAATAGATACAGTCCTGTGGGACTGCAATCATAAACCCTGCTGGAGACCTGGACTTGTCTTTTGGGCGAAAGTTGCAAGAATTGGGGCTTCAGTCGTGCGTATAAGCTGTTTTCTGTGAGGTAGTAGAGAGCTGTAGCACAGCCAAGGGACAGTACAAATATGGTGTTTCCCAGCCTGTGTTCCCTGAGAGCAGTTTTGTAGTCTCTAGCTCTGTGTAGCAAGCCTCAATTCTGCCCTCAAGATAAAATTATAGGACAAGTAAATTGTCCTTTTTCACAGAAAGATCTGGGGTATGTTTCAGTCTGCTGCCTGTTGGTGCCTTGGGGATGGTAGCCTGCCACAACTGTCTTTCCTATTGTTACAGTCCTGTGGGACCCAAGAATGCAAGCCCCTTGGCCACCAGAGCCAGATAGATGATCAAGGAGTGTCCCCTGTGTATACTGCCCATGGCTGCCAGCTTTAATGAGGCAGCAGGAGAGCTCAGGGCTGGGGTGTGCCCACCAGCTTTTGCAGGGCCACAGGAGAGCACAGGGTCAGGGCATACCTGCTAGCATTATCACGGTAGAGGGAGAGCAGAAAACTAACCAGCTCCTCCGCCCCCCCTAGAGAGTTCCAACAGGCCTCTGTCCCTCTGGTGGTTGCTCTAAGACGAGCAAATGAATCTTCTTCACATGTAGTCTAGGCATTTTCATACTGCTGCTTTTGTGCCGGTGTCCAGCGTGAGTGAATCTGCACTCAAGCCCTTTAAGAGAAGTATCTCAGCTCCCTGCAGCCCTATGGGTCTCCTGGATGTGAGCCTCATTGTTTTCAAAGCCAGATGTTTTGGAGGCTTGTCTCTTTGTTGCAGGTCCTAAGGGTTGGGGTGCCTGATACAGGGCATGAACCCCTCGCTCTTCAGGGAGAAGCTCTGAATTTGTGAGATCCCTCCCAGTTGCGGGTTGCCACACTGTGATGAGGTTTTTGGTGAGACTGCCTCTGCTGTCTATCTTGATGTGGCCTTTTTACTGTTTGCCCTTTTACTGTTTGCTGTGCAGAAGTTGTTTGGCTAATTTTTAGGTCTTTTTCATAGGGAATTGTTCCATATGTAGCTGTAGCATTGGTTTATCCATGGGAGGAGGTGAGTTTAGGATCTTTCTATGCCACCATCTTGGACTTTCTCCTTCCATTTTGTTTTCTAATATGGTTAAATGGATAGATATAAGTAGTGACCTACTGAAGCCCGTTCTTACCAGCTTGAGAGAGCCAGTGTTGTTAATCTCTTCTTAAATCTTTATTCAGATATCACATTGCTAGCTTGAAACTAGCCACATTGGGAGTATTTACATCATGGAAATGAGTTGAAGCTACAAATTTGGCATTTTTGATGGTAAAGGAGGGAAAGCTGGCTGTTGAATATATGCCATTGCACAACTAGATATAATACACATAAACAAAAGTTCTTTGGTGTTCTCAAAAAATTTAAGATCAAAATGGGCTCAGGGACCAAAAAGTCTGCTAATCATAAATGAACTGCTGGTAGTTACTTTACTGTACAAGTTCAACAGCAAAGTCTGTGCTAATATATGATGAAGGAGGATTATCAGCCAGGTGCTTTGTCTTTAGAGCCACTTTACCAGTTTCCCCTATGGTGTCTTCCAACAAGAGGAACTCCATAAAGTGACATGAAGTCATAAGGTATGTCATATCCTTTGTGGTTGACACCCTAAGTTCATAGCTTACTTACTTGTTGAGCGATCAGAGACTCTCACTATTATGCGAATATAGAAAATTAGGGATGAGAAAAGATTCTGGGCTTGAGTAGTTAGAGAAGTCTTTAGGGAGGAGGTAAAGCATGAGATGGATCTTAAAAGTTTTTAGGGAGGTGTATTGGCTGAGGGATGTGGAAAAGGGGTTAAGCTTGTGGGAAGTAGAGGCAAGGTATGATTTTGCTGTGAAGAATTTGAAGAGTTGTTTTAGGAAATAATGAAGCAGATGGGGTTGAAAGAAAAATCAGGCTAAGAATTTGGAACTTAACTGGATAGAGCATAACCAGTACTGTATATTTTAAAAACTGGATCAAATGTTAAGGTGAAAGAGGTCTTTTACAGAGATTAATCTGGCAGATCTGTGTAGATTAGCAGGGAGTGGTCTGAAGCCAGGTAAACCTGTTTTAATCATCAGAAAGGAAGGATAGGGTGAAGAACCTGGGCTACTAATTCAGAAAGACTTTGGTTAAGATCCTTCTTCTGCCACTCTGTTATTTTCAGCTCATGGATAAGATGAAGGTAACTAGCTAGTTGGGTTGTAAGTAACACAAAGTCATGAAAGAGTTTAGTAGAGGTTAGGTGCCTGGTACTATGCTAGGACCTTCAGTGAGAGGTATTATCAATGCTACTTTTGCTACTACTACTTCTACTGCCACTACTTTTATAATAATATTTGATGCGCTATAATGAAGATTGAAACTGGTGAACCATAAGTAGAAATAGGATGTAGAAACCAGGCCCATCCTTAACACTAATGGGTGCAAGAGTATAAATGAAAGTTCACTCATTATATTTCTGAATATTTAAATGCTACAAATCAGTTAACTGTTAAATAAAATGTGCTCTACCTCCTAATTTGACTGATATAGCTTTGTAATGAGGTGGATGATCATTTAGAATTTACAGATTTTTTTAGGAGTTCTGTTCTAGAATATAGTGGCCAAAGGAGAATTGGCCTTCTGTCACCTTGTTCTTCTCCTGTAGTCTACCTCCTTTTGCCCATATCCTAGGTTCTTTGCCATAGCATGTCCCCATGCCTATTTCCCAGGCAACCTTGCCTCACCCCTTGCAAGCTATCTCTTGACTGCCCCTTGGGCCTAGAGGTGGGTTTGCCTGCACCCCTGTCTGCCCTGGGGACGATACTTCAGGGCTCTGTATGTAAATTTGGGATCCTGGGAATCTGCTGTGGTAGAGTGCTGAGGAGTCAGAGAGCATGCCCTGAACTCTGCAGACTTCTCACTTCAAGAAGAAGTACCTGGCCAGGGGGCCAAAGTGGGGGCCAAAGTGGGTTCTCTAAAGTGTAAGGCCCAGGGCAGTGACTCTTTTTGCCTGGGTCTCAGGATGGTGCTGGAAGGGATCACCTGACATGGGTGACAGATCAGCAGGATTTGTTTACTATTAGTTGTGGAGTATGAGAAAATGAGCGTGCAAAAAATGAATACCAGGAGAATTATAAAGCCACTGAAAGAGTTAGCATAGTATGTGGGAGCAGATGAGGTGGGACCTGAATACAAAAAACTGTGTTTTGCTTGGCACTGAATACCTAATCAACTGCTAGCATATTGCCAAGCACATAGTATTGAGTCAATAAATGTTGAAGGGCAAGATGAAGATACTTGGATTATTTGTGCCAGGGATGAGAAGAAAGTCATTGTAGAATATAGAAAGAAACAAGAAAATAAGTTCTTGTGGGGCCAGTGTAGAGTTTTGAGGGAGGGTGCATCTTGCTGTGATTGGCATGGTAGTGAGTGAGCTACTTGTGTGTGTGGACCGTGTATATTTAATATTTGTATGTGTGGCGCCTAGCATAGTTGCAATTCTTTTTTTAAATAAGTGATTGAATAATATTATATGAGAACAGCCTTTAAGAAATTAATTGGATCTTAAAGTTAAAATGATTAATGGCAAAGACAACTTGTATTATTAGTGATCTGACATGGAGTCTGAGAAACTTGTAATAATTCAAGACATGAAGAGATCCTGAGCAATTGTGTTAGTTTCAGAATGAGTTTCAGAATGAGTCTGAGAAACTTGTAATAATTCAAGACATGAAGAGATCCTGAGCAATTGTGTTAGTTTCAGAATGAGGTGGCAAAGGATGTCTTCAAAGAGGAGATTTTACTTGTAACCTGTTTGGAGAGGAGTAGAGGACACAGATAACTGTAGATTAGCTTGAATTTTCTTACTTGATATTCACTCAAATTAAGTACAGGTGAGGGTGGTTGGAGAAAAGAATCCAAGCTAAAGGACTTGGTAGAATTATCTTAGAAACATCTGATTATGGGTATGTATAACTCATAGTCATTTTGCTCAAAGTTGTTATGAAGTATTTTGTCACTTAATTTATAATAAATATGTACAGTAATATCTCATGTCAGAAAATATATGTCATAATGATAATAAGGTAACAGGAAAATCTGATAATAGGGTTAAAATTGCCGAGTTCTTTCTGAGAACTCTGGTGTGTTAATTAGTGTAGATTATTGCATTTTTGCTGTATCTGACTTGTAATCGCCTAAATACACAGCAAACACCTGTGATTACTTTAGTGATCCTTGTCTTGTCATGTTCAAGTCACCCCGAAAATGTGTATTTAGACTGTTCCCTGTTCATATATACTCAGCTGTGCCTGTTTGCTTTGTTATTTTTCTGAGTTTAATGGACCGACATAAAAATTTATGGCAACTGTCACTTAATGTCACCTTTACCTTTAAAGAAAAAAAGAAAACAAACAAAACTAAATCTCGCCAGGCAGCTATGATGCTGTTTACAGTTGACTAAATTATCAGAATACTTTGTACTAAATTTATCTCTGACATCATGGGCCAAATTTAGGGCAAAAATGGTAGGAACATATATAAACAATGTACTTAATTACATTTTTATATGTAAATGTTACCCTAAATTTAATTTATTAGCCAGTAAAAATCATTAGTTTTAAAATAACATTGCCCATTTGTCTTTCAACCAAAGATTTCTTTTTAAAATTTCCATAAAACTGAATAATCATGTATATCTTATTAATTTCTCTGGTTTGTGACCTGTTTGTATGTTGTTTTCTGCTTGTTTATTTTTAAGAAATAAATCTTATTTAATTATTTTTAAGGAATGAGCAAAGTTATGTCAGCTGCTAATCCATTCTCACTTTTGCTTCTCTATATCAGGCTGTTCTCAGAACTGGCTGGTCTCTCATCTTCACAATTTAAAAGCATAGGTTTTTTCAGAGAATTCTTGTCTTCATTATTTTCCCTCACTTAAATTTTTCCTGATTATTAGATTAATATGTTTACTTGAATTCTAATTCTTTGAAAAGTAAAAGTTCTCCTTTTCTGTAAAATCAATATAACATTTTTTTTTTTTTGGCTAAATAGGAAACTTTAAAAAATATAGTTATGCAAAGAAATACTTTAAAAATAATTCATTTGTATGGTAATTAGTATTTATCCACAAATTCAATAATTTAAAATAATCATATATCTTCTAAATATCAAAGAATTCATTTTTAATGTTAACCTAATTCTTCTTGCTTTTAACATTTTAGGCCACTTGGTCATTCTGGCATTTTATGGTAGAGAATACATTGAGTTTGGCTCATGGAAAGAATATGAGGTAATTGATCCATGTTCTCTATAAATTATGAATGTACACAAAACATAGAGTATTTTAATATGTCAAATATGGGGTCTCATGTCTGAATTTTTTCAATAACTTTTTAAAATGTGAGATTTTGAGATAGGTTTTTCCTTTCTTGATGGTTGACAATAGCTAATATGGTAAGGAACTTTTCTTTTACTACTTGTATATGTTTAAGACAAAGTATTGGAGCTGTTCCTCACATTATACGGTTACAGTTAATATTTTTAAATGCTTCAGATAGCTTATTAGCTCTCTGTGGGGCTAAAAAAACCTCAAGAGAACGCCTCCTTCCTATCCACCTCCCCAGCCCACCCGAAGTAGGATTAAAGGCATGCTGCATTGAAAAGTACTAGCAGCTAGTGCAGGAAATAGTGTGAAAGGGCATTGAGGCTCCTATAATGTGAAATTTCTAGGCACTTCTCAGGGTGGTCTAATGAAAACAAATATGAGCCTCATATGTTAGTCTTTTGCTGCCCCTTTGGTACTCTCGTGTCACCCTGCATGATGCCTGACTTTGGCATTCTGAAATGGCACTCAGCTAAGTGCATATGCCACATTCATATCCATAGTTGTTTCATAGATTAGCAAGCATCAATCCTGTATCAGAATTAGTTCAAATTAAAGATAGTAAAATATAGCAGCTATCCTTATGAAATTCAGCCAATGACACAGGAGTGTGAGAATCAGTGGGTACTAACTATTGAGTAGAGTAATTGGCTAACATACTGCTGATGTCATAATTCCCCTACTCAATAACGGGTTGGTTATGTAAGAAGGTGCAGCAGTTTGGTGTGTGAACTTCTGCTTCCACTACAGCAGTACTTTAAAGAGGCTTTCCATTGGCATTCAGAAAGGTGAAAAGTGCAGAGGTGGTAGTGGGAGGGGCATCAGAGGGATAGGCATAGAGTCTGAGTACTTGTAAGCTGTTCATCATCATTGGTCTTTGAGATTACGCTTGTACCCGAATTGAATTACTTTCTTACCTTCCCACACAGTTGGAATGCAACTGAATTGCAGCCCGTTGAAGGCGGTAAAATATTGCTCTTTTAACATTTCTTCAGTCTTCAGCTTCTGTGGGACGATAACCATACAGTTTGCTGGTTAAGAGACTTAACCAAGACTCAAGAGAAATAAACTGGAGCTATTTCCTCCATTTCAAACCTGTGGTTTTATAAAAGTCCACCAACGGGTGCACCAAAAATTCCCCTAACCACTTTTCAAAAATTTTTATAGATATAAGGTTGCAGGAAAGATAAAGTAAATAGTTTTATGTGTAAGACCTTTGTAACATGATTTATAACAAAAACTATGCATTTATGTATACGTGTTATAATTAAAGAGCTATAATCTTTATCACTGATAGTATATTTAAAGAGACTCAGTGCCAACTCTTTCAAATAGTTTTCCTAAGAAGTTTTGCAGCTTTATCATATTTATTAAATCATTTGAGTTGTCTGTATCTAACAAATGAATGATATTCTTTTTCCTTATCATTCATTTTTCATGATTGAGGGTATCTGGTATGGGCATCGATAACATACCTAATAATTGTGAAAGCTCATGTGGACCTAGAGAAAAGAGTGTCCATAGTGTACTTCGATTAAAAATGCTTGCAAATAATGTTTATTAAAAATAGGTTAGTGGGGCTTCCCTGGTGGCACAGTGGTTGAGAGTCCACCTGCCAATGCAAGGGACACGGGTTCATGCCCCGGTCCGGGAAGATCCCACATGCCACGGAGCGGCTGGGCCCGTGAGCCATGGCCGCTGAGCCTGCGCGTCCGTAGCCTGTGCTCCGCAATGGGAGAGGCCACAACAGTGAGAGGCCTGCGTACCGCAAAAAAAAAAAAGAAAAAAAATAGGTTAGTGGAAATTTAAAATAAAAAACCAGTGGATATTTTGGTGGAGTCCTTCTTTTGGGTAAGTTGTAGGAGATGAACTTAACTTGAATTATCCTGAAAAGCCATAGAAAACAAATCTATATGTGCTGCCCTTCCCACTTTTTCCTTTTAATCTGACTTTTGGGCTTTCATTTTGATAGCCTTAAACTCCTTTGTTACATGTGAAATAAGTAAGTTGTCTTGGGAAGGGGAGGGGTAGGGAGGGAAAAGTGTTTTTACTTATTGCATGGCATATGGGCCGTTAATTATAATATACTTTATATTTACATTGTAGATCACACTTTATAAGGTTCTTTTGTATGTACAGCATCTTATCTAACTTTCTTCCTGACCAGTTATATGGGACCATATAATGGATGGGAAAGCCGAGTCCAAGAGAGGTTAAGAAACACCTTTGAAAACTGTTGCACAGCAAGTAGTTGGAAGATCTAGCATGTGCACCCAGATCTTGTGACTCTTAATCCAGTGTTCCTGTCCACTATATTAGTAATTTTCAAATTGTATTTTCCAGTCAAAGAAGTTCTTCAGGAGCCACCTTGGGTAATGTTGGTGGCTGCAGAGCACATCCATTTTTGTCTCTTTTTCTTTTGAGGCTCTGAGTAGTATTTCATCAGAAGTAAGCTTTTGGAGCCATTGCTCTGTACTATTTTTCTTTGTGCAAGGACTAAAGAGTAGCAAACTATATTCCTTTAAGTGACAGTCAAGGCTGTATACCTCTTGTCCTACTGGCATTGTGGATCTAGAAATAAAAATTAGACTGTTGGCATTTTCCTTACTTCTGTTCCTTGTCAACTAAGTACTTACTGAATATGTACTGAACACAGTATGCAGGATACACAAGTTACTAGCTTTTTACCAGGGCCAATGACAATTGGTTTTAAAATAGTAATATAGATTTGTAAAAATTAAAATAGAAACTGTTCATATTAAACATATTATATCTTGGTCATAAAGTGACATTAATAAGCATCACCATTTTTATATAATTTAAAATATTGCTTATACTTAATAATCCCAAGGCTGGTAGTTAAGCGTATTTGTTCTTAGAAGTAATTTTCATAAGCTATTATCTATGTTAGAGTCTTGAAAATGCTAGATTATAGTAGCATTTATGAGTATTGCTAATAGTGTCACAGAATGGTTCCTTCATCATATTATAGAATTCTAGAGTCTTTGATAATAATGGATTCCAAAACATGTTTTTACCTTACCCAAGTATGCATTTAAGCCTTATTGTATTGTTACAATCTATGAAATTACATACCTGCAAATAGAAAATAAATTCCATCAGTGGTCAACAAAAACATCATGAAATTTAATAATGGTTAAGAGTTTATCACACAAATTCAAGATAAGAGTAATTGTTATGGAAGCAAACTAAGTGTCCATTGACAGATGAATGGATAAAGAAGATGTGGCACATATATACAATGGAATATTGCTCAGCCATAAAAAGAAACTAAATTGAGTTATTTGTAGTGAGGTGGATGGACCTAGAGTCTGTCATATGGAGTGAAGTAAGTCAGAAAGAGAAAAACAAATACCATATGCTAACACATATATATGGAATCTAAAAAAAAATGTTCTGAAGAACCTAGGGACAGGACAGGAATAAAGACACAGACGTAGAGAATGGACTTGAGGACCGGGGGAGGGGGAAGTGTAACCTGGGACGAAGTGAGAGAGTGGCATGGACATATCTACACTACCAAATGTAAAATAGATAGCTAGTGGGAAGCAGCCACATAGCACAGGGAGATCAGCTTGGTGCTTTGTGACCACCTAGAGGGGTGGGATAGGGAGGGTAGGAGGGAGACGCAAGAGGGAGAAGATATGGGGATATATGTATAGCTGATTCACTTTGTTATAAAGCAGAAACTAACACACCATTATAAAGCAATTTTACTCCAATAAAGATGTTAAAAAAAAAGAATAATTGTTAGACTCAAATCATAGCATTGTACACATTTAATGTGTCAACAATTTTGTACTTTTTATTTAAAACTTTTTTTATTGAGATATAGTTGATGTACAATATTTTATAAGTAACGTGTACAACATTATGATTCACAATTTTTAAAGGTTATACTCCATTTATAGTTATTATAAAATATTGGCCGTATGCCCTATGTTGTACAATATATCCTTGTAGCTTATTTATTTTATACATAATAGTTTGTACCTTTTAACACCCTTACCCCATTTTGTCCCTCCCCTTCCCTCTCCCCACTGGTAACCACTAGTTTGTTCTCTGTATCTGTGAGTCTGTTTCCTTTTTGTTATATTCACTAGTTGTACATTTTAGATTCCACATAGAGTGACATCATACAGTATTTGTCTTTCTCTGTCTGACTGACATCACTTAGCATAATGCCCTCCAAGTCCACTGCTGTTGCAAATGGCAAAACTTCATTCTTTTTTCTGGAGTACTACTTTTCTTAAACTTAACCATTGAGCTCTTAGTTTAGAGTACTAAACTAAACACTCTAAACTAGTAATGTTTGTTTTCTCCACAGTTCATTCTGAACATGGAACAATTAGAGAGGCACTGAAAAGGGCAGTAAAAATGGATATATTGGCAGGAGTGAGGAAGGATTCAAGAAGCGTGGGGGGAATCTGTTTTCAAATTTACTTGTATTTCTTTTTATTTTTTATTACAGAATTTCAGCTAAAAATCAATAAAGCAACAAAATGACAGGTATGTTAGATCCTTAAGTTATCTCCTTGAAAGACAGACCTAAGTAGAATGAACTTGAATTATAGGAAGGACGATTTTAATTTGTCATAAAGAAGATATTCCCTAAAAGTGAGTGGCAATAGAGGGATATTTGGGATGTCATACTCTATAAAGATCTTTAAGACTGGAATAGTTATCTATTCAACTAAATATATGTTTTATCCTTGAAGTCTCTACCAAGCTGAAGGTTCTTTTAGCTGAAGCTGCTAATTGCTAATTGCTGGAAATTAGCTAATTAATTAGCTAATTATTTAGCTAATTAAGCTGCTAATTGCTTGGAAATGTATGCAATATGTATATGATTCTCTTATAACTAAATATGATATATGTAGTTTATGGAGATCCTTGTATTATTTTTCAGAGATAAATTAAGATAAAAATTGCAAGTACATTGCAAATTTGGGATTATAGAAAGAACTAAAGTACCCTTAATCTGAGAAATAATATATATTCCATATTATTATGTGTGATTTAAAAATACTTGATAAAAAATGCAGAGGAAGGCAGCCATTAATCAAAAATGTGAGAATGAAGCTATATCCTTTGGCAAGGTGGTTTAGTGCAAACAGCTAATGCGTTTATGAGTTAGTCAAACCTGAGGTCAGATCATGGTTCACCCACTTATTAATTCAATATCCTTATGTAATATGAGGATAATAACTGTTGCCTTGCAGCCTTGTGAAAACTAAATAAGGGATATATGTGAAGTACATAATGCAGTGCTTGGTACATAGTAGTGCTTAATAAATGATACAGGCATACCTTGGAGATATTGCAGGTTCAGTGCCAGACCATTACAATAAAGTGAACCTTGAAGTAAAGTGAGTCACACGAATTTTTTGGTTTTTCAGTGCATATAGAAGTTATGTTTACACTATTCTGTAGTCTATTAAGTATGCAGTAGCATTATGTCTAAAAAAAATAATGTACATATCTTAATTTAAAAAAATACTTCATTGCTAAAAAATGCTAAACCATTATCTGAGCCTTCAGTGAGTCATAATCTTTTTGCTGGTAGAACATAGAGGATCTTGCCTCGATGTTGATTGCTGCTGCTGGGCAGGATGTTGGTTGCTAAAGGTTGCAGTGCCTGTGGCCATTTTTTTTTTTTCTTTTTTTGCGGTAAGCGGGTCTCTCGCTGTTGTGGCCTCTCCGTTGCGGAGCACAGGCTCCGGATGCACAGGCTCAGCGGCCATGGTTCACGGGCCCAGCCGCTCCACGGCATGTGGGATATTCCCGGACCGGGGCACGAACCCGTGTCCCCTGCATTGGCAGGCGGACTCTCAACCACTGCGCCACCAGGGAAGCCCTGGCCATTTCTTAAAATAAGACAACAATGAAGTTTACCATCATTGATTGACTCTTCCTTAAACAAAGGATTTCTCTGTAGCATACAAGGCTGTTTGATAGCATTTTACCCACAGTAGAACTTCTTTCAAAATTGGAGTCAGTCCTTTCAAAACCTGCCATTATTTTATCAACTAAGTTTATGTACTGTTCTAAATCCTTAGTTGTCATTTCAACTATTTTCATAGTGTCTTCACCAGGAGTAGATTCCATCTCAAGAAACTACTTTCTTTGCTTATCCATAAGAAGCAACTCCTCATCTGTGCAAGTTTTATCATGAGATTGCAGCAATTCAGCCACATCTTCAGGCATCACTTCTAGTTCTCTTGCTATTTCTGCCACATCTACATTTAATTCCTCTACTGAAATCTTGAACCCCTCAAAGTCATCCATGAGGGTTGGGATCAACTTCTTCTAAATTCCTGTCAGTGTTGATATTTTGACCTCTTCCCATGAATCATGAATGTTCTTAATGGCATCTAGGATGGTTAGTCCTTTCCAGAAGGTTTTCAGTTGACTTGGACCACATCCATCAGAGGAATCACTATCTATGGCAGCTATAGCCTTATGAAATACATTTCTTAAATAATAAAACTTGAACGTTGAAATTACTCTTTGATTCATGGGCTGCACAATGGATGTTGTGTTAGGAGGCATGGAAACAACCTTAATCTTGTTGTATATCTCCATGAGAGGTCTTGGGTGAGCAGGTGCATTATCAATGAGCAGTCATATTTTGAAAAGAATCTTTTTTCTGAGCAGTAGGCCACCACAGTGGGCTTAAAATATTCAGTAAACCATGTTGTAAACAGATATGCTGTCATCCAGGCTTTGTTCCATTTATAGAGCACAGGCAGAGGAGATTTAGCAGAATTCTTAAGGGCTAGGATTTTCAGAATGGTAAATGAGCATTGGCTTCAACAAAGTCACCAGCTGCATTAGCCCCTAACAAGAGAGTCAGCCTGTCCTTTGAAGTTTTGAAGTCAGGCATTGACTTCTCTTCTCTAGCTATGAAAGTCCTAGATGGCATCATCTTTCACTATAAGGCTGTTTTGTCTACAATGAAAATTTTTTGTTTAGTGTAGCCACCCTCTTGAATTATCTTAGCTAGATCTTCTGGATAACCTAATGCAGCTTCCGCATCAGCACTTGCTGCTTTATTCACCTTGCACTTTTATGTTACTGAGATGGCTTCTTTCCTTAGGCTTCAGGAACCAACCTCTGCTAGCTTCAAACTGCTCTTCTGCTGCTTCTTCACCTATCAACTTTCATAGAATTGAAGAGAGTTAGGGCCTTATTCTGGATTAGGCTTTGGCTTAAAGGAATGTTGTAGCTGGTTGATTTTCTCTCCAGACCACTAAAACTTTTTCCATATTAGCATGAAGGCTGTTTCACTTTTCATTTGTGTGTTCCCTTTTAATTTGTGTGTTCACTTTTAATTTCCTTCAGGAACTTTTCCTTTGTATTTACCACTTGGCTATGTGTTTGGTACAAGAGGCCTAGTTTTCGGCCTGTCTTGGCTTTTGACATTCCTTCCTCACTAAGCTTAATCATTTCTAGCTTTTGATTTATTTATTTTTTTAATGACTTTTGTTTTTTTTTGATGAGGACCGTTTTTTTAAAAGTCTTTATTGAATTTGTTACAATATTGCTTCTGTTTTATGTTTTGGTTTTTTGGCCTCGAGGCATGTGGGATCTTGGCTCCCCAACCAGGGATCGAACCCACACCCCTTACATTGGATGGCTAAGTCTCAACCACTGGTCCGCCAGGGAAGTCCTGCTAGCTTTTGATTTAAAGTGAGAGATGTGTGACTCTTCCTTTCACATGAATACTTAGAGGCCATTGTAGGGTTATTAATTGGCCTAATTTCAGTATTGTTGTGTCTCAAGAAATAGGGAGGCCCGAGGAGAGGGAGAGAGAGAGATGGCGGAATGGCTGGCTGGTGGAGCAGCCAGAACACACACAAAATTTGTCAGTTAAGTTCACCATCTTGTATGGGTGTGGTTCATGGTGCCCCAAACAATTACAACAGTAACATCAAAGATCACTGATCGCAGATCACCATAACAATATAATAATAAAAAAGTTTGAAATATTGTAAGAATTACCAAAATGTGACACAGAGACACAAAGTGAGCACGCGCTGTTGGAAAAATAGCACCAACAGACTTGCTTAACGCAGGGTTGCCACAAACCTTCAATTAGTAAAAAGCGCAGTATCTCCACGTGCAGTAAAGCAAAGCACAATAAAACAAGGTATGCCTGTAGTTCCCTTCATTCCGCCATAAGTCTTAATGTTTGTTTAGGAGTTTGGATCAGGAAAACCAAAAGAACAGGGAGGGGATGAAGGGGCAAATTGAACTTCAGTCACTTGGGATATAAGATTCAACATACTTCTTGCATTTACTATTTAATTTCTCAAATTTCGCTTTGTCCTGCAGTGGTCAACAAGAATTTAATTGCTTTATTATATTAAGGAGACACCAGTTTTGGTCCTACCTTGAGCAAAAACTTCAATATCAGACTCACTCTTAGGAAGAAAGCCATATGGAGTTGTAAGTAGGAAACCACAGGTGAAGCAGAAAATATTAAATGTTTTCAGATTTTAACTTCTGGAAAACTCACTTTTATTGAAAGGAAGTAAATGTTTACTTAAAAGTTCAGTGTGACAGATGCATTAGTTTCTTGGAATTTATGGTCAGTCAACTCTCATTTTGTTTTAATTAGCATAATTATCTTAGGTTCCCTTCTGACTGCTATTCACCCCTATCCTTCCTGCTCCACCCCCTACTCCCCAGCTATCCTACATTATCTTCACTTCTGAATTTTTAAAGGCTCTGCAAATAGCCAGTTTCCCTAAGTTTGTGGTAAAACTAATTTAACTGCAAAACCTGAACAAAATGACGTGAGGTACTTAAGGGTCTTTCTTTACCCCACTCTTTGAACATTCATTCATTTAGCTACAGAAGTGTTAATGTGAATGATTATGGGTTGCTGCCCCAGATCCATCTGCAGTGTTGTGTATGGTATTGCTTTCTAAAATTAAAAAAATTCTGAGTCATGTGACATATCTGAGCCAGTGGCTTCCAGTAGGGGGTTGTGAATCTGTTTCATTATTCCATTTTATAGATGAGAAGACTATGCTAGAAGAAAGTAAATTACCAAGGTTTGAATGATATATTAAGATGTTAAGTAAATTATTCAGATAATGCATAGTAAAGCCAAATTTAAACCCAGCAGTCTTATACCAGAGCACATACTCTTTTTTTTTTTTTTTGTGATACGCAGGCCGCGCAGGCTCAGCGGCCATGGCTCACGGGCCCAGCCGCTCCGCGGCATGTGGGATCTTCCCAGACCGGGGCACGAACCCGTGTCCCCTGCATTGGCAGGCGGACTCTCAACCACTGTGCCAACGGGGAAGCCCCAGAGCCCATACTCTTAAACTACAAGGACAAGTGGGCAGCTTGTCCACCCAGTTGCCAAGGCAAGATTGAGCTTAGTTGGCACCAGTATTCATGTCTTGAGTTGACATAATTACTAATCTTTACTAATATAAGGAGGCATATACCTAAATATCTGTAATGGAAGATAATCTCCTTATAATTTGTATGTGGGTATGGACTATTAAGCTTTTCTACATATTTGGGTATACATATGTCTGATCATAGATTTCCCCTAGGTATATTGGAGCCCAGCCACAAAGGCTTGTCTCAGGTTGAGATAGAAAACTGTCTAGTTTCTCCATTGTCCGTCCTCATTATTTTATATTATCTATATCTCACTAAGTGCTAGAAATTGTTGTTTTGACTTTTTTCAACAAATTATTAATGCCTCTATGTTGTAGGCTAGAAATACAATGTTGAACAAGAAAATCATGGTCCCTTTTTCAGCAGGGGACAGTTGTCATTGTGGATGGGACAGTTCTTGGTGGGTTATCCTATGTTGTAGCATGTTTTAGCGACTATGGGCCAAAATGGCATTAGAACCACTTCCTCTCCCCAATCACTGTGACAACAGAATGACCCCAAAGGTTTCCAAAGTCATCAGGTAAGGGATGGTGGGATGGTGTAGTGGTCTATCTTGATGTTATTCATACTCAGCCTTGAGGATAGTAGCTGCCCACTTGTCCATGCGCTTTGTCCACACACTATCCAAGTTGAATAATTGATTTTAAGCATTTCTTTTTCTAGAATACAGGCTTCCTGCAAATAAATAGAGCTGAGAGAGCTACAAAGCAAATAACTAAACTGGTTACACTCCGGGTACAATGGCTAAACTGCAAAGCAAGATTAGTTGTGGATAATGTTACCAATGGCTAATTGAGAATTCTCCTTATACTGTAAATAACGAGCATAAGTTAATAAACTCCCAAGTTAACATACCAAGATGTTGCTATATTTTTTTAAGCTATAGAATCTAAGTCTCTAGGACTTTATATATGCAAATTATTTCTTAAAGACATACAGCACATTTATGCTAATTATATTTTGTAGCACAAACATTTCTGCTTTGCTTTTATATTTTTAAGAGAAATTTTTAACAAAATTACAAATTTAAATAATTTGTAAATAGAAACAACTATGAAGGATTTATGACTTGAATTTGTCATTTGAAAGAGGAATAAAAATAAATTTTCATTCAGTGTCCATATTAACTGCCTTTTAATCAGTATTTTATATTAAAAGTAATAACATTTGGAAGTTTACAGAGCCTCAGGCTTATGACAGTTGCCGTTTAAATGACAATAATTTTATTGTATTATGATTACAAAATTTATTTATATGCTATAAAACATTCAGAAAATCCAGAAAGGTACAAAGAAGGGAGTAAAAAAAAATTACCATTCATTATAATAAGACCATTATAACTCATGATTCAGTAGATGGATTCAAGATTAGATCTTTTAAAAAATGAAGGTACTTTTCTGATTGGAAACCATTTTGCAGATGAGGAAGGTGATGAATTGCTCATGTTAATTAGATATGTTTGCTGTAATTCCAGTTTCAGCTGCATATAAAAAAAGAATTGTGAGAGAGATTTATTTTTCTTTAATTTAGATGAGAAATACTTATCAGCCTATTATACATTAAACATTCAAAATGGATTTTCCACTTATTAGCTGTGTGACTGTTGGCAAGTTACTCTAAGTAGTCAATTTCTTGACTCAGTTTATTTATTTGTAAAAGAGGGATAATAACTACTTTGTTGAGTTATTGTAAGGGTTAGTTATAGTTTAGTTGAAGTATTTAGCAGCACCTGACATATAATTAGACAACAATGAATCATTAGTATTATTGTTTTTATTCTTTATAGTAACAATACATAATTTTAGCCCATTACTATATAAAATATCATTGCTGTGGTAGTAATTTAGCATATGAGGTAATTAACTGTGATTATTATAATTTTATTAATAGAGAGAATGGAGCCTAGCTAGACTGACTATACTTAGGATCTTGTCAGGTAAATATTACTTCCTTATATTTGTATAGCAGTTTCGTTTTCAGAGCTCTTTCTCATTTCTTGTTTTATTTGCTCTGTACAGTCTTCCAGTAAGAAAAGCAGGGCCTGTATAATTTTCCATTTTGCAATTGAGGAGCTGAGGCTTGTAGAGAATGACAGACTTGTCCAAGGTCATATGGCTTATAATTGGTTAATCAGGTTAATTTCCTTCCACCTATAATTAAGACTCTCACTGAACCTAGATTGACCTTCAGTATGGGAAAGAACAGAGAATAGAATCTGACTATAATTGATGAGTCTTCATTTAACTTTAGCCATTTTATAGTTTCTTGTGTTTGCTCCCATTCCAGTCATCTGAACATTGGCTTTAATGTTTTAGTAGTCTATTATGTTGATGGTGGTTACAATGAACCACATCTCTGGATATTCACACGCTTGTGAAGTCTCTTTCCTTTCAATCTGGACTGGGCCTGTAGCTTATTTTAACAAACAGAATGCAGCAGAATTAGAGCTGTCCGAAGTCTGGGCATAAGCCTTAAGAAAGCCAGGTAGCTTTTGCTTTTATGTTTCTGGGAGACCTGAACCATTATGTCAGAAATCTGGCTACCTTCCTAGAGAGACCATGTGGAAATGAGGCCACAAGGAGAGAGGGAGAGGGAGAGAGGAAGAGAGGGAGAGAGAGAGGGAGAGGGGGGGAGAGAGAGAGAGGCTCTGAGGTTACATGTATTCTAGCTGAGCCCAGTTCCTACCTGCTAGCTGAAAGCAATTGTGTGAGTGACCATCAGCAAGATGAGCAGAAGAACTAGCTGAGCCCAGCCCAGGTTGCAGAATTATGAGCAAAAAAAATAGTTTTTGTTTTTCTGAGCAATAAGTTTTGTGGTGGTTTGTTACACAGTAATAGAAAAGCCAGAGAAGCATGGCAGTGTACTTGAAAATAAAAGTCTTGCTAAAGGGTGTTTCCCTTTCTTGGCCTATTTTGACAGTTTTGGTCTTTTTCTGGTTTGCTAATGTCAGGCAGTGTTGAAGAGAGAGAATAGTAATGAATAATTTTTCCTTTCCAGAAGCTCATCTTACTGAACCTTTAAGTACACAGGTTTGGCCGATACTTGGGTAAACCTGAGGTAAACCCAGTCTCTCTGTGCTGAGTCTCTTCAGAGAAATCTCAGGAGATTGGGCTGCTTCCTATTTTCAGGTCTCTGATTCTTCTTCTCTGTTGAATTTCCTACTCCCAGTCTTTTGTGACTCTCTTTATCCCTGTCAGAGTTGAAATGGATTTGGCCTAGGTTAGCCAGCTAAGAAACGATGGCATAGTCTTCCTTCCTCTCTTGAACTTGCTTCTGTTGTCCACAAAGACTTGGGAAGCCTTTTGGGGCTGAGAGTAAAACTAAGACATGGACTCACCTCAGTTTCTGATCATTTACGTATTACTTAACAGGAAAGATATGCTGCAGTGAAACATTACTCATGCAGTTTATCTTTTCCCTCTCATAGATCAGTTTCTTCCTATTTAACTATAAGTACTGCATATTTTATTTTCCCATATAATTAAAGTTATAAAATTATAAAAATAAAAAAAATTGCAAAATGTTTTGTAAGTTTCTGCCAGAGATGAGAACCAGTGATCTAAACGCTTATAAGAATAATTTTTCAAAAACAATTTTGTTGTTTAAAATGCTTTTTTGTTTTTAAAAAATACATGAAGATAGATTTAAAATATTACAAAGCTCGATTGGCTTCCAAATTGTTGGAGTGAGGGCCTCAGTGTACTCCCTCTCCCTCTAACACAACAAAAATGCAAAACAACTAAAATCAACCATTTCAGAATTCTGGCAATTGATCAAAGCCAGAGAATGAACTGAAACTTGTCTATCCAAGAGAAGACTACTGAACCTTGAGATGACAGTGGCATCTAACTTGTGCCCACTCCCATTCTCCCTCCTTCCCCAGCTTGTGGTATAGTAGAAACTGGCAGCATTGCAGACAGTGGAGAGATCTGACCACTTTTGGAGATCCATGAAAAGCACCATCCCTACATCACAGTTAATATTTTGTCCGAACTTGTATCTCCCTGGGAAAACTCAGTTCTCAGAGAGTGATTGGCTATTGATTTGACTTAGAGCTCAGCTCAGTTGGGGGGAAGAAAATGCCTACCCCCTGGGCTTTACTGAAACAACAGCAACTGTTGGCAACATCTCCACTGTTGAAGGCTGTGATTTCACCTGGGGCAAACAAGAGCCTGGCCAGGAATGTAGAAGGAAATCCTGGAGGATTAGCCAACCATAGGGAACTTTGAAAAGCTCCAACATATTTCTAGATATCTAAAAGATTGCAGATGTGCAAGGCTCTGCATATGCCCAGGAAAGACCTGGGAAAGGAGAGGATCCACCTCTGGCTGACCTTGAGGCTCTGTGCAAGAAGGAAGTGAAAGCTAGGGCTGTCTTACAAGCTACCTGAAGTTTGAAGGTGTGGCTTCTCACGAAGGTTCCTTTAGGTTTGGCAAAGGGTGGAAGATACACAGGCAAGACATTTAAGGAAATCTTCTGACCAATCACTGGTTGACCACTAAATTATACTGATCCAGGAAGCCAGGCTTAAAAACAAAAAGAAGAATACTCAGTGGCCACATAATACAGGGACTACAGAATTAGTTCATGGAAGTGCTAAACAAATAAGCAGCACCAAGAAAAAGAAGAGAACTAGCGAGAAAAAATCTTAGTGGGGCAGTGTAGAAGACTCTGCCACCAGAATTGTTAAAATACATTATCTAGATAGCTTGATAAGTATCTAGTTAAATAGATAGTTTCAGATATCTATTTAGATATCCAAATAGATATCTAAAACTATCTAAAATGTCTAGTTTTCAACACAAAAATTATGAGAAATAGAAAAGTATGCTACATACCTGGGAAAAAAGTGAAAAACTAGCTAACAGAAAAGTGTCCCTGTGGGCCTAGATTTGGACTTAGTAGACAAAGACTTTAAGTCAGCTATTGTAAATATGTTTAAAGAACTAAATGAAACCATGTCTAAAGAATTAAAGGAAAGCATGAAATATCTTACCAAAGAGAATAGCAATAAGCATAGAAATTATTTTAAAAGAACCATATAGAAATTTTGGAGTTTAAAAGTGTGATAACTAAAGTGAAAAATTTACCAGAGGGGCTCAATAACTGATATGAGTTGGTAGAAGAAAATATTAGTCAACTTGAATGTAACTCAATAGAGATTATCCAGTGTGAGGAGTAGAAAGAAAATGAAAATGAACAGAGCTTCAAGAGACCTATGGGACACCTCAAGTGCACCAACACACACATAATGGGAAAATGGGAGTCCCAGAAGAAGAGCAAAAAAAAAAAAAAACACAAAAAGCAGAAAGAATGTTAAAAGAAATGACAGAAAACGTCCCAAACTTGCTGAAAAAATACTAATTTACGCATTAAAGAAACTTAGTGTATTCCAAGTAGAATAAACCCATCATAGTCAAATCATAGTCGAATTTAGACATCATAGTTAAATTTATGAAAGTGAAAGACAAAGAAATCTTGAAAATATGAAGAGAAAAATAAGATGAATAGCTGACTTCTTATCAGAAACCATGGTTGCTGGAAGACATTTTCAAAGTTGAAGGAAAAAAGCTGTCAACCAGGAATTCTGTATCTAGCTAAAATCTCCTTCAAAGATGAAGGAGAAATTAAGACACTTAGAAATAAACAAAAACTGAGAGAGTCTGTTACTAGTAAATGTGCCCTATAAGAAGTATTAAAGGAAGTCCTTCAAGTTGAAACAAAAAGACACTAGGCAGTAAACTTAAATCCACATGAGATAAAGAACAATGGTAAAGGTAACTACATAGGTATTATGAAAGACATACATATAAAAATACATACAGATGCATTTTTCTTTGTAACTTATCTTCTCATGTTTTAAAAGACAACTGCATAAAGCAGTAATAATAAAACCGCTGATGGGTTTGTAACACATAGAGATGTAGTTTGACAATAATAATAAAAAGGAAGGCAAGGGAACAGAGGCATATTGGAGGAAAGTTTTAAATTATTATTGAAATTAGGTTAGTATATATCCAGACTAGAATGTTTTAAATTAAAATGCTAATTGTAATTTCCAGAGCAACCACTAAGAAAATAAGTCAAAAAATTATAGTGAAAGAAACAAGGGAATGAAAAAGATACACTAGAAAGTATCTGTTTAACACAAAAGAAGGCAGGAAATGAGAAAAAAAAGATATTACAGAGCTCAAATATACCCTTAAAGAGTAGAAGTTATAATGTGTAATTTCCATATACAATAATATGTTTATGTAATCTTTAAGGAATGTTACCAGTAGAGAATATTGGTCAATGGATCCTCTTTGGGGCTTAATTTTTTGATACTATTGGATACTTATCGATAGATTTTAAAAATATGGTATTTTTACCATAGTGAAAAATGCACCAAAGTGAGATCAACATGAAAAGACTCCATTAACCCTGGGTTCTTAAAATGTAGTTTTGTTTCCTGGGAAATGAAACAGTAATGTATGGAAATGAGAGATTCTCTTTACTTTGTTTCTGAAAGTTTGGGTATGGAAAATTTAGTTCTTCCCCTTCCTCTAAATACGGAAAAGAAATGATGAGAAAAATGCTTTGGAGAAGAGAGGAGATCATGGGAAAAAGGCATCTGGAGATAAATGCATGTAGGAAAGGGTTGTCAAAAAGAAAAATGTCCTGGACAGAATATTTTAGAAGTCTTGAGAGGTATTTCTGCCTGCATTTTCCATATATTGTTGATTCTGTTCTCCATGGGTACCCAGCCCAAATGCATATGTGATCTCATAACAAGGATTGTTCATTGTTCAAGCAGCCACGCTTATAATGTCTTACATATGCCTTCAGAAAATAAAACCCATGTTTAGCTTTATAGTGTGAAGAAAGTTTAATTATATCAAACAATACATGTAATCTCCTTATTATAGGAAAAGTGATTAAATTGAATTTTCTTATTACTGATTTAAACTGTCATTTAAAAATGCAATTCTCAATCTGTTTTCAGTCCCAGCACAGTTGAAGAATGTAGCACAGTTGCATCAGTAATGATGGCTCACTCAACTGGGAGCATCTCTCTGGGTGAGAATAAGTAATATTTTAAAAGTCCTCCAAGTAATTCTGTTATGGTGTACCTCCTTTCCATTATAAGTAACAAATTTAAATCATAGATTCCTAGAATTTTATAGAAATTAGTGTTATTAAGAGGTTATGATGATTAAAATTGAATCTAGTAAGATTATTTTGTTTCTTAAGCAAGTTACAGTGAACCTTTTTAGTACTTTTTCTATAAGCTTACCAAAGTTTTCAAGACATTTTTATTCCTATGTTTTTTTCTCTAACCAGATTAACCATTTTTAACTGTACAGTACAACACGTTAACTATTTGCCCATTGTTGTGCAACAGAGCCCTAGAACTTTTTCAGCTTGCAAAACTGAAACTTTATACCTGTGAAGAATAATTCTCCTTTCTCCCCTCCCCTCAGCCTCTGGTAACCACCATTCCACTTTCTAGGACTTTTACTTTTTTAGATATCTTGTAAACGTAGAATCATGCAGTGTTTGTGTTTTTGTGACTGTCTTATTTCACTTAGCATAATGTCGTCAAGGTTTATCCATGTTGTAGAATATGACAGGACTGCCTTGTTTTTTAAGGCTGAATAATGTTCCATTGTACAGGCATACCTTATTTTATTGTGCTTTGCTTTATTGTGCTTCTCAGAAGATCCTTTTTTTTTTTTTTTAACAAATTTGAAGGTTTGTGGCAACCCTGCATTAAACAAGTCTGTCGGTGCCATTTTTTCAACAGTATTTGCTCACTTCCTGTCTTTGCATCACATTTTGGTAATTCTCCCAATATTTCAAGATTTTTCATTATTATTATATTTGTTATGGTGACTTGATTTTCCTATTGCAAAAGGTTATGACTTGCTGAAGGCTCAGATGATGGTTAGCATTTTTTAGCAATGAAGTTTTTAAATTGAGGTTTATGCATTTTTTTAGACATAATACTGTTGCACAGTTAATAGACTGTAGTATACTGTAAATGTAACTTTTATATGCATTGGAAAACCAAAAGTTCATGTGACTCACTTTGTTGCAATATTCGATTTATTGAGGTGGTCTGGAACCAAACCCTCAATACCTCCCAGGTATACTATTTATCCATTTATTTATTTATTTAAAATTCATTTTATTGAAGTATAGTTTTTTTCAGTTCTCTTTTATTGAAGTACAGTTGATTTATAATGTGTTAATTTCTGCTGTACAGCAAAGCGATTCAGCTATACATATATATTCTTTTTCATATTCCTTTCTATTATGGTTTATTACAAGATATTGAATATAGTTCTCAGTAGGACCTTATTGTTTATTCATTCTATATATAATAGCTTGCGTCTGCTAATCCCAAACTCCCAATCCATGCTATCCATTTATTTATTGATGGGCATTTAAGTTGCTTCCACTTCTTGGCTATTTTGAATAACGCTATATTGAACATGGGTGTACAAATATATCTTCAAGATCCTGTTTTCAATTCTTTTGGATATATACCCAGAAGTGGGATTGCTGGATCATTTGGTAGTTCTATTTTTAATTTTTTGAGCAACCTCCATACTACTTTTCATAACAACTGTACCATTTTACATTTCCACCAGCAGTGGACAAAGGTTCCCATTTCCCTGCATCCTCACTGACACTTGCTATTTTATGTTTTTTGTTTTGTTTTGTTTTGTTTTGTTTTATAGTGGCCACCCTAACCACTCCTAGGTTATGTTAGGTCTTTATTTACTCCTAAATCACTTTCTAAAGAACAGAATAGCTACTTTAGGAGATTTCCTATAATTATTACAAATCTTCACACTGCTCCCTGATCTCAAATACTAGAATACTACTTGGGGCTAGTGTTTTAAACATGTTAGATTGAATGTGTAAAACTGGACATTTGAATTACTTCATACTTTACCAGATATGATCCTCTTTGCTTTTGGAATTCATATGATACTATGTTAGACATCACCACGTTATAAGGCAACGATAAAATGCTTTTGTCACTACCTGTAGTTTCTAAAATGGTAAGCGTGCTTTAATGGCATCATCATAGTGGTGATTGCTGTCACTGGGTGGCTTGTCTGCTCGTTTCCAAGCAGTCCATAAATGCCGTATCTTCGGATGCGTTTCTTCAGCGTATACCTAATGTGCTTCTTTGACGCTCTCTGAACATGGTTTTCTCCATTTCACTTACCCTGTTGTATCTGCGTGTGAATCTTTCTGTCATCCATTCTCCACAGATTTCTTGCCTAAGTGGGGTTGTGTTGCCAGAAACTTTGCTTCAGTGATGGTAGACCAGCTCTCTTCCAGTGCCCTATATTTGATGAGCTAGTCATTTAATAGTAAGTACAGCTTATGGATGATGCTTATGATCATATTCAAAACAGAAGATACAATGCTCATAATCCATCTAGTCCTCACAGCTGAATAAATTTGGGCATTTTCTATTTTGTGGACATGTAGATTGATTGGGAGCTCAGCGTTGTTTCTAACTTGTCTTTGACTCTTCCAAAGATCATACTGCAATGTTATAAGTTTGGGGAAAAAAAAGCCACTTTGAATTTGGGGGCAGATCTGTATTCAAGCCTTGACTGCCGCTTGGTTGACCACCTTAAGATACGTTTCTTATCCTCTCTGACTCAGAAATCTCACAGGTAAATTGCAGATAGTGATACGCAAACTTTTATTTTAAATGCGTCATTGATATAGTAAGCTTGTGTTTTTAGGAAGTTTTTTAACCAATTCTATCACGTTAGAATTTTCCTCTTAAAAATAGTGAAGGTGAAGGGATTTTTAGACTGGTAATACTTTTATAACCAGTATCTGACAGGAGATCTCTTCTGATGAGTTTGGTTCTCATAGTTTGTCCATTAATTGAAAAAAGTCAGTTAATACAGATCATAAAAGATGATGCATACATCCCACTAACATTTTAATTCAAAGCCTATAAATAGACTGTCTTTTGATTAGGGCCAAGGCCTTTCCTTATAGTATGGGTTTGCTGACTGGAACAATAAGTCTTTCTTAAATCTATATTTATAACAAATCATTTCCAGTTTACATTTTGTTTCTCTAGATTAAAACTATAGAGAGTTGAAAAGCAATGGTTCTCAAAGTGTGGTTCCCAGACCAGCATCATCAGTATCACATAGGAGTTTCTTAGCATGCAAATTCTTTGGTTTTGCCCCAAACCTACTGAATCACGCTAAGAAGGTGGGGCTCTGCAATCTGTTCTCTCAAAGCCTCCATACTAAAGTTTGAGAGCCACTATTCTATATTGTATGATTTCCACCAGTTTTTATATTTCTCTTACCCTTGCCTATGTCAACAGCACTGTTCTGTAGTGATTTGTCTTTATCAAGTCTTTCAAAGCTTTTGACTTAGTTTTTAAAAAGATACATTAGCTTTTGTTTTTGCTTTCATTGTTTATCTAATATGTAATTAAATTTGTTAATTACAGTAACAATAAAACTCCCCTAATCAGCAAATACTACTGATTTGGGGAGAAGATATACTCAGCATTAGGGAGCAGAAGTGAGGGGCATACCAGAGAGTAGTCCACATGCCGTGAGTTTTCAGCACACCACAGGCATCTGTCCATATGGTTGCAGAGGAAGTGGAGAGTGTGGGTTCAATTAGCAAGTTGGGTAAATGAGGCTGGTCAAGAGAGCTTCTCATATTTATTTTTCTGTGTAAGCTTACAAATTTCTCTGATCCCTACCTTTATAGCTCTTAATTCAGTACTTCTATGTTAGACTTCTGTCTGTTGATCTGTAAGTAGTCTTCTTGCTTAGAACCTGGAGTTTGAAATGTGTTTTTGATAACTCATAAATCTCTTAGGTTGATGTGGAGGAAGCAGAGAACCCACCCAGCAGCTCACATGGAAGATGTGTACCTATTTTCTTTGACACCGAGCAGGAAACTGCATAGCACCTAATACTTGAAGTAGAAAACAGATAGAAATGTTGTTTCCTAGCCTGAGACAGTAACTGTTGCTCCAGTTTTTAGTGCCTACTTTGATTTGGGAGAAAGCAGTCATGTGTGGGGATAGTTCAATTCAGTACATCATGATGGCCATTCCTGCCGAAGTGCAGGTGAAATATTTGCCCACCATTGAGATACAAAAGGGGTTATGTAAGTCAGTCTGGAATCTGGCCTGCTGAACTGAAAACAGTGCTGTTTGGCAACATTCTGGATGGCGTTTTGATTGAGCTGCTTTTCTAACTGTACGTTTTAATTATTTTAATATTTTTAGCCACATTGCTGATTTCGCAAAGAGAAAGGGGGTAAATAGCCTGTCCGTATCACCTCTGGATCGAATTGTTGCTGCAACAGTTGGGTCATAGTACTTCTATGAAACACGATTAGAAAACTGCCTAATACAAAGAAAATAACTATCGTATAGCAATATCAGGATACTGTGACAGTGGTCCAGTAAAGCAGCAGTACTAGTCCCACTGAAGTTCAGATGCAGATTTGATATTTGTTTAGTCTTCATTCTTGAGTGACACAGTGACCCAGTCATTCCACTAACAAAACAATAGCTGCTATAAATCTGGTTAAAAAAAGAAGTGACTGTTGCTTAAGATAGACTGAAGTTTTGTTAAAGATAGGCTCTAAATCCATATATTTTATGTGCGTAGCATAAATTGTGAGTCTCTATTTAAATTCCACTTTGTTGTCTGGAGAAGGGTTTAATAAAAGCAATGAAACTTTAGTTTCATGCCACACTAAAGTAAAAGGAGAACACAAATTAACAGATAATAATTATCGAATAAGTTTTGAATGGTAACTGTAGACTAATGATGTATAACTGTTACATCATTTTATTGTTACAAATATTCCTCTAGAATGTCATTATCTAAGTTTTATAGATGGGTAAAATGGATTAAGAAAACTGGTGCCTTGCCCAAGGCCATGAGCTAGGATTTGAACTGTGGCATAGCCCAAGCTTTTAAATACTACTTTACACCTTAATATCCGGTGCTTTAATATTCCTGGCCTGCTTTCAAAAACTTCTCTCTTCCTGTCAATTCCAGAGATAACATTCGATAACTTGACAACAGTGACCTTTCTAAACAAATATAGAGTGTTACAGAACCAGGTGGCCCAAGATTATATTTTATTTTTCTGGCTCAAAATAAATTCCCTGCTCTTGGAATGATAAAGTCCAAAAAAGACCCTTCTGTGTCCCAGGACTTCATCAGGCCACATGGCCAGCTAGTGCCCTTTTTCATGAGCCAGTCACGAATACAGAGCCTTATGTCTTTATACTGTAATTTAGATTAGGGCCTAATGAAAGGGCAAGAAGCTGCTTTACTAAATGAGATCATTCTGGCCTTCAGAAATGGCAGTGCATTTGGTTAGAAAGATTCTGAGGAATTAATGACAGAAAGGCAGTACTACTGTCTGGCCTATTAAGTGGATGTAAGCAAGGAGAAGGCTGATTCATAATTTAAACTCTCAAATTAGGCATCTTTTTTTCCATTGGGATTCAAGTAGGATTTTTTTCTAGTATTAGAAACCTTGTTCTTGATCAGTCAAAATCTGGGTGGAAATCTTTTTGACAGTCGTACACAAATATCTTTGGAAAATAAATTCTGTATTGGAAACATAAGTTATGTCATATGGAAGCATAAACATGATGCTTTTATGAGCTCACTTACATTTAGTAGATTTCAGATTTAGAGAGACCAGGTTACACAGGGTAAGCATAGAAATGTTTCAAAGATATATTAAAGCCAACTTGTAATTGACAGTAAAAATTACAGTGACAGACACTGGACGTGGAGTCAGGAGGCCTGTGTTTGACACTTTGCCATTACTCTGAAGGATCCTAAAGCAAGTGGTTTAAATTCTCTGTGAGTCTCAGTTTTCTCATTTGTAAAATGAGGCCAGAATAATATTACCTGCCTGCCTTGTTTCATTACAGGGTTGTTCTGAGGACCAAGTGAGGGGGCATGTAACAAAGTTATGGCGATGTATAAAGTTACGGTGGCATCTAGTACATAATGGGAAGTGTCCTCAGTTGTGAGTAGGGCAGGCCTGCATTTGGAATTGCTCTATTAGTAGTTTGGTAATTTGTGCCAGTCACCACAATCTTTTTTTTTTTTTTTTTTGGGTACGTGGGCCTCTCACTGTTGTGGCCTCTCCCGTTGCGGAGCACAGGCTCCGGACGCGCAGGCTCAGCAGCCATGGCTCACGGGCCTAGCCGCTCCGTGGCATGTGGGATCTTTCTGGACCGGGGCACGAACCCGTGTCCCCTGCATCGGCAGGCGGACTCTCAACCACTGTGCCACCAGGGAAGCCCCGTCACCACAATCTTGAACCTTATTTCTCTCACCTGTGTACAATAATAATCCGTCTCACAGAGTTGTGAGAGTTACATTAGTTGTAGATGCTAGTTTTATGTTTTTATAAAATAGTGATCAACTGGGAATTATTATCTTGAACAGATTTCAGAAAGTTAGAAAAGAAATAGCCACAGGCTTCTTATCTGTTCCCAAATATCTTAGCAATATAAATAATACAAAGAATATTAGAATGTTAGTGCTAGAAGGACCCTCAAAGGTCACCTATCTTACCCTCCTCATTTTAAGACAAAGGATTGCCTCCTAATCATATTTTTGTCATTTCTGCTGTGTATGTGCATTTGGATAACACTGTCACCAGCATCATCAATTGTAAAGGATGGCAACCATCACTCAATCTTGATAGATACAGATTTCTAAAAATGTAAAGCCAGAGAAGAATTCTGCTTGGAGGTAGTATTGTGTTACAAAAAGAACCTGGGCTTTGTTGTCCAAAGTTAGGATGGAATCTTGATCCTGTCAATTACTAGTTTGGGTACAGTGGAAAATTTACTTAATGTTTGGCGTAGCGTAGCTCCTTAACTATATTATTTCTTTACCTATCGCACAGGCCATGTCTGTGTCTATACCTTAGCCATTTCCACATGTGATTCTTGGATCTGAGATGAGTTTGCTTTTTATGCTGTTATCGGTTCTTGACCTTTTTCTTCCTTGTCTCCTACAAATACAATAGTGATTCCTTCAGACGGAAGGGAGGAATTGTAGCAAATCAGAATCTTGGAACTGTGGGTTAGGTGTAGTTAGAAAAGACTTCTCCTTAAGGCTGGTTTAGGAACTTAAACATGAAGCTATTATTTTTAAAACTATAATTCTGTTAGGCCATTTGTCAAATTTTTTCTTACGTGATTGAGTTTCAATTTATCTTTGTTGGTTTTGCTTATATTGGGGTACATGTGTTTAAAAAATTCATTAGACAGCTAAATGGGCAGTGTTTTAATATGGAATTTTAAAATACTATTAAGTGTATTCCTGTGAGAAGAGCTCTTCAAAAGAAATAACAAGAAAATAATGTTTTATCACTGAGAACTCAGTAAGAGCAAATGTAGAGAATGTTTATGTTCATAATTAAGAATAATGACCTTTGAAAACTTTTAAGAACACACTGTTAAGAGATTCCATAGTTTATATATTGATGATAATAAGCTTGGGGTTTTTTTCACTTATTAAGAGTGTTCTTTTCATTCTTATTTGATATCCAGGAAATATACAAGTTGATCCTTAAATTTAGAAAAAGAAAATTCAAAACCAATTAGCTGTTCAGTTCTAGATTCTAATGGACTAGATTGAAAAATGGAAGATTGGTAGATAAAGACAACATTATACAACATAGAAGCTGGTGATTCAGTGTGAATTTTCTGTCATTTATCAGCATTTTAACTTTGGAACGTGTTTTTCTTTCCTTTTGTTAATTAAATAAATGGCTAAAATGTCTCCTTTGATCATCTTAATGTAATTTCATTGCAACCACTAGTCTGGGGTTTCAGTTGAATTTTTTTAATATGAATTTATATAGAGAGGCTTTATATCTGTCTAAATTTTGGCTACGCTAATTAGAGGATGGATATTACAAAAAATTGGCAGTCAGTTTTTTTAAGTATTAAAATGAATTGGTGAAGAAAAGGGATACAAATGTTTAGTGTTACATTTTTCAGCTTGTTTTTACATTGTCCTTCAGAATGTTTAATATTTTGTAATGAGATTTCTTCTTGCAAAAAGAAAACAATTGGGCAAAAATATGAGAAATGTTTTCAGTTTTTCAAGGCTAATGTTGACTTAAATAGGTCTAGGTCTTCATGGTTGACAGCTGCAGATAATTAGCTTTTCTTTCTTAACAAAGAAAGCAAATGGAGCTGCGAGACATTCATTGCCTTTTCTGTCATCATCATAATAATGTATGTATTTAACTTCTGCAGTTCCTTAAATTGATTTAGTGCTAAGCTGCCTACATTACATACAATAGGAGTGACAAGTGAAAGCTGCAGCACATATTTGCGTGGCAAAAGGGAGCAGTGATTGACAGCAAAGTTCCTCTCTACAAGAATTAGCAGTGTTTTGGAGCTCGGAAAGGACCAGATACACAAATTCTTAAAACTGTAGAGCAGATTCACGAAGTGAATTTTAAGAAGTGATTGCCACTTGGTGCATTTGAGTGTCTGTGTTCTTGGCTCTGGGTGAGGGGCACAGACGGACAGAATCTCACCTGACTGCCACATGTGAGGAAGTCCTTTTTAAGCATGTTAGTATTTGTAATTTAAGATTGATACTTCCAAATTATAGATCAAATTGTGACTCTGTATTCAGTAACTGAAAATTTCCTTCAACTCTTTAACTGATTCACCTTATTTGAAGAAGTCAAATAATACATCTATTCAAATGAGGATTTTAAGACTGTAAATCAAGCTGTTCTTCAGTGAAAATATCCATTTTCACATGTTTCTAAAACTTGAGGGATCATTTTTGGAAAGGTAATTGTGTAACGCTTTGTGGTTTCTTTTGACCAGAGAGTGGCTAAGTGTGATCATCTTTCAAAAGTACTCAAAATATCCTGCAGTTCCTTTGTTTGTTCGACAGCAGCCCAGAAGCTGCGGTTGAAAAGACAGTTGGTGATTGCTGTTGAATAATGGTCTGTGAGGAGCCCAGAATGCTGGGCTTCATACAATACCATGGAAATGCTTTTTGTTTTGGTGACAACACCTTGTATGCCTGTGAGGTGGAGGGGAGCCCTACATGGCTTTGTACATTGGCAGCCTCTACTGGCCATTGCAAAGTGTAGCATTGACCTCTGTTCTTTCCACTTCGGGTTGCATATGGTTTTATTTGGGCTCAGCTCTCACTTTTTTGTTAATCTTTTTTAAAAACTAGTTTATCTATTGGATCTCGAGTTATAGTTATTTTAAGAGCTACTAGTCCAATATTGTTGTCTGTAAACTAATATAAAGAATGGAAATTTTTAGAATTTTGGGAGAAGTTATGAATATAGACCTGTCCTGCGAAATAACTTCCATCTAAGAAGTAAGATAGATTTTAAAATACTTTCTCAGCTGCACGCCTTTGATTAGGGATTTACTTGTTACTGGCAAGTAACTCTGATCCCCTGAAAGAAAGCCTTGACTCAATGATAGATTTAATTAAACACATGTTCATTTCTTCTTTAGTTTTAGGTGTACCAACTATTTTAGAGGTTTACAGAAAGTGGGTGTAAACTCTTACTGGGCTTTATGATTGTAGGTACCTCTGGCGATTGGTGGAGGGTCTAGACTGTTAAGTGTAGACAATTACAAATGTCTGTAAATAAAGTATCCAATTGCAGTAAACCCTGGGTTATTCTGGTTTTAGCAGTAAAGACTTATATTTTGTTTGACCCAATATCTTTGTGTTTGGGGAATAATTTGACCACACTAGGTGATTTCCTCAACAAAACAGATCTGTTTATTGATATTTCAGTTTTATGAGTGGCTCTACTGGTCTCCTAATTAATTTTTTTGAAAGACATTCTTTATATGCTCTTTTTAAAAAATTTTTATAAATTTATTTATTTTATTTATTTTTGGCTTTCTTGGGTCTTCGTTGTTGCACACAGGCATTCGCTAATTGTGGCGAGCAGGGCCTACTCTTCGTTGTGGTGCACGGGCTTCTCATCGTGGTGGCTTCTCTTGTTGCGCAGCATGGGCCCTAGGCATGTGGGCTTCAGTAGTTGCAGCACACGGGCTCAGTAGTTGTGGCTCGCGGGCTCTAGAGCACAGGCTCAGTAGTAGTGGTGCACGGGCTTAGTTGTTCCGCGGCATGTGGGATCTTCCTGGACCAGGGCTCGAACCCGTGTCCCCTGCATTGGCAGGCGGATTCTCAACCACTGCGCTGCCAAGGAAGCCCTCTCCTAGTTATTTTTGAGTCCCTTGGCATTTTCAAATAAGACACCTCGTTGAACCTTTTTATATAGTCTCATAGATACTGACTTTCATTCCTATTGCTCCCACTTATTCCTGGATTATTATAGTAGAGTACTAGTTGATCTCCTTGCTTCCATGTTCTTTGCCTTCTAATTCAACTGATACAACATGGGCATATGTATTTGATTAAAGTACTGCTTTTATCACATCATGCTTTAAAAAAAATGATTTAGTGTTTTCCTTAGAAAAAGAGCTTAATAGTATAGAGAACAGAGCAAGAAAGGAAGATCTAGGTTTTTTGTTTTTTTTTTTTCCTCCTCGTCTCTTGCTGTAGTACTTAAGCATAAAAATATACCTTCCTAAGCCTCTGTTTCCCCATTCTATAAAATCATTTGTTGTGAAGATTGGTTGAGATAATGTATGTGAAATTGCCATGAGCTCTGTACAACTCTATTACTTTCATTGCTACAGAGTAAAAAGACCAAATTCCTAAGACTGGAATTTCTTTCCAAACAGCTCCATTTCTGTACTGTGCCTGACATATAACAGGTACCCAATAAATATTACTTGGGTAAATGAATCCTATCTTTCCAACCTTATCTTGTACTTCTCTCTAATCTTCCAATTTGGGTAGGTAGTCTCTACTTTCTCCATCGAAAATATTGTTCACATAGTCACATCTGTGTCAGCCTCATGTTCACTCATCTTTTACAAACCCATTTTTCAGGAATGATCAAGTCCCTCATACCTCATTCTAGTCCATGTTTGCTTTCTTTTCTACCCTAGCAGTCTTCCTGTCTTTATCACTCATCACTCTATTTTGGAATATATATTATCTTGTATTATTACTAAAAGTGTCCTGTGTGTATGCCTTCTCTTCCCAGGTGTACTATAAGCTGCTGCAATACAGGAATGTTAGCTTTGATTTTGTAGTTACTCTTTCAGGATATTTTAATGTGACTTTTAATATATTCAGATTGATATATTGATAAGTATTGGTTTATATTGTATTTGCCAGGAGATAAAGTTTAGGACTGGCAGGATTGGCAGGTTGTTAGAAGTGAGATACTAAGATGCTGGCAGACCACTGATACTCTGATTTATAGAGTAAAGACTTCAGATTGTAAGGGCTTTGGGAAGGTTCCCCTATGGGGCGCATAATGACCTACATGTTATTAGTTAGAGTCTTCTATTTTAATAAAGTGTCCTTTAAAATATAGATGTCTTGGGGCTTTCCTGGTGGTGCAGTGGTTGAGAATCCACCTGCCAATGCAGGGGACACGGGTTTGATCCCTGGTCTGGGAAGATCCCACATGCCGCGGAGCAACTAAGCCTGTGCACCACAACTACTGAGCCTGTGCTCTAGAGCCCGTGAGCCACAACTACTGAGCCTGAGTGCCGCAACTACTGAAGCCCGCGCACCTAGAGCCCATACTCTGCAACAAAAGAAGCCACCACAACTACAGAAAGCCGCATACAGCAACAAAGACCCAATGCAGCCAAAAATAAATAAATTTATTTAAAAAAATATATAGATGTCTTAATTAGTAAACAGGTCCTCGTGTACTTATATAGTTACTTTGCAGATATAAATGAAGTGAAAAAAGGCATAGAAATCATAGGGATGATAGAGTGACTGACTTTTCCACTGATAACCTTTTGGGTTTTTTTTTTTAGCATTTGCATTTTTACTTATTCAAATCAAACAAATTGCATGTATTTCTTGGATAGGTAAGTTACCAGACATTCTCACCAATGTATGTCTTCAGCATATATTTGATTGCTTTTATTTTAATTGGTTTTATTGAGGCATAATTTACATACAATATAATTTACCAATTTTTAGTGTACAATTTGATGAGTTTTGACAAATGTATATGGTGATGTACCACTATCACATCAATATGTGGAACATTTACATCACCCTGAAAAGCTTGTTCATGACCTTTTATAGTCAATCCTTTACCTCGTCCTCAGGCTCCTGGCAACCATACCTTTGTTCAATGTCATTATTGTCTTGTCTTTTCTAGAATGGAATCATACAGTATGTAGTTTTTGTACCTGTTTTTTTTTTTTTTAGACTGTACTTGTATCATGTAGTTTGTTCCTTTTTTTTTTTTGCGGTACGTGGGCCTCTCACTGTTGTGGCCTCTCCCGTTGCGGAGCACAGGCTCCAGACGCGCAGACTCAGTGGCCATGGCTCACGGGCCTAGCCGCTCCGTGGCATGTGGGATCTTCCTGGACCGGGGCACGAACCTGTGTCCCCTGCATCGGAAGGCGGACTCTCAACCACTGTGCCACCAGGGAAGCCTTAGTTTGTTCCTTTTTGTTGCTGAGACGTAGTTCATTGTATGGCTCTGCCACAATTTGTTTATTCTGTTTACTAGTTGATGAGTATTTGGAGTGTTTCTAGCTTTTGGCTATCATGAATAAAGCTATTATGTACGTTTGGTATAAGTGTTTGTATAAGCTTATGTTTTTGTTTTACTTGGGTAAATGAGTAGGAGAAAGATTGCTGAGTCATATGATAAGGAAATACTTTAACGTTGTAAGTAGCTGCCAAACTATTTTCTAAATGTACCATTTTGCACCTCCACTGGTAATGCATGAGTTCCAGTTGCTCTGCATCCTTGCTAACACATAATATTGATGGTGTTTTTAATTTTAGCTCTAGTTCCAGTGAGTATGTAGTAGTAATTTATTGTAGTTTTAATTTGTATTGCACTAGAATGACTAATGACATTGAGCATCTTTGCATATGCTTATTGGTCATTTGCATATCCTCTTTTGTAAAGTGTCCAGACCGTTTACCTACTTCTAAAAAATCATGTTTTTTGTCTCCTTATTGAGTTCTTTTTAGATATTTACATATTTTGGATACAAACCCTTTATCAAAAATATGTTTCGCAAATTTTCCCCCTCACATTGATGTGCTTGCATATTCATTTTCTTAAGGGTGTCTTTTCAAAGAACAAAGGTCTTATTTTGATGAAGTTAATTTATCATTTTTTTCCTTTGGGCTTTTTGTGGAGTATTAAAATTTTTGTCTAACCTAATGTCATTTAATTTGTCTGTTTTCTTCTAGGAGTTTATAATCTTCTCTTTAGGTTGTCAATACATTTTGAGTTAATTTTTACATATGGTGTAAAGTAAGTTTCATATCTTACTATATGAGTATCCAATTTTTTCAGCACCATTTGTTGAAAAGACTATAATTTTTTCATTGAATTACCTTGGCATCTTTATTGAAAATCAATTGATGATATTTGTGTGGGTGTATTTGAATTCCAATTTTTTAATTATCTTTATGTCAGTACCTTATGTTCTTGTTTACTGTAGCTTCATAGTCTTAAAATTGGGTAGTATATGATTCCTCTCATTTTGTCTTGTGTTTCAAAATTGTTCTGGTTATTTTAGGTCCTTTGAATTTGCATATAAATTTTAGAATTAGCTTGTCAAATTCCACCAAAAAATTCCTGGGATTTTGATTGGAATTGTATTAACTCTATAGATTGATTTCAGGAAAATTAATATCTTAACCATATTGGGTATTATGATCCATGGACATGACATATCTCTGTTTATTTAGGTCTTCTTTAATTTCTCTTACCAGTGTTCTTTAGTTTTCAATGTATAATTCTTGCATATCTTTTTTCCTTAAGTTTCTCTCTAGGTGTATCATATATTTGATACTTTTATACTAGCATTGCTAGTACTGAAGTATAATATGGCTGGTATTGAAATATATTTGACTTTTTATGTATTGACCATATAGCCTTATAATGTTACTAAATGTACTTTTTATTCCTAATCGCCTTTAAAAAAAAATCTTTAGGATTTTCTGCATAAGCAATCATGTTGTTGGCAAATACAGTTTTACTCCTACCTTTCCAATTTGTCTGCCTTTTATTAACACATTATTGACTGGGGGATTTTTGCAGAAACTAATGCCTGTGGCCAGAGATTTGTTATGTAAGTGAATATTGAAATGTCTCCGGTCAATAACGTTCAGGTAACAAAAGACGTATTGAGATGTCTCTGGTCAATAAGTTGTTAATCTTTCTTGGCTTATTACATTGATTAGAACCTGCAATGTTGAATGGAAATGGCAAGGGAAAATATCCTTGTCCTCTTCCTGATCTTAGAAAGAGAATGTTTTGTCTTTGACCATTAAATATGCTGTTAGCTATAGGTTCTTTTTAGATGCCCTTTATCGCCTTGAGGAAGTTCCCTTCTATTCCCAGTTTGCAGAGAGATTTTACATATGAGTGAAGGTTAAATTGAGGTGATTTTATGCTTTTTTTCTTTTAGCCTCTTAATCTGGTAAAGTACACTGATTGATACTGTAATATGAGGCAACATTTGAATTCTGGGATAAGTCCCATTTTATCATGATTTATTACACTTTTTATATGTTACTGGTTTGATTTTTAGGATTTTGTTACATTCTTCTGTTTTCTTGAACATTGGTAGTGGTTAAATTTTCTTGTAATATTTTGCTCTTCTTTTTAAAAAACTGGAGTAATGCTGGCCTCATAAAATAAGTTGGTGAAGTTCCCCCCTTTTATTTTTGGAAATAGTAACAAACACCAATTGATTTATGAATTGGGTGATACAAAAGGTCACTTATGTTACTCTAACAACCTATTTCTTGTCACTGAAATAAGAAATATTTTAATATATGCTATAGGGCATGTTCTTCCTTTCAGATATTCTCCAAATGGTTATTTGTACCTAAAACCAAAATAAAACACAAAATAAAATAGCTTATGTGGGTATGTTAATGCAGGTATTTGTAAAGTTTGATATGCAAAATAAAAATGTAATAAATTTGGATGTGAATTTAATTTCAATAACCATATGATAGTATATTTCATAGAGATGTTAATACTTGCATTTTTTGTTGTTGTTGTTTCATTGAAAACATTTTGTAAAGTCTTTTGTACATTCTCATTAAGTCACACTTTATATATACTTCAACTTCTTAAGACTTGTCAGTGATAATTGTTGCATTGCAGTGAATTTGTGAAAAAACTTTGATCTAGCATTATATTGTTCTAACTGTACTTCTTCCTAGCAAGAACCTATTCCTTGAAAGGGCAGTAGTTCTATTTTGTCTTTTTAGATGAGAAGACTGGTAGATGTATTCCAATTGCTTAGTCATCGATTTGACTTGACCATATTGGATGGATGGCTTTTTACATGTTGGTGTTAAAATCGTTCTACCTTCATCTAAAGCACATTCTATGAACTTTAGAATGAGGATGACAAATGCAATTTTACTGACTAACACAGTATATTTTAAAATTGTTTTGGAGGATTGGGAAGTTGGATTAAATGAATAAAAATGATGAACCATATTGTTTAATAAAGAAGCACAAAACTCAATTTATGTTTTCATGTGATGAAAACAGTTTGTTGCTCTCTTATGTACTTTCAAGAGTATTAAAAATTTAACATTGCTACAAGGTTTAAAAACATTTGCTACTTATATTTGCTATCTAGCTTAGACTGTAAATCCCCTGAGGAGAAACCCTATGCTCTGTAAATCATCTAGCATATTCTTGCCTTTATAAATATCATATAACATTTATTAGAATGATGAGATTTCAAAACTACCTGAAAAGTTTAAATTATATGAAACAATTTCCTAAGGTGCTTAAATAGATCCTTTTCCATTTTTTCTCTTACAACCATCATGAACTTGAAATTTTTCTCCTGTGTAAATTTGCTAAATGCTTACTTTGCAGTAAATACCACCCACATAATGATATAAGATATAAGAATCAATAGCTATAACTAAATTATTAAGCATATTGTTGATACTTCGCATGATTATATTTTACGAAGTATTCACCCCATGAGTTGCATTCACACTTATTTACTGTATAGAATGACATAAAAAGCCACGTTACAAATTACTCTGTTAAAGGCAGCTGTGGTATTACTACTATACCGTATATTTTAAGTATTAGTGAAAGAAAGAAAATAAGAAAGAAATAGTAAATCACAAGGATGTTATAACTCACTGGGAAAAGTTGTATTTTGTAGATTATAATAACCTGTCATTTTACAAGAAAAATATTTTTCTGTGGGAACATTAAATATGTCAAAGTAAGAATATAAAGAAGCATTGGTAGGCGTGTGTAGTTCTCTATTGTACATACAGTAAAATATGTTGCTATTAGGAAATTGATTGGTTAAGTGATCATCTAAGTATCATTCTTTCTCACTGTAGAAACAGAGGTATGTGTACTTGGAATGGCAAGAAAATAGCAGTATTCTGGAGGTTTTTTGATAGTGGACATCTGTAGCTTAAAACTAACTACTATCATGTCTTAATGTAATTAGTGATGTTGCTTTAAGGGCTTTTTTAGCCCCTAATATTCCTCTCAAGCCTGGAAGGATGAGAGGTAATGTACTAGCTTTGAGATTCTGTGAAATCCCACCTCAGTTTAGGTGTACAAATAATGAGATGACTAAGTGATATGAATAAACAAGTTTATAAATTTCAAGTTTAATGTTAAGAAAAGTAAAACTGAACATTAAATGTTACATTGTTGTTTTTTAAATGTTGATTTATCTTATGAGTGTGTAAGATAGAGGAAAGCTTGGCAAGTATCAGGACAATAATAGTTTTACTGAACAAGGACTTTTTCTTAACCGTAATGTTAAAATTATTATGTGACATTGTTAATATTAGGTTATTTCATTTCATGCATGGGTAGATTGAGGTGCAAGAGTTTATTTAGCATAAATTGTTGAGGTGCTCACTTAATGTGTCTCATTATAAAAAAAATTGACTTTTTCGTATAATAGAATTTAATTTTAGCGTCCAGAGAGATTTAGTATCTTTTCTAAGTACCTGATATGTAACTTTTAGATTTTCTCAGTCCTTGCCTTCCACTGTTCAGTTTTTCACAGACCCTTTGACAAAGCTAATGACTATGCATCCATATCTAAAGTTGGGTTGTAAGCCAGGAAACTGAGAGAAGGCAAAAGGAAGATCCTAGACCAAGGTCCTTTGATATATATAACCATCTTTTGAAATTGAGAACTTGTTATAATAGTTTTCCCTCATCATGTCACTACCTAGTTATTTGAAATTGTTTTTCTTGTTTATAAAAGGAACACATTTTGGGGGCTTCCCTGGTGGCGCAGTGGTTGAGAGTCCACCTGCCGATGCAGGGGACACGGGTTTGTGCCCTGGTCCGGGAAGATCCCACATGCCACGGAGCGGCTGGGCCCGTGAGCCATGGCCACTGAGCCTGCGCGTCCAGAGCCTGTGCTCCACAACGGGAGAGGCCACAGCAGTGAGAGGCCCGTGTACCGCAAAAAAAAAAAAAAAAAAAAGGAACACATTTTCTAAAGAAGAAAGGAACTAGTGCCCATATCTCATTACCCATAGATAATATATTTACCTTCCTTAGGTAATAATATTTAAAAGTAAAATTGTATTAGAGTCAGTATTGAAGATGCCCTCCTTTAAATTCCACCTTTTATTGAAGTATACCTTATTCTGAATAGAATGGGTGAGAAGATAGTAGGATGAGATGCTGGATAATTAAGCAGGGGCTGAAATGATACTTGTTGAGAAGGTTCAGAGGGGAAGGAATCCCTGTCAAATTACTGAAGCACAGACCAAATGGAAAAACAAACATTTGACTGTCATGAACATGTCTGTGGAAATGTAAGGTTATATAGAGAGTATTGTTAACCATGTTATATATTATTTATATATATCATTTATAACTTTTAAAATATATTTTGATTCTGGTTGCTTTTTAGTTAGCTTTCTGCCTTCAAATGAAAAACAACGTCTTCACGATAGAGGAACGCCCAATAAGGCTGCCAGTTTTGTTTTTAAGTTCTTTATTCTCAAAATTTAATCAGTAGGATCTTCTCCTGGAACTTCCCAGGTGTGTTTTCCACTTTTCACAGATGTGATTAGAGTAGAAATCATTCCTGTTTATCTGAATGAGAACCCTTTCGTAAAATTCCTTTGATTCTAAGATAACTAGATGAAATGTGTTACATAAATCATGTCACAGCAAACAGTTTTCACCTGGCACTAGAGCTTGATGAAATTTTAAAATGTTGGCTCGTTGCCTGTAGGGTTCAGTTATAGTTCTATAGAAAGTCTGTTTGTACAGATGAAGCAGTTCTTGGTAATGCAAGATTCATCTCTCAAGTGGTAGGGCCTGTATGAGTTTATTACAGAGATCCCTACTCTGAGCTGCCAAGACATACTCAGCAAAGCTTTGTTTTAATTTCTCATTGCTCTCCCTTTGGCACACTTATAAGAAAATGGAACAGACCTTCAGCTTGGTGAAACCCTTAGTATTTATGTAGTTCATTATCTACACAGTGCAGGAATGTTTTCAGTAAAATTTCCAGAAGATAGTCCAAAAATTTGGGCTTTAAGATACTGCTTTTATTTGCAGCTATGGACTCCCTGTCAAACCTAGTGTTCAGTTTCATCTTTTACCAAGAGTTCTACATTCCTCTTCACTTATTGGCAGTTTAGTCTGATACCTAGCCTTTCCTAACAGAATGATAAAGATCTACTCAGTATGTGCAGAAAAAGGGTGATGAACCCATGCTCTTTGACTCCAGAATAAACTATAGCTACAGGGCTGTATACTTCACACTGGGCCAAACTTTCTTCCTAAAAACCCTATTAGATTTTGCCATTCCCAGACTTTAAAACTTCTGTCACTTGTTAAGTTTTTTCATGTCTTTGGATGTCAAACAGATGCATACACACTTTAAAAAAATTCTTTTGTTTCCATTTCCCACCTTCATTACATTCCCTCTCCATAGGTAACTATTGTCATATTTTTTTCTGAATCCTTTTATTTGTATAAACATGTAGCTTTACTTTGTGTGCATACAATACTCAATGTGCATGTATTTTAATTTTGCATTGCAGGTATTATGCTCTAGACATTATTTAGTTTGCCCTCAGCACTATTTTAAAGATCTGTACATCTTGATTTCTTTTTTTTTTTTTTTTGTGGTACGCGGCCTCTCACCGTTGTGGCCTCTCCCGTTGCGGAGCACTGGCTCCGGACGCGCAGGCTCAGCGGCCAAGCCGCTCCGCGGCATGTGGGATCTTCCCGGACCGGGGCACGAACCCATGTCCCCCGCATCGGCAGGCGGACTCTCAACCACTGCGCCACCAGGGAAGCCCCATCTTGATGTCTTTTAATCGCTGCCGTAGTATTCTGTAGAGATAATTTGCTTCTTTTTATTTATCCTATGTGTTGGACACCTAAATCACAAGGCCTTTTTATAACTGACTTTATATTTTCAGACTATCTCTTGCAATCTGTGCAACTTAAATCCCAGCAACTTGAAGTTGATCACTCTTGTATGAAAACAAGGTATTTTTTATATTACCCTACCTTCGCACATACTTCTAGTCTTTAACGGACTACTTCCTCGCCTCAAGACTCAACTCAGATATCATTTCCTTGATGAAGACTTTAACAGCTATTTCATACTTGAGCTAGTTGCTCTGTATTCTGCTTACACAGCACTTACTTTTATCTTGGTATATAGAAGCCTATTTTTCTTCCCCAAAGTCTGTTTTTTCCCTCTGGATTCCTTAAAGGCAGGGATAAGCTCTTAGGTCTCTTTGTATCCTTTGCTCTAGTTTGGTGACTTGCCTATATTTGGCAAGCAATAAAACATTAACTGAATGCATGAAATGTCTGCGGTGAAATACTGGCAACATAAGCACAGGTGATCCTCCTACATAAGAAAGGGTTGGAACACAAATAGAAAAGTAATTTAAAAGAAGAGCATACAGGAGGCTGAATCCTAAAATGTTTTGAGGTCTGTAAAGATGCTAAGGAACACAACATTCTGTTCAGATCGTGAAGGAAAACAAGAAAAAGGATAAAGTATTGCTTGGGTCAGATGGTGTGTAATAATACTAGATGTTACAGTTAAGGCAGAGCTATGGTACTCCTGGGTTGGTTTCAACTTCTCTATCAAAAGAAAATGATATTCAGGTTCAGTAAAGGAGACTAATGATGGTAGCAAGGGAATTAAAGTTTAAGGAAGGTGAGACAGTGATAAGAAAGCACTCAATACTCTCAACTAGTTAATGTTCTGAGATTAAATGACTTGCATAAATGAATGGTTTGGTGTTCTTTGAGCAATTTATGGTCAGTACCAGAGGTGCCAAAAGACTTCAGATCCTGCAGATACTGCTTTTATTTTCAAAAAAGGGGGGTAAAAATAGGATTTTTGAAACTGTGAGATTAGTGGGTTTCATGTCTATCTTTGGGACAGTTCTTTAATTGATCATTAGACAAATGGTTTGTGAAGACTTAACTAGAAAAGAAGCAGTCCTCTGGAGACTACATGGGTTCACTTGGAATATGTCATATTAAACTAGTGTAATTCTTTTTCCTATGTAGGTGGAGTAAGTTGATTTTGGCAAGGCTTTGGACAAAGTGTCTCATGATATGTTTATGAAATAGATGGTCAAATTAGGTACTGTTTAATGACGACAGGTAGATTCATAGATGTTTGAAAAAATTTGATGAATGGATTGATATCAGCTTTAAGAGAGGTATTTCTAGTGACATGACCTGGCTCTTTCTTTCACTCTGTTCTATTAATCATTTTTATCACTGACTTGGATGAAACAGGCCCATCACATTTGCATATCACATAAAGCTGGAGTGAAAGCTAATAGTTTGGATGAGGGAATCAGGATTGAAAAAAGCTTAGCCATCTGAAATGACTGGCTAAAACGGTCTATAATAGTGATTAATGTAAAATTCTGCATATAGGTTTGTCAAATTATCACACTAGTAAGAATCAAATAGACATGCTTTAAGAGCAATTCTTATGAAGAAGACCTGGGAATTTGTGATATAACTGTCACTGTCTCAGGTGTAGATTGTTTTAATAGAAGTGCAGTGTTTGGAACAGAAAAGGTGCAGAGTCTGTGGACTGGTGAGAAAATGCCATTGTGTTCCTTCATAGCTTCTGGGTGTTAAGAAGTGTCTCGGAACTTTGTCATAAAAGGAATATTTTAAAGAATCAGAGTGCTTTCCTTAGTAAACCTTAACTTTTGTGCGTATATGTATAGAGTGAGGGGTCATCAGAATAATAGCTGTTTTCAAATATTTAAAGACTAAAAGAAATATTTGTTCAGCTTTTAAAAGAAAGTACCTACTATAGGGCTGGAAATTGTGCTGGGGCATTGGGGATATAATAGTGACTAAAAACAGAAAAAATGACTTCATCTTTACCCTTTGTGGCACTGACAGTCTGGTGGAAAAGTCAGACATTAAGCAAATAATTATATGAGTAAATGTAATTGGAGCTATGATAACTGCAGTGAAGTAGAGTTACATGGCACCCTGGGAGTGTACAGTATGGGCATTTAATTTGGTTAGTAAGGGAAGCCTTGCTTGAGGAAGTGATGCTTGAGGTAACAGAGAGTATACATTAAGTAGGTGAAAAGGGGAGGAGAGAGGGACCCAAAATGAGTGAGCATGGTGATTATGAAGGACGGAAAGTCTGTCCGATTGACGGAGAATACATTCCAAACCTGAAAATGAAGAAGCAGTCAAGCCCCTCAGACCTTGAAGACCTTACCAAGAAGTTTATTCTGTACCTGGAAACACTGAAAAGCATTTGCTGGTCTTACCTCAAAGACTATCTGATTTAAATTTGGGAAGATGTCTGTGGATACAGACTGGCATGAGACCAGAGGGGCCGTGGTAAACCACCTGAGGAAGGATTTCAGGGAGGTGGACAGGGGGCGTTGTGCTTCAAGAAACGGGGCCAGTCAGTGAAAGTGGAATTCACCTGTGGATATCAGCTGGGAGAGAGTGGAGAGAGAACTGTATTTAGGGTCAGAGGTCTTGGGTATGAATCCCACTTTTGCCGCTTACTAGCTTGGTGGCCTTGTGCAAATCACACTGTCTATCCCTGATTGAATGAACTGCACAACATTTGCTTGCAGGTTTTGTAAGGATTCTATGATTTGACATACATGTGAATGACTTACAAACTGTGAAGTGTTACATAAAATGGAAGATTTGAGAAAAAAAAAATCAGTCAACAATGGCCATTATTGGACTGGGTCGTAGAGTAATGGAATGGAATTTCTTAAGTAGTTCCTAGCCTAACCATTTGGAATAGATGGTTCTTTAAGATTTCTATCATTATGTTTTCAGATTTTCATTTCTCTTCCCTTTGTTTTGGAGAATTCACTGATAGGTACAGTCTAAAAATTTATAGTGACTTTCTAGTTAACACATTATTGACCGGAGATGTATTATTGCCACAGGCGTTAGTTTCTGCAAAAATCCTCTGGTCAATAATGTGTTAACAGTCAAGTTGCTAGAGGCGGTTTCAAGTCTGAGATACATGAGCTGTTTTTCTTATGTGTGATCTCAAAAACAAGAAGGAGTTTTAAGGAATCTTGTAGCAAAACTCTAAAAAAAATTAGGAAGTATAAAAAATTCCTCAAATATATCTTTTGGTAAGGTAGTACTTTTCTATCTTAAGTTACGTTCAAGTACATAGAGATACATCTACTCTAGAGTGTTGCCCGTGTACATGTAGGTAGATGTGTGAATCCACACAAATACACAAAAGGTCCTGTGAATGGAAATATACCTATAGTTTTTGAAATGCTTTAATTTAAAACCCATGGTAAAATAGAAATCAGTGTAAAATATGTTGTTTAGCTACTTTTTTGAGACAGATAGGAAAGGAATGGTATTTCTAATTACTCATGGGAAGGAAGATGCATTGGTAACATTATTTATTCGCATATTTATACACTCAAAATTCACTCAACAAATATTCATTGAGCACATAAGATGTTTACATGCATTGCTCTAACCTGTATTTTTATTAAAGTTCTTTATATATGTTACCACTAGTCTTACAAATTTGTTTCTAGGTAATATACGACATGCCCCTTTGCAAGTAAACTAAAGCAAAAAACCAGAATGCAAATATAACCTAAAATTTAAAACTTATGCAATCCTTTGGCAGAATTCCAAAGACAACTTCCAACTGTAGCATTCTGCACATTTAATCAAGTTTTATGTTATTGTCCTTGATTATTTTGTTTTTTTTTATGGTTCAAAAGAATTATTCAATTCTAAGCGTGTTACCTATAGTGCGTGACACCTGCATGTTTCTTATGATTGGAGACATTTCTGTGCAGAGAAGGAAATACTGTTCATTCTCGTTATTTAATGCTTTTTCTTTAGGGAACTAGAAATAGTAATTGCTGAAAGCCAATTGCATTTTAGGGGTGTTAAAACTTGGAAGTTGCTTCTGGATCCATAGCTGAGTAGAAGACACGTCTGAGTGAGAAATCAAATCTTCCCACAGACTTCCATTTATACTGATAATGGCTGTAATAGATGGACGAGGCACCCTGCTAAGGACTTTACATGTATTTTTGTTTAATCTTTCCAACAACCCTGTGAAGTTGTGGGTATTGTTATTCCAGTTTTACAGATGAGGACACTGGGGTTTAGTGAGGTTAAATAACTAGTACATAGGCAGGTCTAGGTTCTATCTCAAGTCACTTTTGATTCCAAGACTGCTATGCCAGTTGAAACAGCTGATTTGGTACAAAAATAAGTTGATTGAAATCATTTTAGACTAATCTCCTGGAGCCATGCTTCTTGATTTTTGCTATGGTACTGTATTAAAAGGAGATAACAGACAGCAGATACAAAGGTAGAAACAAGAAACTTACAGTAATCCCTGAGTAGTAATGGATTTCTTGTTGTTGCTTTTGTAATAAGTTTTTAAAATATCTAGTGCTTATGCATAGTAAAAATTAATTCAGGTAGCCCAAGAGTATATACAGTTAAATCATGTCTCCCACTCCAGCGTCCACATAGAGGCAACTGCTATATCTAATTTCTGGTTATTCTTCCAGAGATAGAATTAACATGGATTGATTTTTTTGTTTTTTTAAAAGAATGACATTTGAGCATCCAGTCTAAAGAAACAAACTGGAAGCACCCAGGTCTGGGGCCTGGTTAACATATGAGTGGGCCAAACCAGAGATGGATGCAGATGAGACTCAGCGTTGAGAATGCAGACAGGCCATCGCATTAACCCCCTCCCCCTCGGGGTAACAGAAAGCTCACCAAGCAGGCTTGCTCCGTTTTAAAGATGAGAAAATTGGTTATTTCTGTCAAGTGGATAGTTACGTATAGAGCCAAAATCAAATGCAGGACTATGACCCTCATCTTTCCATTCTGCTGCAGTGCAAGTGACCTCTGGATTTGAGAGTGTTGTGAAGAATTGTACAATTGAAGTGGTCTAAAATTGACTAGAATTTCTACAGGTAAGCTAGATAGCAAACTTCAGACAGACAAACGCTGTAGAAGATCTTTCTTTTTTTAACTTTTAAGATACATTCTTAATTTTACAGCAGATTCAGGTTTACAGAAAGCTTGTGAAGGTAGCACAGAGAGTTCCCTTATATCTTACATACAGTTTCCTCTCTTATTAACAGATTTCACCATTCTAAAGTTACTCTTTATCCCCTTTGCATACTATACTCTTTGAAAGGAGGTTACTATGTGGAGCCCACACTTAAGAAGTCAGGAGTTATGTTGCACCTCTTTGAGGGTAGAGTAGCTTCATAAATTATTTAGAATACTTCTGCACAAGAGATTTGTTTCTCCTCCCCCAGTCTGTTTATTTAGCCAATCATTTATTTATGTTAAGTATGGACTCATAGATATTTATTTTATACTTTGGGTTAAAATCCAATACTGTTTTGTTTTATTGCTCAAATTGTTCCAGTTTTGGCCATTGGGAACTTTTAAATTGTTCTATGTTAACTCCTGTGTCTTTTTGACTTACCCTCATCATTGTGTGTGTGTGTTTTTTGTTTTTTTTTTCTTTTTTGAGCCCTTCCTTTCTGGCATCTCAGGATGCATGAGACTTACCTTTACGTTTCCTGCTTCACTCCTAGAATCAGTCATTTTTTCCGGAGAGCCCTGGTTCCTTTTTTTTTTCTTTTTCTTTTTTTTTTTTTCCGGTACGCGGGCTTCTCACTGTTGTGGCCTCTCCCGTTGCGGAGCACAGGCTCCGGACGCGCAGGCTCAGCGGCCATGGCTCACAGGCCCAGCCGCTCCACGGCATGTGGGATCCTCCCGGACCAGGGCACAAACCCGCGTTCCCCGCATCGTCAGACGGACTTACAACCACTGCGCCACCAGGGAAGCCCAGCCCTGGTTCCTTTTACTTCAAAATGATTTTAGAAACCATGATCTGGATGACAGATAGCAGCTCTTTTAAAACCAAATATCGAGTAGAAAAGAAAATTTTAGCCATTGTTCCATGAAGTACTAAATTAGGTCATTGCAGTAATTTGTTTGTTAATATTGCTAGGATATAAAATGTGCCTGAGTGAATTGAATAGAATGATCCTAAGAGTTTTTAAGGTAAAATTCTAAGAAATACAATTATTATATTACTCTTTTCTGTTACTTAGGAAAAAAAAAAACCTGTCCTTGATGGCACTTTATTTGATATATTTTTTTTGTCCTTGACCGGAACCTGAGGCAAAACTTCAAAACATGGTAATTTGAAACAGGTTGGGATTCACACTGGGATTTTGGAAGACTTTATACTCCATTAGGAAAATTACCAAGCATAGAGTCAATGAAAGACATATAATTCATATTTATCTAAAGAATAATGTGTCACTAAGCATTTTAAATCTGTGTATCCATCAGGGAGAGAATATTAAGGAAAAGAAAAAAAAAAAGAAAAAAATGACCATTGAGCATAGTTATAGTATCTAGACAGTGTGTCGTTACTGATTTAAGTTATTACAGAGGAATATTCCCTATTAGAGATCTGGTCTTTCTAACTCTAGCATTGAGGTTTTTCTGAGTCTGAGATATTTGTAGATAGATCAGACAACTCTTTAGGTGGGGACGGTTTAAAGGGATTTGTGTGTGTGTGTGTTTGCAATCTTAGTAGTACTGATGAACATTTCTTAAAAGCTTATTTCTGAATTTTATTGTTTGACCTGCCTTACTAGGCAAGTATTCTCTTCTGCTCTTCAGCATCTACCATTTTAGTAAGCAAGTTGAATTTTTACAGCTCATCAAACAACCAGGTCAGAAGAATCACAGGATCTGATAGGTGAAATGCATATAGTGTATGTTGATTGTAAAAAAAAAAAATTATTTTCCTAGAATTAACCAAATGTTTTTTCCTGGGCTATAGTCATCACTATTTATCCTAATCTATTATATTTTAATTTGCTGTCTCTTAGTTTAACTGTGAGGAGTAGCCTTTTGAGTCAATGAAAATAGAAAAGCGTCGAATTAAACTGATGGTGTGCAATTGCAATTAGTAAGAAGCATAGCACTAATGAGGAAAAGAACCAGGCAGGTCAAAACTGTAGCAAAGGTAAATGAAGCACTCTCTAATGAATAAGCAAACGTGACTCAGTGCACAGAAAAACTGAGTGAGGCAGCGATGCCCAGGGAGCCCTAGAATGAAAATAGCTGGCAAACCTCAAAAGGGATAGAGCTGAGTGTAGAGATGGGAAATAAAAAAGGGTCTGAGTAAGGGTTACTGGTGAGTCCTGAGGCTGGCAAAGATTGCCAGGGAGAATGTGAGAAACTGAGTATCTTCTTGGTGGTTCTGACAGAAATGCTAAAGATTATGCTTGAAGGGCCCGGAAACACTGATCTGGGACTTGCTGGAGGGAAACTTAAATGTATTAAGTGTGCACAGTGCGCCAGGTGTATTATGTCATTTAATCCTTACATCAACTCTTTTATTTATTATGTCGTTTTATTCTTACATCAACTCTTTAAGGGAGTGTATTGTTAATTACAGTATTACAGATGAAAGAAATGAGGCACAGAGGGGGTTGAGAATATGCTACAAACCACACAGCAACTAATCAGGTAAACTATGATCAGCGTTTACAGTTTTGAATTTTTAATTTCGAAGCAGTTTGGGAGATCAAGATAGAGAAAATCAATTCAGTGTAGCATACACGCCGACACTTAGGATCAGGGCAACCATCAATACATTTTTGGAGTTTATGGGTTGTATTGATTAAGAGAAAGGAGTTTAAAATGGCGGCTCTTAGGTTTAGGTAGTTTAGAGCAGTTGAAAAATGAAGGTTGGGGTAGGCTGCTGTACTGAAAGGGCCTCAGAATGGACTGAGGACTGGAGATAGCTAAAGGAGCAAGTGCACTTGGGGATCAACTAAAAGGTGGAGATGGGGTTATTTTTGGTCCTTTTAATTATCATTTCACATTCATTTTGATCTTGTCAGGAGTCTTATAGACTAAAGAGAGTGATTGTGGCTCTCCTTTTGGGTGGAAGAGATACATTTTAGGGGTTATTCTTAGAGTCTGGCAAACTGGTTGTTAGTATAATAGTCCATTTGTGAATGCGAAAGGAGAAAAATGAAAAACCACTGTGAGTTGTAAGGATGTAATATGTTTTAAATGGTGTGTTTATGTTTACAGAGTAAATCTCAAGAGCAAATTAATTACATGTCTGTAGTTCTTAAGTAGGCTGAGTGGGGAAAAAGCATGATTTAATCTTTATTGCTGGCCAAATCTCTAGGCTGGCCATTTTTTCCTTTTAATAAAAATCCTTGTGGTTCCTTGTCTTCCCATTAGCTCATAGTTGAGCGCTCTGGTAAGTTGTCTGTGAGACTGAGTGTATTAGACTTGCCTGATTAAAATTGTTCATGAGAGATCAAGCAGACAAGGGACTTTTAGCATAATTAAAAAAGCACTGCTAGCCTTTAAAGATGAGATTTCAGAGATTTCTGAACTTATATCCACCTGTAGGGAAGTGTGTTTGTGTAATTAGATTCCAGTTCTCTCATGAACCCTTCTTACTTAATTCACACATGGTGTTCTTTCCTTTTATGGAATATCATATTCTCATGTAGGAGACAAGAAATATTGAAAGGAGCCAGAACTTGAATGAACTGAAACATTTCCCTTGAAAGATCACATGTGATAAGTTAAGCAATCAGTTACCTCCTTATGTTAACCTGTTTATTTATAAAAGGAAACTCAGGAACAAAGTTGAAGATAGTAAAGGGAAAAATGAAAACAAATTGCATATCTTGTGTTTGCCGCCTAATCTGAGAAGATTTACACCAGCTTTTGGAAAATATTCTCCTTTTGTTTAATGGACAGCTTAGCCCAAAGTTTTGTTTTTGTCTTTTCATTTTATAGTCCAAATTTTTCAGTGCTGGGATCTGAAATCATTCAGTTATTATCCCCATTTTACTATCATGTTTCAGAAAAAAGAGATGATTACAGTCAATGTGGTTTAAAATGCCTCTTTTGTCCTTTTAAAGCAAAGCTGACTGCTATATACTGTTTGAGTACTTTATAGAGCACCACAGTTTTCTTCCTATGTGTTTTTTAAAATACATTTTAATTTTTCAGAAAGGAACCCTTTCTAGCATAAATCAAAATGTTATTGCTATAATGAGGCAGCATTTTAGAAGAAAATTACCAAGGTGTGAATTTTTTTTTTACCTACCTGTATAAGGTGTTTATTTCATAGACTAAGGATTTCTGCACATGTGAATATTTCTTTAGGAAAAGCATTTTCCTCAGCCGATAACTAATGCTTTGTTTTCACCTGGAAGATTGCTTTCAAACATTTCTCTTGTAATTAAAATAATTTTTCCATTAGCTGAGAGTGGTTCTCAAAGCTTCTTGACTTTTTTTTAGTTCCATCTTATTTTGCATTTTTAAAAAGAATTAGGTCTAGCCTGATTATAACATAAAACACCAGTGTCCAACAGGAAACTAAGCTATTTCCATGTCAGCTCTGTACAAGTGAATAAGATGAAAAAAGAAGCCCCCCCAAAATGTACCTTAAATTATCCCCCTTATATATTAAGACTGATTTTAGGAACTTAATCAAAGATACATTGGCCAGGCATAAAAATATTTTAATTTTAAATCATGAAGAATGGAAGCAAGGAACCTGAAATTTTAAATGGCGGGAGGTTTTTTGATGTCGTATTATCTGCAGGAGGAGAACTCTAAACAAGGTTGTATCTTGAAATGGTAAAATCTGTGAATAGTTTTGTTTCTGGGAGGAGGTCACAAAAAGTTTATTTCTCTGGCTTTCTTCTTGACAAGTAATCAGAGTAGTTCACAGATCCCCTGGTTTCCAACCATTTTATATAGTCTTGAGAATTAATTTTTGCATCAAATTATATATACCCTTAGTTTTGATTGAATAAACTGTTTTAATAGGGCTGCACGATCAAATAGTCTAGGTAATAATAGTTGCTTCAATTAAGGCATAATTTAGGATGAAATCATGTAGAATTAACAAGGTGTAGTGTGTCTGTTATAATTGTGGCAACTAGTATATCTCTGTCATAGGCAGTACAATTTCTTTTGTATATCAATAAAAAGGGAAAACCCTTATGTTTTCCTTATTCTTGTTTAATTCAAGTTTAGTTTAATTCTTGTTACTGGTTACTATAGCCATTTAATTGCTTATTCATCCACCTGTCCATCATCCATTCATTTAGTCAATAAACATTTATTGAACCTTTTCCATATGTCAGGAATTGGGCTTGGGTACTGGTGATTTAGAGATGAATAACTGTTTTTGAGATTTTTTTTGCAAGAAACAAAATCGCAAATAATTATTAGTATGAATAGAGTGATGTACATGTAAAACAAGGTACTCTAATTGTTGCTGGAATGTCAATGAAGATTTCAATAGAGGAGACAATATTTAAAGTGAGTCTGGAAGGATAAAAGTTTCTTCACCAGGCTGAAAATAAGAGGAAGGGCATTCAGGGAAGTGAAAACAGAAAGTACAGATGTATTGCATTTCATAAGACTTGCCAGTATTTTAGTATATCTGGAATATACAGGAGAAATAAATGGAAGTGGTGTTGGAAAAGTGGACAGGAAGGTCTCTCATTCACCATGTTGATGAGTTTAGACTTCTAAGGAGAGGAGTTACAAGGCACTGAGGGAAATGAAGCTGGATGAATAACATGAGAAAATTTGTATTTTTGAAAAATAAATTGGGCAGGATTATAGGAAATATTTGGATAGGGAGGAAAGAGATTACACAGTGACCATCAGATGGTCCCTATTTCTTCAGTGAACTAGGAGGCAATCTTATATCATTGGGCTTTGGAGCCAGACTTGGCTTCAGATCCTCAATGTGAAGGTCCCCTTAACTTCCCTCAGCCTATGATTTTTCATTTGTAAAATGGGGATAATAGCTATCTTGCAGTATTGTAAAGTTCATGTGTTCAAAATGCTTTGCTCAAATTTCTAGGCTTGTAATATATATTCAATAAACGGCAGCAATTATTATTAGTTATTGACTTAAAAGTACTTAGAATTACATGGTAAACATTATGAGTGCTCCTTTCCCTCAAGAAATTCATAAAAATTTAGTATGTGCAAAAACAGATGAACCAGATAAATACATATTTTACAAACTATGTTTATTTTTGAAGCCTTCTTTATTGCTTTCCCTGTGTGGATGACCCAGTTGACGATTGACAAGTGTGTTCATTAACCTTGCTCATATATTCCCAAATACTTTAAACCATTCAGAATATTTGGTGTCGGTGGCTTTATGGTCTGATGAATATGATTAAATAAATTTCCCCCCAAGTGGAAACTATTCTGTTTTTATAACTAGTACCTTTAAAGGTGAAGAAATACTGTCTCCTATCTCAAGTGGGAATTTCTTCTAGGACCTCACTTAACAGGTGATTGTTTGAGTTTCTGCTTAAACTCCTTTGCGAGGGTGCTTTACCCTACAGAGAAATCCATGTTTGGACAGCTCGAATTGGAATTGTAGAATATTCTTCTCGTGTATCTGGCGCAGCTTCTTTTTCATTTCTACTTCGTGGGTACTAGTTCTCTCTTGAAGCCACATAGACCAAGTTTAATCAATCTTTCACTTGCTGTGCCATCAGCTGTTTGTCAAAAGCCATCATCCCTTTTTTCAAGCTTCTCATTTCCAGGCTTAGTGTATTTTCAGGTTTTCCAGGTTTTGTGCTTGTTGATTTTTTTTAAAAAACAGGTTTGTTGAAGTATATGTGACATAAAATAAACTGCACATATGTAAAGTGTACAACTTTGATATATGCACATATCTGTGAAACCATAACTGCAATCAAAATAATGGCCATGCAGTCACCCCAATAGTTTCCTTGTGTCTCTTTATATTCTCTTTGTTCCACCACTCCCTGTCCCATCAAGCCCGGTCCCACCCTCCCAACCCCTGCAATTACTCCTCTGTTTCTGTCAATATAAATTAGTTTACATTTCCTGAAGTTTATATAAATGAAATCATACAGTATGCATTCTTTTTTTTTTTGTCTGGCTTCTTTCAGTCAGCATACTTATTTTGAGATTTATCCATATTGTTGCAGGTAACAATATTTTATTTCCTTTTATTGATGAGTATTGTCCCATTATAAGGATATACCACAGTTAGTTTATCCATTCACCTGTTGATGGACAATTGGGTTATGTCCAGTTATTGAGTATTACGATTAAAGTAATTATGACCATTGATGTTATAATACCTTGTATGGACATAGGCTTTCTTTTTTGGGGAGGAGGGTAAATACCTAGGAGTAGAATAGTTGGGTTATATGACGGGTAATATGTTTAAATATTTAAGAAACTTCCGAACTTTTCAAACTGATGGTACCTTTTTACATCCCCACCAGCATAGTATGAGAGTTCTAGTTCCTCTGCGTCCTTACCAATGCTTGGTAAATCGAGCTCATTCTGATGTGTGTGTAGTGGTTTTTCCTTGTGGTATTAATTTGCATCATCCTAAGGTTAATGATTTTGAACATGTGCTCATTTATTATCTTTATATCTTCTCTGGTGTCTGTTCAGATCTTTTGTCCATTTTAAATCAGGTTATTATTGAATTTTAAGAGTTCTTTATACATTACTGATACAAGTCTTGTACTGGATATATGATTTGCAGATATTTTCTCCTAGTCAGCTTGTCTTTTCATTCCCAAACAGTGTCTTTCAAATAGCAGAAGATTTAATTTTGGTAAAATGTAATTTATCAATTTTACCTTTTCTGGATTATACTGTTGGCATCTTTTCTAAAAAATCTTTACCTAACTCAAAGTCGAAAATATTTTATTACATATTTTGTTATAGAAGTTTTATGGTTTTACTTTTTACACTTATGTCTATAATCCATTTTTATAACAAAATTTTTACTTTGGAATAGTTTTAGACTTGCAGAAAAGTTGCAAAGGTATATAGGGTTCCTGTATACCACTCATCCACTTTGTCTTATTATTAACATCTTATATACCCATGGTAAATTTGTCGAAACTAGGCAGTCAATATAGGTACATTACTATTAACTACACTTCAGACTTTATTTAGATTTCACCAGTTTTGGGTTTTTTTTTTGCGGTACGTGGGCCTCTCACTGTTGCGGCCTCTCCCATTGCGGAGCACAGGCTCCGGAAACGCAGGCTCAGCGGCCATGGCTCACGGGCCCAGCCGCTCCGCGGCATGCGGGATCTTCCCGGACCGGGGCACGAACCCGTGTCCCCTGCATCGGCAGGCGGACTCTCAACCACTGCGCCACCAGGGAAGCCCTCACCAGTTTATTTTAACTGTTTTCTGTTCCAGAATTCAGTCCAGAATTTCTTATTGTGTTTAGGGCTCATGCCCCCTTAGTCTTCTCTGATCCTTGACAGTTTCTTAGTCTTTCCTTGTTTTTAATGACCATGACCATCTTGAGCAGTACAGGTCAGATATTTTGTAGAATGTCCCTCAATTTGGGGTTGTCTGATGTTTCTCTTCATTAGATTGGGATGATTTTTGGGAGAAGTGGGCGTGGGTGGACACATGCTATCAACATGCTTTATCACCGGTGCTGCTTAACCATGATCACCCAGCCAAAGTGATGTTTGCCAGGTTTCTCCACTGTAAAGTTAATCTTTTTGTTTTTTCTTATCCTTTCCATGCTAAAGCATGGAAGCAAGTCACTTCCACTTTTTTGGAAGCAAGTCACTAAGTATAGCCCATGCTCCAGGGAGGTGGGGGGAGGAATTATGCTTTACTTCCTGGAGATGAGTATCTACATAAATTATTTGGAATCCTTTTGTAAGATCAGTACTATAAATGGTATTTATTATTTGTCTCTTCTTCTCCACTTATTTATTTCTTCAATAATTTATTGTACCAGTATGGATTCATGTATATTAGTTTTATACTTTAAGTTATAATCAAGTACTATGTTTTTATTTTGCCACTCAACTTATTCTAGTTCTGGCCATTCCAGCTCCTGTAGGTTGGCTCCTGTGTCCCTTGGACTTACTCTTTTCCTTTTTTTTTCTCTTCTCAGCACTTTGTTTCCTGACACTACAAGATGCCTAAGGTCATCGTATATTTTCAGTGCTCCAGCCTTAGAATCAGCCATTTCTCAAAGGAGCCCTAGATACTTTTCTGGGGGTATGTTATTTAGGAACCAAGATGCGGGCACTGGATATGCTGGTTTCTGCTACTGGGGTGTCACTATGTCTAGGTTCTCTCAGCAAGCAGAGCCAGGAAATATATGTATGTATGCTAACTGATGGATATACACATCTATAATTACTTCTGCATCTATCCATTTTTATCTATATTACGCTAAATGTGAATTCATACTGATGTTGCTCTTTTCCATTACCACATAATGTTTGTCCATAATGTCTCTCTCCAGCAGTGAGAAACATGGTTCTCACCATCCATTTAGTACTTATTTGTTCAACCCCAGTATACATGTAAAGCAGTTTCAGAGTTGTTAACCTGTACCCTGCAATCCATTTTGAGTTAGCTTTTGTATATGTTGTGAGATGGATGAGGGTTCACTCTTTAAAAATATGAATATCCAACTGTTCCAGCAATATTTGTTTAAAAGGCTGTCCTTTCTGCACTGAAAAGCCTTTGCATCTTTGTTGAAAACTGGTTGTCCATTTAGGTATGGGTCAGTTTTGGAACTGTATTCTATTTGTTGGTGTGTTTGTCTATTTTTACTCCAATAACTTATTGTCTTGATTATTGTAGATTCATAGTAAAGTTTGAAATCAGGTAATTTTGTTAGCCCTCTTTTCTTCTTTTTCAAAGTTGTTCGTCTATTCTATGTCATTTGCTTTTTTTTATGAATTTTAGAATCACTTTGTCAACTTCTACCAAAAAAAACCCTATTGGGATTTGGATTTGAATTGTATAGAATCTTTAGAACAATTTGGGAAGAACTTAACAATATTGAGTCCTATAATCCGTGACTAAATAATACCTCTCCATTTATTTATGTCTTTAACTTCTTTCAGAAATGTTTTGTAGTTGTCAGTGTACAGGTCTTACACATCTTTTGTCAGACTTATTCCTAAGTGTTCCATATGTATTGATGCTATTGTAAATGGTATTGCTTTTTAATTGTAACTTCCAATGTTTGGTTATTAGTAAATAGACATATGATTGATTTTTTAAATATTGTCACTTAACTTATTCCAGCTCTGGCCTTTGGGAGCTCTTCTAGGTTGGGTCTTGTGTCCCTTGGACTTACTTCCATCTTTTTTGTGTGTCTTTTTTTCCTTTTCTCAGCACGTTCTTGTTTTTTCACACTACAAGATGCCTAAGGCTCATCTTATATTTTCCGTGCCCAAGCCTTAGAATTAGCAATTTCTCAAAGGAGCCCTGGTGTCTTGAAACTGTTTAAAACTTAATAGTTCTTGTAGCTATTTTATAGATTCTGTCTGAGTTTCTACATAGAAGATCATGTTGTTTGTGAATAAAGAAAGCTTTACATCTTCCTTTCTCAATACCTTTCATTTCTTTTTCTTGCCCAATTGCACTGGCTAGAACCTCCAGCATAACAAAGAACAGAAGTGATAGGAGCCACCATTTCTATCTTGTTCCTGATCATAGAGGAGAAGCAGTCAGTCTTTCACCATTAAGTACGATGTTAACTATAGGTTTGTCATAGATGCACTTTATCAGGCTAAATAATTGTTCTTTTGTTGTCTCCTCTGCAGAGGGTTTTATCAGAAATGGACACTGGATTTTGTCAAATACGTTTTTGGTACCTATTTTTTTTTCTATTTTTTATTTATTTATTTTTAAAATACCTTTATTGGAGTATAATTGCTTTAAATGTTGTGTTAGTTTCTGCTGTACAACAAAGTGAATCAGCTATATGTATACATATATCCCCATATCCCCTGCCTCTTGAGCCTCGCTATCCCACCCTTCTAGGTCGTCACAAAGCATTGAGCTGATCTCCCTGTGCTATGCAGCAGCTTCTCACTAGCCGTCCATTCTACATTTGGCAGTGTATATATGTCAGTGCTACTCTCTCAGTTCGTCCCAGCTTCCCCTTACCCGCCGTGTCCTCAAGCCCATTCGCTACGTCTGTGTCTTTATTCCTGCCTTGCCACTAGGTTCATCACTACCATTTTTTTCAGATTCCGTATGTATGCGTTAGCATCCCGTATGTGTTTTTCTCTTTCTGACTTCACTTTGTATAACAGATTCTAGGTCCATCCACCTCACTACAAATGACTCAATTTCATTTCCTTTTATGGCTGAGTAATATTCCATTGTATATATGTGCCACATCTTCTCTATCCATTCATCTGTTGATGGACATTTAGGTTGCTTCCATGTCCTGGCTACTGTAAATAGCGCTGCAGTGAACATTGTGGTACATGTATCTTTTTGAATTATGATTTTCTCAGGGTACATACCCAGTAGTGGGATTGCTGGGTCATATGGTAGTTCTATTTTTCATTTTTTAAAGAACCTCCATACTGTGCTCCATAGTGGCTGTATCAATGTACATTCCCACCAACACTGCAAGAGGGTTCCCTTTTCTCCACACCCTCTCCAGCATTTATTGTTTGTAGATTTTTTATCATGGCCATTCTGAGTGGTGTGAGGTGATACTTCATTGCAGTTTTGATTTGCAGTTCTCTAATGATTAGTGACATTGAGTATCTTTTCATATGTTTGTTGGCAATTTGTATGTCTACTTTCGAGGAATGTCTATTTAGGTCTTCCGCCCATTTTTGGATTCGGTTTATTTTTTTGATATTGCACTGCATGAGCTGCTTGTGTATTTTGGAGATTAATTCTTTGTCAGTTGCTTCGTTTGCAAATATTTTCTCCCATTCTGAGGGTTGTCTTTTCATCTTGTTTATGGTTTCCTTTTCTGTGCAAAAGGTTTTTTTTTTTTCTTTTTTTGCGGTACACGGGCCTCTCACTGTTGTGGCCTCTCCCATTGCAGAGCACAGGCTCCGGACGCGCAGGCTCAGCGGCCATGGCTCACGGGCCTCGCCGCTCCACGGCATGTGGGATCTTCCCGGACCGGGGCACGAACCCGTGTCCCCTGAATCGGCAGGGGGACTATCAACCACTGTGCCACCAGGGAAGCCCTGTGCAAAAGATTTTAAGTTTCATTAGGTCCCATTTGTTTATTTTTGTTTTTATTTCCATTGCTGTAGGATAATCTCAATAGATGCAGAAAAAGCTTTTGACAAAATTCAGCACCCATTTATGATAAAAACTCTCCAGAAAGTGGGCATAGAGGGAACCTACCTCAGCAAAGTAAAAGCCATATTGACAAACCCACAGCCAACATCATTCTCAAAGGTGAAAAACTGAAAGCATTTCCTCTAAGATCAGGAACAAGACAGGGGTGCCCACTCTCACCACTGTTATTCAGCATAGTTTGGGGAGTTTTAGCCATGGCAATCAGAGAAGAAAAAGAAATAAAAAGAATCCAAATTGGAAAAGAAGAAGTAAAACTGTCACTGTTTGCAGATGACATGATACTCTACGTAGGTAGTCCTAAAGATGCCACTAGAAAACTACTAGAGCTAATCAATGAATTTGGTAATGTAGCAGGATACAAAATTAATGCACAGAAATCTCTTGCATTCCTGTACACTAACAACAGAAAATCAGAAAGGCAAATCAAGGAAACACTCGCATTTACCATTGCAACAAAAAGAATAAAATACCTAGGAATAAACCTACCTAAGGAGACAAAAGACCTGTATGCAGAAAACTATGAGACACTGATGAAAGAAATTAAAGACGATACAAACAGATGGAGAAATATACCACGTTCTTGGATTGGAAGAATCAACATTGTGAAAATGACTATACTACCCAAAGCAATCTACAGATTCAATGCAATCCCTATCAAACTACCACTGGCATTTTTCACAGAACTAGAACAAAAAATTTTACAATATGTATGGAAACACAAAAGACCCCGAATGGCCAAAGCAATCTTGAGAAAGAAAAGCAGAGCTGGAGGAATCAGGCTCCCTGACTTCAGACTCTACTACAAAGCTACAGTAATCAAGGCAGTTTGGTACTGGTACAAAAACAGAAATATGGATCAATGGAACAGGATAGAAAGCCCAGAGATAAACCCACGCACATATGGTCACCTTATCTTTGGTAACGGAGGCAAGAATATACAGTGGAGAAACACAGCCTCTTCAATAAGTGGTGCTGGGAAAACTGGACAGCTACATGTAAAAGAATGAAATCAGAACACTTCCTAACACCATACACAAAAATAAGCTCAAAATGGATCAAAGACCTAAATGTAAGGCCAGACACTATAAAACTCTCAGAGGAAAGCATAGGCAGAGCACTCTATGACGTAAATCACAGCAAGATCCTTTTTGGTACCTATTTAGGTGATCCTAAGGTATTCTTTTTTTAGTTTCTTGACATGGTGAATTACATTTAATTCACCATCCCTGAAACCCTGAACTACCTTTGAAACCAATTATTGACTCCACTTGGTCTTGATATATTATCTTTTATGGATATTGTTAGATTTAGCTTTTTAGAATTTTTATTTATGTTTATGGGGAATATTGGTCTCTAGTTTCCTTTAAAAAATATCTATGTCGGGTCTTCCCTGGTGGTGTAGTGGTTGGGAGTCCGCCTGCCGATGCAGGGGACGCGGGTTCGTGCCCCGGTCTGGGAGGATCCCACATCCCGCGGGCGGAGCGGCTGGGCCCGTGAGCCATGGCCGCTGAGCCTGCGCGTCCGGAGCCTGTGCTCCGCAACGGGAGAGGCCAAGACAGTGAGAGGCCCGCATACCGCAAAAAAAAAAAAAAAAAAGAAAATCTATGTCTGGTTTTGGTATCAGAGTATAGATTGGAAAGTATTCTTTCCTCTGTAATTTTTGGGAAAACTGTTAGCATTATTCTTCAGTGAAGCCATCTGGGCCTGGAATTTTTCTTGTGGGAATGTTTTTAACTATAAATTCAATTTCTGTAGTAGATAGAGGTTTACTCACATTATCTATTTCTTCTTGAATGAGCTTTGGTAATTTGTGTCTTTCAAGGAATTGATTATTTTTTCTAAGTTGTCAAGGTTATTGGTATAAAGTTGTTATATTCCCATATGATCTGTCGATTAGAGATGTCACTTCTCTCATTCCTGACATCTTTAATTTCTGATCAGACATGTCTGTCTAGACATCTATCAATTTATTGACCATTTTAAAGAGTAAGCTTTCTGTTTCATTTACTTTTCCTGTTTTACTATTTTCTACCTCACTGAATTCTGCTATGATCTTTATTATTTACTCTCTTCTGCTTACTTTGGGTTTTATTTGCCCTACTTTTTCCTGGTCTTAGGGTAGAAGCTGAAGTCATTGAGTTGAGACCTTTCCTTTTTTCTAATATAGATGTTGTGTACTACAGATCTCCCTCTAAAAACTGCTTTAGCAGCATCACATAAAGTTTAATGTGGTGTGTTTTCATTTTTATTCAGTTGAAAATACTTTCTAACTCCACTTTTTGTTTCTTCTTTGACTCTTTGGTTATTTAGAAATGTCTTATTTAATTCTAAAATATTTGGGAGCTTTCCAGAGATCTTTCTGTTATTGTTTTCTAATTTAGTTCATTTGTGAGCAGAGAATATACTTTGTATGACTTGAATTCTTTTAAATTTGAGACTTGTTTTATGGCCAGAATATTCTATATCTTGGTTTCTATCAGTTTTTGTTTCATGTATTTTAAAGCTCTTTATTAGGTGCATAAGCATTTAGGATTATGTTCTCTTGATGAATCAACCAGTTTATTATTATGAAATTATCCTCTGTATTCCTGGTAATAGTTCTTTTCTGAAGTCAACTTTTTCTGATATTGGTATAGCCACTCTAGTTTTCTTTTGACTAGTGTTAGTATGGTGTGTCTTTTTCTATCCTTTTGCTTTTACCCTGTTTGTGTCTATATTTAAGGTACATTTTTCAAAGACAACATATTGTTGGGTCTTGCTTTTTTAGGAGTGTGATAATATGTGTCTTTTAACTGGAGTGTTTAGATCATTTATATTTACTGTGGTTGTTGATATGGTTCATTGTAAGTGTGTCATCTTACTGTTTGTTCTCTGTCCCATCTGTTCTTTGTTCCCTGTTTCTCTTTTTCTACCTTCTTTTGTTTATTTGTATACTGTTTCTCCGATGGTTTCTAGACCCTTTAAGCATCCTGGTTGTCATTGTGTGTTACCTTCAATTTTTTAAAAGGTAAATGTAGATTAATTATGTCCACGTCTCAAAGCCTGAATGTTTAATGTTTTCTAAATGTTTTTGACTAGGAATTTAAGGGATTTTTCTTAATCCTAAAAAAAAATTGCTTACTAATTTTACATTTGCCGTAATACTTAGATGTTAACGTACATCAATGTTTTAGTTGGTGTTGAGTGACCTTTTTTAGGATCAACTATTGGCTTCTGTGTTCTTTCCATTCCTTGATGCAAGACTTTTAATAAGGAGGTGACATACTTGGAGGCTGAGGGTGCTTACTTGTGAGGACCAGATGAAGTGGATCTTAGAGAAGCCAGCTTGTATTCCTAGGTTTATCAGTGTTCATCTGTCTTGATTCAGGATGTTTTCTTCCATTTTATTTAGAAAGAGGAGAAAAAGAAGAGAGAGAAATTATTAGTTATTTTCTATATCAGTCTACTCCTTCTCTCCCAAATAAAAGGACTAATGGAATGTACTTCTCAAAAAACATGAGAAACATATTCCTACTTAATTTCAAAGAAGCACATCCAATATGTCATCCAACATAGAGAACGCATTTCATGTCTTATAATTTCAGTAGAGAAGAGAATGGCATGATGAAGAGAGAAAGGAGAGATGTGCTTAGGTTTGAGTAGTGATATGGTTATTTTATCAGGTTGGGAAGTAGGCAGATCAGCACCTGTCTGTCTTGGATCCTAGGAAGTGAGAGAGTATGAGCTCTATATGTAGGTTCCCAAGAGGCCTGTGTTTGAAATAGGCCATTCACTCTGGCCTGGAACTGAGAAAAAAGAATTTCTGCAAATTCCTCCTTTCCTGAAGTTGCCTTATCCCTAGAGGTTTTCCTTGAAGTAGCTTTGTCACTAGAGGATTTTTGTTGAAGTAGCTCTAGTTTCTAGAAGATATATAAATCAGGGTATATTTGTTCATTTTGTATTTTAAGTCTAGCTCTTAAAATTTCAAAGAAGCAGAATGCGGTACATCCCTATTAAATGCAGGTGCTTTCTGCCCTGTTTACTTCAGACAGTTGAGTGTCTATAGTGGTTAGAACTGATGATTTGTAAGCCAATGAACGGATGCCAAAAACTAAATGTCTCTCGAGTACAGTGGAGCCTATAGTCTAGTCTCCATGAATATTAGGGCAGTGTGCCAACTACAGCTGGCTTAATTCTGCAAGCAGGAGCCCTTTGCAGAAGGACTGGTGGTAATTAACCAATTCAAAGTGCAATATTTTCCTTTCATTAATTTGGCAGAAAACAACTAAATATCTAAGCAAGAATGTTTTTGACATTTTCATTTGCTGCTTGGAAAATAATGGATACTTTGAATTGTTCTATAAAAAAACTACTAGGACTTTGTCATTTTCATTTTAACTTCTAAATGTGGATTACTCAATTAGGAACAGTTTTTTTTTAATTAAGTAGGAATAGTTGGCTGCAGGGGTGACCAGAATTGACTCATATTTTGAGGTGATTGGTTTGTTGGAGATTCCTAGGGAGTTTATTGGCTTGGACCCATTACTTTTTACATCTCCTTTCTTATATGTCTGAGTAATAGAATTCCCGTTGGGTGTAATAATTTCCTATCCTTTCTCTCTTCTAAAGTTTATTTCTTTTTTTTTTCTTCCTCATGTTTATTTCTATTTCAAATATGACTTAGAATTTCTCTCTGTTCTGTTTCTTTTGGATTAAAGAAATATTTGTTATCTCAATCAGCTTATTCCAATAATTGTTCATTTTTTACTTTAAAAAAGTGTAGTTAGGACCAGCCACCTGGAATGAAGTATTTTGAATAATTTTGGAACTAAGGGTCCAGTGATAGCGTATTTTTCCCTGGAGGAATTATTGAAATATTTACTTGTTTCAGGATATGTTAATCTTCTTAATATTAATCTGTTATCTTTTGAGAGCATTTATCTTTTTACTAAAAATAAAATCTGTTTAATAATGTTACTCATACCTTTGATTACTGGGGTCTGGTTATTGAAAACTTTATTTTAGTTATTTATTATTTTTATTTATTTGGTTTATTCCTCAATTTAACATTTTCTCCTTGTGCAATTTTGACACATATTAGATATTGGCATAACTCTTGAAATCCCAAAGAATAGCCTGGCCTCACAAGGAACTGGACCTCCTCATCAGTAAAGCCATTAGGAACCTAGCTACTAGTAATATTCTCCTCACCTTTTACGTTTGCTTTTATCTACATGTCTTATCGTTCTTCACAGTCTATAAATTTACATTCACATGACCAAATATATTGTCACTTTTATGTTTTATTACCACAGTATTCAATATACAATGAAAATTATTAGACATGCAAAAAACAAACAAATAAATAACCCAGGAAAATTTTATTCCCTAGTGAAGAAAAAAATAAAACAGACCTTGAGATGGCCTAGATATTGGATTTAGTTGACAAAGACTTAAGTGTGCACACCCATATCAGGACTTAAAAAAAACAAAAAACAGTTACTGTGGTCTTAATGAGTGAATAGATAGGATATCTTATATCTTGGCAAAGAAATGAAAACTATAAAAAGGAGCTAAATGGAAATTCTAGAACTGGAAAGAACAGTAACTATAATTAAAATTTTATTGGTTGAGCTTAACAGCATATTGGAGATAGTAGAAAAATCAGTGAACTTGGAGCATATCAATAAAATTTATTCAATATGAAGAACCTAGGAAGAAAAGATTGAAGAAAGATGAACAGAGACTCAGGGACTTAAGGGACAACACCTAATGATTTAGCATATGTGTAATTGGAGTCACAAAAGAAGAGCATGAGAATGGGGCATAAAAATTATTTCAGAAATAATGGTTGAAAATTTTCTGTATTTAAAAAAACATCAATTTACACATCTAGGAAGCTAGGCACATTATAGTTAAACTGCTGAAATATCCAGTGGTTAATATGGTGGTGATAAGGAGACTGTCAAGTGGCTTTAAGTATTCCACCATCATTTTGGAAGGAGCAGTTAACTTTATCTCACATAGGGAAGGATATGGTGCAGAAGGTAAGGCTGTTTTATACGCTTAAAAATATGGAATCATAAGGTCTTTCTACATGCCCAGATCCATTTTAAAATACAGGATTTTGCTTTTCATATTATAAAAATAATGCATGCTCATTAGAGGAAATATATGATAATATAGAAATAGAATATAATCTGCCTGTGATCAAATGGCTTTTGGCCCTTTTATTCTACCATGTTTCCTTTTCTTTCTTTTCTTTGTTTTTGCCAAGCAGTAGGAAACCATTTTTAAAAATACAGAAGTTTCTTATTTAAGACATATTCCTTTTTAAAACAATCCTAAAGTCTGATCTCTAGCTAAAGTTTTAACTTTAAATTAAGTTGGGACTGATATTCTTTCTGTGAGAAAAGCTTAGGTTGAATTCAGTCCTCTCTCCTCTCTTTCTCTCTCTCAATTTCTCTCTCTGCCCCACTGTCTCTCTCTCTTAGAGATTAACTGATTGTGGATGAGAAATTATTCACAAAATTGTAGACCATGAAAATCTGTCATAATTTCTGTATTAGGAAGCCTGAATACATTTTTTTTCAATTAATAAGACAGTCAACTATGTGACTGAACTTTATCTTTTCTCCTCCCACATCTTGGGGAAGATATTGTCCACTAAAAACTGTCTATAGACACCTATGAATATTTTTTTTTCTCAATCAAGTGATATGTGGACAAAATGAAATTGATTTTTTACCTGAATGTCACCAAAGACAGCTTCCTGTTTCTTGTTTATTTAGATATTTTTTATCAGAGGAACATAGATCGGAATCTGCAATGGTTCTCAAAATTCCAAAGTGGTAAGTGAGACCATGTAAGTCTTTGCTTACCAGTATTTAATTATTATTTTTTTCTGTATGGTTCTTAACAAATATTTTAAACGATGAGTCACATTAATACTGAGGTCCTTTGCTTTTAACAGCAGCTTTCTTTTTAGCAATTTTACCATCTGGTAGCTTTGTACTCTTGTTATTAAAAGTTCTATATCTGTATCCTCAGGGCTATGATTTATTTGGAACCTGAAACAGGGTTCGAGAGGAATAGTGAGAAGCTTTGTGGAGCAGAGGATACCTTCATGTTGTCCACATTTCCCTCATCCATTTGGAGCTGAATTCCAGAAGTTAATGGCTCTTTGACCCAACTTCTAGTTGATTGTGGCAGATTGAGAATAGAGATGGCACCATGTTGTTTTCACCCCACCAATTCAAGAAATGTAGCCCAGACCCTTTAAGTCTGAGGCTTATGTGGAGGAGGAAGTTAAAATGAACCTAAAAACATTTACAAGTTTTAAAATACGTACTAATACGAAATATCCACATAGGACAAATAAAAGCTGCTCAACAAATGGGGACTTAGATTATGTTTGTATTTAACACCAGAATTACTTTAGTAATGAATTTGGCTGTAAATTGCAAAACCAGTTTTAAAGTCTTATAGATACCTTGTGCATTCTAGTCTTTTCCTTTGCATGAAGTTCCTGCCTTCTCAGTTTTTGTTGCAAGTAATAAAAACGATATTTAAAAAAAAAAAAATGACTCAATGGATATTGGCCACAAATGAAATACATTAGCTAATGTAACTCAAAAATCCAAAGATAGGGCTACTTTGGGAATGATCCGGTGGCTCCATGACTTCCTTTCTTTATTCTGGCTTCCTGGTGTTGGCTTCATTCTGATATTGCTGTCTTGGTTCTGATTTGGCTCCTAAGGCTTATTGCTCCCATATTTACCTCCACTCAAAAAAAGAGTATTTGTCTCAGTGTTTCTAACAAAAGTCCTGATATTTATTCTGATTCAGCCTGTGTAGGTCATATTTCACCTCAGCACTAATCACGGTGGCCATGATAGTTGAAAGTTGTAATTGTTGAATTGTGCTGGACTGTGTTCCATCCCTGAAGTAAAGGGTTGAATTAACTTCTTTGGAACCCTTGGATCCCCAAATTAAAGTTCTGTCTTCTGGGAAAAGAAAAGAGGAGAGTAAATGTGAAGGGAGGTGATTAATGTTCACCACATATGCCATCATACTTTGCATCTGCCTCACAGTTAAGATGTATTTTAAACTAACCTTTCTCATTTCTAACATTAGGGAGCTTTTTTTCCCCCTGAAAAGCAGGAAAAACACAATTTTCCTGGTCAATTATTTTCCATTTATAGGACAGCTTGTTATCTTTTTCTGTGTCAACAGTTTTTGGATCATTAGGTAATTCTTGAAATTTCTTCAGAAAGTGAATCATTCTAAAGTGTATTTTATTTTCCCATACTGTGGAATTTTACCATTAGGTGGCTTATACCAACCAGGAACTCTGCATTGAGTATGTTAGTGATGAACAGCAATATATTTTAAAAAGCAAAGCACGATTTAAAAAAATTATTAAATACCAAAATATGAAAGGCATGGTACTAGTAACAAGTATAAAGTTCAGTAATTTGAAATCATAAAATTCAGTCCAAGTTTTATAAAAGGGGTAACATATATTCTAAAAGAAGACTCTTAGAGGGCATCTAATCTGTCACACTAATTCCCTTTCCAGTAAGCCTGACAGGAAGAGTTGAGCAATGAGAATTCAATAACTACTTTCTTAGAAGCTTCACATTCCATTGTATCTGGAATATAGTGAATATTCAACAAATGTGATTTGATTTTTAATTTGAGCTCCAATTAAAGTAATTATTATCTTCTGTATATTGAGGGCAAAATCCCTGTGTTTATAACTTTCACCCAGTAGGTGTCTGTTTCTTCCCCTTAGAGAGTAGTGCTTCATATATATGAGGGCAACTATAGGTCCCTATTTCATCTTGTCACCAGACAAAACATTCATTCATTTCTCATATATGATAACATTGCCAACACACTCACCATTCAACTTACCTTCCTCTTAAATTTCTTTCATTTTTAGTTTGCTTTAAGATGTTCACAAAAGTAGACACCATATACCCTTGATATGATCTGAACAGTACAGTTCATATAGTGGGGGTATTTATTTCCTTGTTCTAAATATGTTACTTCCAAAATGTTGTTTTTAAATCGCCTTAGTTGAAGTACATGTATTATAAAATGCACAATATATACATTAAAATATACTCTTTAAAAGTGCTCAATTGAGTTTTAAAAATTTTATATCCATGTAACCACCACCACCACAATTGATATAGAACATTTCTATACCCCTCAAAACTTCCTGTGCCCACATCTGACTCTCAGCCCCAGGCAGACACTGATCTGCTTTCTAGAATTCCACATAAGAAATGGAAGTGTACAATGTGCACTCGTTTGTGTCTGGCTTATTTTGCTCAGCATAATGTTGCGATTCATCCATATTGTCGTATGAATAGTTCTTTTTTTTTTATGGCTGATTAATATTCCATTTAATGACAATATCACGACAGGACCATTCACCTATCGATGGGCATTTGATTGTTTTCAGTTTTTGACTATAATGAATAAAGTTGCTATGAACATTTGTGTACAAGTCTTTGTTCAGGCAAACGTTTTCATTTTTCTTGGATAAATACCTGTGAGTGGAATTGCTGGGTCATATGGTTAGTGTATGTTTAACTTTAGAAGAAACTTCCAAAGTACTTTGTGAAGTGATTGTACGTACCGTTTTACACTCCCAGTGTCAGTGTAATATGTCAGTGTAATAATAGCTCCAGTTCATACACATCCACTCATTGTTTTAAAGGTGAGTAGAATTCTTAGCATATGTTTGGATAGTTTTAAACTGATGTTAGGAAAGCAGTCTGTAGGCATCCACACTCTCCATTTAGTCTGACTAGTCTGTAGTATAGTCCTAAAATTAGGAAGTAACTTGTTTTCATCTTTTATCCTTTTAGGATTGCCAGTTTTCTCTCAGATCTTTAGCTTTCTGACAAAAAGTACTATTTTTGTAGAGCTTCTTTTTCTGTATGTTTGTTTTTTTAAATATAGCTCCATTGTGACAGTCCAGTCAGGCATTATACTGAAATCATATTTCTGAAATACTTTTGAAGTTATTCATGTTTATAAAACCCCTTGCTTCTCAATGTGTCTTATATGTAGCAGATCTTTACACATAGCAGGTGCTCACTCAATGTCTCCTTGTTTCTTGAATACCATGTTTCCACTCCATAATATGTATTATTTGCCTCCTAAGCGAGTAGCTAAATTGGGCAGAACTGTAAATAAATCTGACTTTTTATGGAACCTTCTTAACTAGAATAATGAGTGATTCAAATTGTTGAATTTGATCTGTAAATCAATTCAAAGATCTTTTATTCCCCGTGGCATCAAAGGGTAGAGAAGAGGTGCTTCTGATAAAGCAGTGGTTAGTGGGTTTCTCCTTTGCTGTCTAACAATTCAAAATTCGTTTATATTGTAGACTCTAAATCCTATAAGCTGGGACAGATCCACTCCATGCCAGGGCAGAAGAATCATAGTGTTTTTGCCTTTGACTTTAGGTCATTCCTTTTTTAAAATACAAATACACACACATGCACCACCATCACCATTAACAACACAGAAAACCCAAATTTGCTTCAGGATCAGTTTGGTAATGTAGGGAAACGTTTATAAGGCTGAAACAAGACCAGCTTTCCTCTCACATGAGAGGTACATATGTCAGGATGGTTTAGCTAAAGATCTTTCACCTGGAGTAAATCCTGTGAATTGACTTTTGTTCTCCAACTTCTCGTTTTACTGGTCCTTTCTATAGCCACTTCTGCCCTTTCTGAGGCACCTTTTCTATTCTAAAGAACAAATCAAGTCTCTTTTTCCAAATGCCTCATGCCCTCCCATTGTTTTATTTTCTTTCCTGAAAATTCACTTATAACAAAACATAGTATTTTTGGCTTTTGGAGTGAATAGTTCCCATCGACAGGGCTATAGACCCTGTTAATGGACTCAAGTTACCTGTTGGAATTAACATTGTGATAGGCTTTCATGTCCATTGCGTTGGGGAGAGAAGAGCAGAGAGGCAGAGAAAGAGAAACTGTGTAGAAGGAAATGTTTAAAGGAGACAGCATCATTCTACCAGGGTTACTTTCTATATTTCATTTATGTCATATCGCATCCCTACAACTACCATAAACAAGTCCCATGCCTTGATTTCCTCCCCTGTGAAATAGGGATGATATCCTTTTTTCCTATGTCATTGGGTTAGTGGGATGCTCAGATGATTTCATATAGGTGACGGACTTGGAATGCTAAGAGTTTTAATCACCTGCTATTCTGTACAATAATAAGTACTGGATAGTATTTGTTTTAAAAACGCACACTCCTCCTGTCATATGCTTTCATAAAATAGACTAGAAAAATGTTAACAGTGGTTATCTCTGTGGAGTTGGATGTCTGTAGATTTAAATATTCATTTTATTTTAAGTTTTAGATGAAAGGCAGATATTCAGCTCTTTAGCAACTCCATTTAATCACTAGAGGTTTCTTTTCCATTGTTTTTGCTGGCATTTTCCACTTACTTCGTTTTGACATGCTCCTCAAGACCTTGTAAGCTTTGAGTTCAGAAAGATTGTAAACACTTAATATGATGATCTAGGTAGTTCTTTAGAGGTTCATTAGTATATTATTTTGCTGCTTATTGTGACCTAGTTTATTATTCTTAGTGGTTTTTTTCTAGGTCAGTCACTGAGTGAGGCCAGCCTGCAGGGACAGGAGATACCGTATTGGTCCACTAGATACTATATTCATTATTTATTGCCTGCCTGCTTTTTATGGCATGTTGTAGAAATATTTACGTCTGAGATTTCCACAAATTTCATTATTCCTTAGGTCAGTTTCTGTTATAGCCAGAGAACTTAATAGAAGAGAATCCCTAGTTACTGGTTGCAGGTTTGACCTAGGGATATCTTTGGTTGTGCAGATCAGGATCTAAGGGATTTAAATGGACAAAATGGTTTCTGTCCATTGGGTCCTCTAAATGAAAGAACCAGGAATGAAGGGAGGTAAGGAGCAAAGGAAGGAATGGAACTGATGATTAAAAGTAGGTAGGGAAAAACAGTGGTTTATAAGAATAATTGCTCACTTTGTCCAGTATGGAACCTGCTTCCTTCAATTTGCCCCTTTTCCTTTATCTGTGTGGGATACAGCAATGTATAGCTGGAAGATGGAAATATGCAGTTAGTTTTTGGAAAAAATAGAAGTTAAGTTCCTGCTCACTTAATAGTTAAAGTGACCTTAGGGAAGTCTCAATTGAACTTCTTCAATTTCTTCACCTGCAAAATATAGTTATTAATAAAAATATCTATACTATATCTTCATATGACTATTGTGAGGATCAAATAAAATAATGTATATAAAAATACTTTGTAAGTGGTAAAGCTTAGGTAATTTTTTTTTAACATCTTTATTGGAGTATAATTGCTTTACAATGGTGTGTTAGTTTCTGCTTTATAACGAGGTGAATCAGTTATACATATGTTCCCATATCTCTTCCCTCTTGCGGCTCACTCCCTCCCACCCTCCCTATCCCAGCCCTCTAGGTGGTCACAAACCACCTAGCTGATCTCCTTGTGCTATGCGGCTGCTTCCCACTAGCTATCTATTTTACGTTTGGTAGTGTATATATGTCCATGCCACTCTCTCACTTTGTCCCAGCTTACCCTTCCCCCCTCCCCATATCCTCAAGTCCATGCTCTAGTAGGTCTGTGTCTTTATTCCCGTCTTACCCCTAGGTTCTTCATGACCTTTTTTAAATTTTTCTTATGTTAGCATACAGTATTTGTTTTTCTCTTTCTGACTTACTTCACTCTGTATGACAGACTCTAGGTCCATCCACCTCACTACAGATAACTCCATTTCGTTTCTTTTTATGGCTGAGTACAATATTCCATTGTACATATGTGCCACATCTTCTTTATCCATTCATCTGTTGATGGACACGTAGGTTGCTTCCATGTCCTGGCTATTGTAAATAGAGCTGCAATGAACATTTTGGTACATGACTCTTTTTGAATTATGGTTTTCTCAGGGTAATTGCCCAGTAGTGGGATTGCTGGGTCATATGGTAGTTCTATTTGTAGTTTTTTAAGGAACCTCCATATTGTTCTCCATAGTGGCTATATCAATGTACATTCCCACCAACAGTGCAAGAGGGTTCCCTTTTCTCCACACCCTCTCCAGCATTTATTGTTTCTAGATTTTTTGATGATGGCCATTCTGACTGGTGTGAGATGATATCTCACTGTAGTTTTGATTTGCATTCCTCTAATGATTAGAGCTAATCAATGAATTTGGTAAAGTAGCAGGATACAAAATTAATGCACAGAAATCTCTGGCGTTCTTATACACTAATGATGAAAAATCTGAAAGTGAAATTAAGAAAACACTCCCATTTACCATTGCAACAAAAAGAATAAAATACCTAGGAATAAACCTACCTAAGGAGACAAAAGACCTGTATGCAGAAAATTATAAGACACTGATGAAAGAAATTAAAGATGATACAAATAGATGGAGAGATATACCATGTTCTTGAATTGGAAGAATCAACATTGTGAAAATGACTATACTACCCAAAGCAATCTACAGATTCAATGCAATCCCTATCAAACTACCACTGGCATTTTTCACAGAACTAGAACAAAAAATTTCACAATTTGTATAGAAACACAAAAGACCCCGAATAACCAAAGCAATCTTGAGAACGAAAAATGGAGCTGGAGGAATCAGGCTCCCTGACTTCAGACTATACTACAAAGCTACAGTAATCAAGACAGCATGGTACTGGCACAAAAATAAATATAGATCAATGGAACAGGATAGAAAGGCAGAGATAAACCCATGCACATATGGTCACCTTATCGTTGATAAAGGAGGCAAGAATATACAGTGGAGAAAAGACAGCCTCTTCAATAAGTGGTGCTGGGAAAACTGGACAGGTACATGTAAAAGTATGAAATTAGAACACTCCATAACGCCATACACAAAAATAAACGCAAGATGGATTAAAGACCTAAATGTAAGGCCAGAAACTATCAAACTCTTAGAGGAAAACATAGGCAGAACACTCTATGACATAAATCACAGCAAGATCCTTTTTGACCCACCTCCTAGAGAAATGGAAATAAAAACAAAAATAAGCAAATGGCACCTATGAAACTTCAAAGCTTTTGCACAGCAAAGGAAACCATAAACAAGACCAAAAGACAACCCCCAGAATGGGAGAAAATTTTTGCAAATGAAGCAACTGACAAAGGATTAATCTCCAAAATTTACAAGCAGCTCATGCAGCTCAATAACAAAAAAACAAACAACCCAATCCAGAAGTGGGCAGAAGACCTAAATAGACATTTCTCCAAAGAAGATATACAGATTGCCAACAAACACATGAAAGAATGCTCAACATCATTAATCATTAGCGAAATGCAAATCAAAACTACAATGAGATATCATCATCATCTCACACCGGTTAGGTAAGTATTTGATGATGATAATAGTTGATGACCTCGAACAGCCTTCAAAGCCATCTTAGACTTCTTTCTTTGCTCTGGGCTTCTGTCTTTAGGTTTCTGTTATCTTCTTGGTAGGCATTATGCTCAGTGAACCATAGAATGTTCCATTAATACTCTACTTGTACATGAGTGTTTTCCTGGCCTCGATCCTTCTCCCAGTGATGAAAGCTACTGGTTGATAATAGTTACAAAAAGTTTGAGGAAGGCAGCCCACATGCCGAGAGTTTTAATCTACATCTGGGTGGCTGAAGGATGGATAGAGGCTGAGAGGCAGCTCGAAGGACAAGCAGCACCGTAGGCATCCACATGCTTTCTGCATCATCCAGCTATTCTCACTCACTGCTTTTCTGTGCCATCGTGAGAAGCTTCCTCATAATTTTGAGTGTGAAGAAAAAGTGCCTGTGTGGTATGAGGAGAGGAGAAAGGTGGTTTACAAATGCTAAGGTTATGGGTGAAATTTTAGTTTTGTTATTAAAGGTATAGAAAGTCTTCTCACCTACTTCTCAAAACAGTAAAAGAGAATAAGTCAGACTTTATTTGATATCTTATTACCATATTGATTCAGGCACATGCTCATTCAGCCCAGCTGAGGAGGCTTTGGTGTCATCGTCAGAAAGACGAAGCACCTATTATAAATAGTAGTTGTTATTAAAACATGAAAATTTGGAGCTACTTAGTAAAAATATACCTGTTTTACCTGATTCTGTAGAACACATAAGAGACACATGAAATTAATTAAGAAAAAAAAACTTGTCCTTTTGATATTTGGAAGAAATTATAAAGTATAATTATATCAATTTGGTATTCTTTACAATTTGATAGTACAGCATCTATTTTTGTGCTTTTAGTAATATATGCAGCGTTGAAAGCATTGAAGTTGCATAAAGTAAAAAATGTGAAATGTGTTCCACATTTATTTTGTTTTTACCAAATGGAATTTGTTCAAATAATACACTGCTGAATGCTGCCTTTTATCCATTTTAAAACAAACTTAGAAATGAATGTTTTGTCATTTTAAAAATATAATATTTAAATCCATAAATTCTAGTTGAATGGAGCCCATTAGAAGGAATAGATGAAGGCAACAGGATAGCCCTTATGTGTAACTTTAGTATCATCTCATACGTTGATAGTATTACATTTGTTGGTTGGTCCAAAAACACTCCATGTAATAATTTTTCATTGGATCATTGTCTCTTGCCTTGAAAAGAAATTGCCCCAGCTTTGTTTTGACATTGGCTTTCAATTAACTTCTGAGCTTTTTTTTTTTAACACTTATGAGTTGGAAGCAACCCATTTTTCTGTGCTGATATCTTATTTCAATTGATGTCACCTAATTAAAAATAAAGTCATTGTCTTGACTAATAAGCCTCAGGTAATTATAAGTCAGTACTATATAATAATAGTTGTCATTTATTGAGCTCTTACTATGCATCAGGCACTATTTGAAGCCCACAGAAGCTGTTAGCTTATTGAATCCTTATCACTTTGGGAGGTAGGAACTTATTCTCATTTTACGGTTTATTCCTGTTTTACAGTTGAAAAAACTGAGGCAAGGGTGGTTAAATAACTGGCTTGATATCATGGTTACTAGTTTTGGTAAAGCCAGAGTATGAATTCAGGCAATGTGGACTGAAAATTTAGTACCCTTAATTATTATACTGTGTGTGCAAATATAGAAAATTTACATATAAAACACAAAATACATTAATCAGACATAGGCACAGAAATGTGCACATCTGTTTTATGAAACCTTTATCTGCTTTTATTAGATGAAAATAGGCATTTAAAGTATTCAGACATTTGTGTAATGTAGCTACTAGCAGAGACTGCTCATTTTAAAGTATTTACTATTACAAACCCTATTAAACAAATTGTATGCTCTTCCTGGAACCATTTCCTGTATAAATTTTGTGAATTTACACATTTTAGAAAGATTTCTAAAATCCTTCCAGTTTCAATATTTTATGAGTTCATGATCCTCGTTCTTTTATTCTTAATTCCTGGTTTTGCTTACTTGAAAATCTGACGATTGATTGATTTAACTCTTTTTTCCTTCACTCATATTTATTGAGGGCGTAAGTCATCTCATAAATGTTGTATTTTCATTTTCATTCAGTTCAAAATACTTCTAATTTGCCTTTTTATTTCTTCTTGGACCCATGGGTTATTTAGAAATATATTACTTAGTTTCAAAGTATTTGGTGTTTTTCCTAATATTTTTGTTATTGATTCTAATTCTGTTGTGATCAGGCAACTTAACTTTCTAAGATTTGAATCCTTTGAAATGCACAGAGACTTGTTTTGTGATCAGAATATAGTCGGCCTTGTTAATTGTTCTGTATGTACTTGAGAAGGATGTATATTCTGCTATTGGGTGGAGTATTCTATAAATGTCAGTTAGGTCAAGTTGCTTGATGGTGTTGTTCAAGTTTTCTATATCCTTACTGATTTTCTGTCTACTTGTTATATCAAGAATTGAAGGATGGGTTTTAAAATTTCCATCTATGATAGTAGTGCATTTTACTATTTTTTGTTTTTCAGTTCGGTCAGGTTTGGTTTGTGTGTTTTGATGTTCTGATAATAGGTGCATAAACATTTAGCATTGTATCAGTAAGTTCTCTTGATGAATTGATTCCTTTATCATTATGAAATGTCCCTGTTTATTCCTGGTAATATTTCCTGCTTTGAAATCTACTTTGTCTGGTGTTGATATAGCATTGTATATCTTTTTCAGTCCTTACTTTTAACCTATCTGTGACATTATATTTAAAATGGATTTCTTATCAAGAACATTTAGCTTGGTCTTTGTTCGTTAAATGATTTGATAATCTCTACCTTTCCATTGGTGTGCTTAAAGTACATTTTATGTGATTATTGATAGGTTAGGTTTGAATCTACTATGTTGCTCTTGGTTTTCTATTTGTCCTAGCTAATCTTTGGTTTCTTTTTCTTCTTTTCTTGCTTTGTTTTGGATTACTTGAGTAATTTTATGATTCCATCTTATCTTTTTTATTGGCTATTGCCATACCTCTTTGTTTTATACTTTCAGTGGTTACTGTATGGTTTACAGTATGTAAACTTCCTTAACTTGTCATACTGTACCATCATGTAATATTATACCACCTCCTGTACAGTATAAGAAAAGCCAGTGGTTCTCAGCAGCAGCTGGGGCAATGGGTTGGGGGACCATACTGGAATCATGTTTGGTGCATATGTGAGGACTTTGAAAAGTGCCTCACTTCAGATGCCCTCCTACTGGCTTGTTGCTCCTCCCATAAGAACATTAATAACACCCTTCCTTTTTGTGGATGAACAAAATGAGGCTCAGTTTAAAGTGACTGCAGTAAATGGCAAAAATAGGCCCAACATAGCATAATGTAAGGAATAGTGGTCTTGAAGTCAGCTAGACCTAGATTTGAATTCTAGCACTATTGCTTGCTAGATATATGACCCTGGATGAGTTATTTAACCACTCTAATTTTTATGCCCTAAAATATAGATAATAATCACCTCATAGCGTTGTTGTCCTATGTGCTCATATAATATTTGTTTTCTATCTTGATTGTCAAAATTAAATGGAATAGCATTTATAAAGTACCTAGTTAATTAAATTGCTTGGCACGCTGGAGGACTTCAAATATACTTGCCACATAAGGATCATGGAAGTTATTGCCTGACTCCGAAGTAAGTGCTTTTAGTTTACTTTCACAGTCAAGTATCTCTTCAAACTTTATTCTGTCCTTTAGACCTGGAAACATTTGTTATGTGTGTCAGGGAAGATAAAGTTAATGTAGATGAGGTTACCATGAATGGGTGTGATAATTAAACCAAATAGGTTCAGAGTTCAGGGGAGATCTAAGTTGTGAATAAAGCTTCAGGAAGGCTAGAGGCTAGGGCAATCAGAGACATTAGCCTCTAAATCCTAGCAGTGGACAGAGAGAGGTGTGGTATCAGAGAGAATATCATCTTGCGTCTCATTGTACAGCATTTGCAAAGAGGCAGTTCCTATTAGAATTTAGGTCGATGAGAAGAAGAAGGACAGTAGATTTGAAAGTCATCAATATACAAGTGGATATTAAGGCTGCAATATTATTCAGGGGACAGTGTGTGCATAGTGGAACACAGAAGGACAAGAATGTATCTTCAGGGAATAGTCTTTGTTAGAGAATAAAAGAGGAGGCAGCCAGGAAAGTTAAGGCTTCCCTAATCTTGCCATTTTTCCAGTATCTAAAGGTCACCTATATTCTACAAGTGAATTTTGAATTTATGGTGCACATAGGTTGTGAGCATAATTTATTAGTTTATTACTGTACCTATTAAAATGATATATGTGCTTTTTTGGTAAAACCCCAAATATTTCTGGGGGACTTTCAAACTGGCATGTGTAATGAACACTAAAGAAGGCCATGATGTTTTTAAATTTTTCACTGACTTTGCAGGACCATGATTTTATTCTTAAGAGTGCCATTCTCATAACAGTGAAAATTTCAAATGTGAAACCCAAATTTTGTTTCTATTAACTTGGAATATGAAAAACAAGCAAAAAATTTCAAGCAGACTGGAGTATGGCAAGAACATAGATTTTATAGTCAGATGGAGTTCCATGTGGGTCCTGGTGTCTTTTATTGGTGGTAAAACTTTGAAAAAGTATTTCTGGACCTCAGTGTCCATTTTTATAAAGTAGAGAACAACATACATTTTTACAAGGTTGTAATGAGAATTAAAGTATTAAATTTAGTGGTAGGCACGCAATTATAAATGGTGGCTTTTTTAAAAAAAATTGAATATAACTGAGGAGCTGAGGTTGGAAGAGAGCAATTCTGATTTTTTGGTAGAATCTTTTGGGTACAAAACACCAGCCTTAACTTTCTTCATGTTATCTAGGTGGAGGGTATAATTTTTTTTCTGTTTCCTGATTTATTACTTAGTATTCATCCTCCCACTGAGATACCATGCAACAAAGCTTAAAAGGTTTTTCACTTGCAGCCTTACTCACAGTTGCCAGGAGAACTGCTGTATTACAGAACTTAGCTTATGTTTGTTCCAACTATCTTGACTCTAAAGGTGTTAAAAAGCAGTGAGCTAGTAGGTTAAATTCCACATTCAGGAAGCACTGGTTTCTTGTCTTCAAAGCAAGGAGAAAAGGAAGCAGGGACGAATTCTTCAAAAAATAGTGTCCAGTCTCTGCAGTAGATAATTTTTTTCTATTGAGGTGGGTTTTTTTCCCCCTCAAGTTAAACCTATACATAAAAAAAGCATAATCTAAATGCTGAACGTGGGCCATTTAAAAATAAAATAGAAAGAAAAGAGTTCACTTCTGAGCAAATCAAAAACTATAATAAAATATCCCTAAAATATTAATTTAACTCATGTATAAAAATAACTTGATTATATAGTCTTGGGAAGGAACATAAATCACTTAAATTATGAATTGTTAATTATTGTTGAGTGTTATTCATAATATTTAACAAAATAATTTGGGGGTAAATTGAGTACACTTAAAAAGTTCTGCTTGCTGTGTGTTATGTTATGCTTTAACAAATATTTTAATAATGTTCTAAGAATAGGTAGATGTTGGGCAAGTTCTCTTTAGGAGAACAGGTTGTAACTGAAAAAAAATTAGATGTTGCTATAAAGTGACAAAGTTTGTAGAAACTTATGTATTCTATGTATTTCCCAAGGAAAGAGCTTTTTGGATTTTTTGTTTTTTCTTGTTAAACGGAGATAAATTTTCATGTATATAAAGCCTGTGCTTTAAGAACCAACTTAAGATGTGCCATTTTTAGATTCATCAATATACAACACATTGGAATCTTATTTTTTGATTGCTCTGTTATCTTTGTTGATTTTTATTCAACTCATATTAAACAATAAATAGATTTTTAGCATTGGTGGTAGCTTTATTAATATTCAATTTGGAAGAAAAATGAATTTAACACTAGAATTGCCAGCAACGGTAAGTTAAAAAGTAAGAAATTTGTAATTTTTTCCTGGAAGTTCAAATATAGTCATACATTTCCCTCTCTTTGTAAAAATAACTTTGTAATGGGGTTGGCATGAGTAAAAAATGGACAGCCTCCTGTGTTTTGGAACCAGGTGATAGCTTTTGTTGCAGTCGTGTTGCATCTCTGGAAGCCACCTCAGGGACTTGGGTTTCAGTGACTTACATGGGTTTGGAGCAACAGCTGTTGAACTTCAGAAATGTCAGCTTCACCCTTTGCACCTTTCTTTTATGACTTTTTACTCAATATTTTTACCCTAAGAAAATGGTATTTTTGTTTAGAGTCTTCTCAGGAAGAAAAAAAGCAAAATGAATTAATAAATATTGCCTTATTCAGTTGTTGGAAGCCTTTGCTTCTACTGCTAATTACTATTTATATACTTAAAAACAAAAATAAAGTGGAGTTACCTTGAAATCACCTTAAGAGCTAAATTCTATAATTCATAATATCCCTGGTCAAGTGGTATGGTAGAGCTTCATTGTGGAGATTGAAACAGAGAGACCATGGCTTAGACTATGACTCAAGGCCTTACCTTGAAGGGCCTGTCTGACCTTAGAGTTCTCTGAGCCTACATTGCTCTAAACATAACCACTTAAAGTGGTACAATGTGACTAGTGTTGACTGTTATGGTCTTATTATAAAGTGGTTCTACTGTAGTCTGGAAAGTACAAGCCAGGAATATTCAGCACTGGTGATCTAATTTCACTGTAAGCTTTGTTTTGAGATACCAAATACTTTGGACATGTGTCTTATCTGTAAGTACTGAAAAATAGTTTAGCTGTTATTTTTGATGTCTATAATGATTGAAATGATGTGACTGTAAGATCAAGCCTCTGGAAAATGTCAAAATTAGTTAAGATGTACAAGGACAATTTCAAAAAAAAAATGATTGACGTAATTAAGCTACATTGCTGACTCAGATTTAGAGCAATTGGGAGGCGTCAGTTATTGTATGGCTACTATTTAACTATGGGCCTAACTAGGTCCTTATACTTGGGAAGGTAGAGCAGAATGGGTAAAAGGGAAAGAGGCAAGGGAGAAAAGACAAGGAGAAAGGGACATGGGGAGAGAGGGAAAGGAAAAGAAAGGGTGAGGAAGAATGATTGTTTCATTAGCCTACATTAAAAAAAATTCTACTGTTGTCTTAATGAAAAAAAATATATCATTCAGTGTTGAGTAAACCTTGTAAGGAAAGAGAATGGAGTTTTCATTGTAAATAACCTTTCAGTTGCACTGAGAAAAAAACCATCCTTGTAAATCCGGTTTGTATGAAAAATGACTCCGCAGAACCATGAGAAGTAATCAGCCCATATTTGTATATGGTTTTGAATATAATATGTACGTATTAGCTTACTATTTTGGTACAACAAGAAAATCATTTATATTACCTTCATAAGAAAGGTGACATAAAAAAATGCAGTTTTTGAGCAGGTTATATTGGGAGGTGTTTGCTTTCACCCAGCTTTAATGTCCTTCGATATTGCAGAAGTACTACTGTGTAAATTAGTTGTGGACAATTTATGAGGTCATAAAAACCAACAGGATGTATCAAAATGTACTTTACTCAGTATGTGAGTAAAGAATTCAAGCAATATGGTTGGTTTTGGAGTTACATTTGTACAAAACAATTTTAAAATTTTTTTAAAAGAAAGCATGAACATAATATGTAAAGAAGTAATTGCAAAACATTTCAACATGAATAAATACTACAAGTTGTGGAAAGCTTGTAAACCTGCCATCTAAAACTGATTACCCTTATGAGCATTTCTTGCTGTTTGACAGTGGAAAGTGCACCTTGTAAAAGCTGTTACACAAGCCATTACATTTAAAAGGTTTCCGTCTCACACCCCAAAATTACAGTTATTTGCTGCAAGTGAAAATTCAGAATTTGTTCCTTGTTTATTTTGATGGCAATTACCGTGGTGTTGAATTTTGTTTCTCCCCCTTCTTCCTGGAAAACTAGAAATTAGCCTTTATTGGTTTCCTTATTTCAGTGTAAACGCAGTTAGTCAGTTTGTGTATTGTAGGTTACATACAGAGATATTGTAATAATAAAATTCAGAGCCTAAAACACTCAGATACTCCATGTAATAATACAATAGCGAGCGTAGGTCACCAAGATGCTCCATGTATCTGAGAAAAAAACAATTTTGCAAGATGATTCAGAGTCTCTACAGAATATAACATCCAGTGAACCATTTTAGTTGGTATCTCTATACACACACGAAGTTTGCCTTACTTGAAATCTTGTTAAATATCCTGAAAGAGTACCTTAATCATTTATGTGAGAAAGAAACTTGAAAATGTCTGAGACCCTCTTATTTTGGGGTTTCATTCTCCATGTCACGAGTATTTCTTTCACTGTGTAATAAGCAGTTTGAGCTTTTGGCAGGCCTTCCTACTTCTTTTTGAGTGCCTTCCTTCTTTCTTCTCTTATACACCATAGTCTGTTACAAAGAGCTATTAACTGGGAATTGGGAAGTCTGAGTTCTAATGCCAACTCTGATACTAATGGATCCATTTGATTTATTGGTCTCAGATTCTCTGTGAAATGGGGACCTGAACTAGATCTCCTGGATACTTTTTAAGTTTAAATGCTGTGATTTGAGAAGTAGGGCATTTATCTGAAAACCTGTTACACCCCCTTCCCCAATTATTTTTACTGAGTGATCATTTACTGAATGGATATTTCTCCTAAAAGCAGTTTGCTGAAACATAAATTCACTGAGTGGCAATTTTGTTAAATTTACCAAGTACTCTGATTTATTAGTTGCCTAAAACTAGTTTTCCAAATTATCAACTGCCTAAAATATGTTTCTATTAACTACATATAACATTTATCACAAATCACACTGCATTAGTCACAAAATCTTTTGAAATTTTTGGTGGGAAGTATTAATTAGTTTTAATTTGGTTTTAATTTTTCCACAGCAATTTCACCACAGACATTTTGCAACAGAAATATTTATCAGTACAGCCCAGCTGAGTGCCAAATTTGTCATTGATATTTTATATACGGAATTCTTTACAGTTGCTTAAAAGTGAAGCTATATATTTATTCAGTTGTAGTGGTTAACAAATGTGTGAATTAAGAGAAGTATAGAATGCATTTAATGGGTGAAAAATGTGTTAAAAGAAATAAACCTTCCCTGTTCTCATTTATAAACTCCATGACATTCAAGACATGCACAGCCCTTTAATTTAAAATAAATGCTCATTCTCAAAAGTCATTGGCCCAGAAAATGGTGAAATTCCAGAATATAGTTATGGGTAGACTATAGTGTGCTGGCTCGTAGCAAAATTTCAGATAAATTTAAACTTTGAATTCATCAATGTAAGTGTCACAGAAATCTTCAAAGGCCCTGTAAAACTTTTATTCAATACAAATTATGTCCACAGGATAAATGGTTAAAAGAAACAAATTTTGAATGAATTGGTCAATTTGTCAAATTGGCCATTAGGCAAAATGATCCTTAGCAAGTTGATTTTTGGAAAAGTAAACTTAGTGTTATCATACCCCCATCACCATCTCTACCAAGGGTGGGGGACAGTGAAACTGTAATGGAAGAGTACTACTGCCTTTAGAATTAGAGTGTTTTTTCCTCAGCCATGCCCTATAGCCAAAGTTGGAACTATTTGGAAGGTCTTCTGCCTCTGTGTGTATATGCATGTGTGTAATGTACTTACTATGTGTCCAGCATAACTTTTGATGCTAAATATCCATATTGTGTGTGTGTGTGTGTGTGTGTGTGTGTGTGTAGCACGCACACGCGTGCCATGGCCACCACAACACAGGCTTTCTGAGACATTGAAGAAGTACAATAAAATGTCTGGGTGAGAACTGAGAAATTTTTATTTTTATCTGCTCTTATGATGACCATAGCAAAATATGTCCCATATGAATATTTGACTGAAGTAACAAAACAAATAATCAATGTATATGATGAATCACTTGGCGTATGCCAAGGAAAGGTGGTCCTGTGCTCAAGCAGGAATAGAGATGTTAGCTGGACTAGAGGACTATTCTAGAACATTGGTATGGGGCTTAGTATTTCTGAACACTGCCTTTGGCCTGTAACCTTCCTTAAAACTCTGTTTGCTTTCCATTTACTACCCTTGATTGCAGTGCCATTAGGTAGTAGCGTTAAATATATTTTTCTTGGACTTGCTGAAGGTCATTTGTGAATGTAAAGATTAGGGAACAACAACTCCTGGCACTTGTGCCAAAGACCTTTTGGTTTCACCAAAAATCAGTTTTTTTGTGAATTAACTAGTTGAGACAGTCCCTTCTTTTGGCATCTAAGAAGCTGCAGCCAGTCATTCTTACTAATTTAGAAGTGGAATTGATGGTGGGCACCTGGGAGCTCAACTCTTAAGATTTTAGAAGATATTGTACTTTTTTTGAACATTTTCTGAGCCCTGATTCAAATTCCAACAAGCCTATTTGTGTTAATGCTTCAGCAGAAGTGATATAGAACGCACGACTCAGCATTTTTATTAGTGTTTGCCGAGATATACAAAATAGAATAGACAGCCATCTTGTCAGGTACTCAGCATTGCTGGAAATGAAATTAATGTTTTTTGGAGGATAACATATGGAACATTAGTAACTGGGTTAACAAATTACAGCATGTCCAACTTCTATACTGTAGAAGATTAAAAATATGGAAAAGACTGCTATTTAGACAGGACTACATAGTAGTTGGTCTGTAGAACATTTAAATTATCATATTATAAGCCTAATACAGCATATTGCTAGGTTAAAAAAAGAAAGAAAGAAAAAACAATTTTTGCTACCGGAACCTAATAGATGGTATGGTATATTCAACTCCTCACTCTGCCCATTTCTAGCTATGTGACCTTGGGGCTCATAGAGTTATTTAAGCTTTGGGCCTAAGTTTTATCATCCATAAAAGTGGGATAATAATAGTACCTACCTCACAGGATTTCTGGTTAGATTAAATAAAGCATGTAAAATCCTTATATAAATGTGTTAACTAATTTTAACTAGAGGATTCTTGAAATACCCTTTTTTTGTGAAAAGTTTCAATGACTGTTAAGAGAACATAGAAGAATGTCAGTTGAATGTTGCCAAGCTCAAATAAATTTCAAGTTGTTAATTAATGATGAAGTTAGAACAATTACTATTAGGCTAATTACTTATTCTTAGCATTTCAGCTATGAAAATTAAAGATCTCTGAGTGCTTCTGTCTCATAAAAACAAAGGAAGCATACCAGGCTGCTTTTTCTAAGATGACATGATTAGAGCATTGGATCTGAATCCACAATTCAGTGAATCAGGTGTACTTATTAAAATAGTAATTGATGTGTCAGGAGGTTCAGAGCAATAGCTGAAGACTTAATTTGCTTATTTGAGTTTATTTAATCCTTATCTTGTTTCTTTATAAAAAAATTATACACAAAATCTGTTAAGGCTTACAAATATTAGAATATGGGGGTTGTTATAAAATTTTGCCATAATGGGAATTGAAAGTGAAGTCACATTAGAAAATTAAGAGAAAACATTCTTAATGAATAAATTGATTGGAACTGGCTCTAGTAGAAAACTATTTTTACACAATTTTTAAGTGTTAAATGCATCTGATATAGCATACTTTAATAGTAATGTTTCAGCAGGGTCTTAAACTCATCCTCTTTGTAGATTCATCTGTTCATTCAACAAATTGAAGATCCTCTGTGTGTTAGGCACTGTTGCATATTTGTAGGTGAAAAAGATAAGCATGGCCCATGTGCTCAGGGTGTTTATAATCTGGTTGGAGAGACAGTTACACTACAATATGATAATTGCTGCTGGCTGAGTAAAAATAAGATGCTGTAGGAACACTCAGACAAACACCAGACCCAGACTTATTTAGAAGCAGGGCGGGGCAGGGAGAGGGAAGAGTGGTGGTGGTTTGGGAGACTATCTGGGGGAAGTGGAATTTATCCTGAGATCTGAAAGATGAAGAGGAGAAGAGGTGGGAAGGAAAAATTGTTTGAGTCAGCGGGAACTTCTTGTTTCTCATCCATTAAAGTGGGATTGGGGAACTTCCCCTTCTAGGATTGGGCAACTGAGAGTAGTTCCATATGGCTGGATTGTATATAGTACTTTTTGGAAAATGGTAGGCAGGAGCTATATTCTAAAGAGCCTTAAAAGCCCTGTTGAGGGCTTTGCAGTTTATCCTGAGGACACTGGGAACCTGTTGTAGGGAGTGGCCTCAACTCTTTGGAGCCAGAGAGATGAAGATATGTGAATAGATTTTTAGAGAGATTAGGCAGCAGAAGCATTGGCCTCAGTGATTGACTAGATTTGGGAATTGAGAGGAGAAAGTTTGGTGATAAAAGAAATGATAGGACAGTTACTTTTAATGTATTTTAAGGGATAAAGGAAGAGTTCTCCTCTCTCTTTTAGCCCCCTTGGAAGACCATCAAAGGTTAGGAGGGGGAGGAAGTGTGGAAATAAAACTTATTATGTGAAATTTCACACTTACATAAAACATTACATAATGAGAGTAGCTTTTAATAATAAAGAACGTATAGGTGATTTTAAGCATATTAATAATCCTAGCTAAGGGGTATTAACCATAGATTTATGAGATAGCCTAAGATAACCCACTTGAGAAGGAACTATTGTTTTTGGAGCCAAGAAAACGCTTTAGAGTGAGTTGGAAGGACAGCCATGTTCAGAGTGCATCACCAATTCCATAAAAGAAGCTCCGAAGGAAGTGTTTTTGGTTCAGTGTAATTGACTTATTTCAAGTTTTACTGATTTTTAGAGAGAAATAAATTTTCTGTTAAGTTTGAGAATGCACAGAGTTAGCTAGACTCTTCAATCTGTTTTAATTTTCATCTTTTAGCCAAACTTTTTTTCCAAGTGTCTACATATTCATTTTATAATGAAAGTCAGTGTAAAAATTTCACTTGATTAATAGCATTATGTTTTAGAGCAATTATTTCCAGAATTTATGTATGTGTGAATATATAGATTTTTTTTTCAAGTCCACCCACTCCCATGTTCACTACATTTGCCAAAAAAATGGAAGTAATGAGAATTCAGTTCTTTAAGATACTGTACATTCAAAGTGGGGTATATTATTTCCATTATTAGCAATGTTATTATACAGTATTATTTTCCCCTTTTAGATGTGTTGATCTCTTTGAGCCTGTCATTGGAATAGTTAGGAACTGAAAAGGCTCTGTTCTTTACTCTTATAAAAAGAAAAATAAGATAGAAAAAAACAGAAAAATTTTTTACATGGGGAAGAGAATCCAAGAAGAAAGTTGTTATTGGAGCCTTTTTTGGTGTGAAGAAAATTAAGAACTCGTGTTTTACTTCATTCCCTGTAAAATCCAAAGAAAACCCTGCTTGGAAACATTACCTACTTGTTTTCTTTTGTGGCTCTTTAAGTAATGCTGCCTTTTAAGCCAATCTTTGCCCTCTCTTTGCAAAAAATAGTATGGATACTTCCATGTGTGTGGCTAAGACCCCACTAGTAAGTGTAGAGGAAAAAAGATAAAACTTGTGTGTAAAGTTTAGGGTATGTAGAAAGAATAAGCAGATGTTACTAGGGCTCGTTTAAAAAGGGGGTACCTGTTTCCTTGGTGGGACTAAACACTTAGATTCACCACCTATATCCTCTTCCAGTTTGAGATCTATGGAAGAGGTGCCACTGCTCTTATGAGTTTGAATACAAGGGAGCAGAATTGAAATTCATGCCTTTATTCTAGATTGGACAATAGGTTCTGGCAAGTGTCATAAGGAAAGGATCATATTTGACATTTGGGAATGTGTATTACTGTAGATTTCCTTCTTTCAGCAGAAAATGACACAGATCGTGGAACTAGCAATGAGTGGCTCTGTAGATATAATCCCCAGATAAATTTTTTAAATAGACTATTCCATTAGAAACATTGAAAATGTTGTGTTTTAGAGCCCTTTGAGAGTTTTGAGCCACACAGTGGGAAGGGAGACAGAGCTCTTACCCAGCTACTGAACAGATCAAATACTATACAGGTACTTTGGGGATTAAAAGGGCTGTTTTACAGAATCTAAGACTGACTTTTGGGGATGGCTCCAGGGTGAGATGGGTCTCTGGAGCTCATGTTGTTTTTGACCAGCAAGCCCAAGGTTAGCTTGAGGCCACCCAAAGTTATGATCATTGGTTTGGGAAGGCCCATATTTCAGGAGTCCTTAGGAGTTACACTGATGTTACTGTATACCCTTAAGAATTTTACCAAATCATGCAATTTTATATCTGTGAATAAAATTACACTGTAGGCTGCATATTATTTGGCAACCTGCTTTTTATGCTTACAATATTATGAACATCTTTCCATGCTGACTTTTATAGATCTGTATAGTATTCCGCTATAAGGATATAGAATTTATTAGGGATAATTATAGGGATATAGTTTATTAGTTCCCCAATTACAGACATTTCAGTTGCTTATTATTGGCTGTCATAAGTAATACTTGAGTGAACATCTTTGTGTTTGTGTATAATATTATGTATAGGTACTAAATGGACCCTCATTTGACTTTATTTTTAAGACAAATTTAAATTCTTGAAAATAAATGACTCATATTATTTCCTCTTCCTTCCATAAAATATTCTGTGAACACAAGGTTAGTGCAGATCTCTTTTAACCCATGATATGCTTTTCTGTATCATAAGCATTATAGCTTTGATGGCATCATAATGGTCACATACTAGGTACAGTACGTATTTGCCATTCACGTGATATTTGTGTCTGTTTGTTCAAATTTAGAATTCTTTCTTAGTGCCCAAAGTCTCTATAGACTACTTTATTTCTTTTAAAGTTGATTTCACTAAAATAGCCTCACTGCTGTTGCTGTTTGTGTAGCCGACTAGGATCCAGTGTCAGGGTGCCATTATTGGAGTGAGACAGACCTGGGCTTGAATCCTGGCTTTATCTCTTAATAGTTCTGAGATCCTGGACAAGTTACTTAGTCTCTAAACCTTACTTTTCTCTGCTATAAAATGGGAATATCTACTTCATGGTTGAAATTAGGGTTAAATGTATGCAAAGACGTAAAGCATCTATCACATAGTAAATGCTCAGTATATGGTAGCTATTCTTATTACTATAATGAAATGATTGATTTATGATAAAATGCTCTTTGTTCATCATTTTTCAGTTCTAGGTGCTATTATCATTAAATACTCCATCTCATAGGTTCTGGTCACTGTCAGGATTGGATTGACGAATAGTAAGAAACATTTATAGGTTTGCCTCATAGATTTTGGTAAGAATCTTTCTGAATGTTACATCATTTTGTTCTCAGACTCTTCTTCCAGTAAGCAAAATGTAGGATACTCAGAAATTTTTGTTTGTTGGTTTTCTTTTTCTTTTCCTTTAGCTTTTATGTGAGCACTCCCAGTTTTTAGCTTATGTCATCTAGGTGAGACCAATTTGCCTATTAATTCATGAATGTGAGTGAGAGACAATGCCAGGATGGCATCAGCAATAGACTGGACAAGCACCTGGTGGTCTTTTCCCCAGAATTACTTCTGTGCCTGATAACAGCTTCTCTTGATGACTAGAAACAACACATAACAAAATTCTTACATCATTTCAGCAGTGTGGCTTCAGTAATATGTTAATAGATTGTTTTATTTTTTAATTAATTCATTAAGATAAAAACTGTTAAAGTAATTTGATTTGTCTTCTCCAAAGAAACAGTTTTTCATTATCTACTCTGAGTCAAAGGAAGAATTAGTTAAGAAAAAACCTTTGTGTGAAAAGTGAAAAAAGTTACCCAGGCAACCTGTATATGTTACTAGTGTGCTGATTAATCATCGCCAACATTAATCTCTGTCATCAGTTATCACAGGAAGATGACTGCCGAACAGTCTACACTATTATCATTCCATCATTTTTCTGCAGATCAGTTTAGTATAAAAGATTAATTGTACATAGTCGGGAGGATTACAACATCAGACCTAAATAAAGAAGCAGAGCTTTTATAATATAGAAAATCATGAATTTTCCTTTTACATCTCTTCAGTTACCTGATACATTGATTTGATAAAGCCCTGTGTTTTACAATGAATAAACTTTTCACAGAGGTATATTTTAAGTAAAAAAGGCTGACTGTAGTTTATAGCTTAACCAGTTTCTTTCATTTGTACTCGGTGAAGTGGAAAAAAAGCAAAGTCATAGAGTTTTACATTTGTAGGTAAATTAATCAGGTCAATATATTTTTGTCAGTTTCAAAAAAAACTTATCACATTATTTTTAACCATATATATATAAATTCTAATATGCCCCATTATTTTACATTATATTGTTGACTTTGAAAGATGCTTAATATTCTTAATTTTTTTCTAAAGAATTAGAATAATCTTAATATTTTCATCATCTACTCCAGAATAGTCAGAAATGTATACATTTCATCCTGATTTTATGTTCAGGAAAGTACATATCAGCTATTTTTTCCAAAAACCATGACTTATTTTAGTTGTCTAATTTTAATAAATAGAGGTTTCAATTGCTGTGAGTATTATATATGCTAGTATTTATTTTCTAACATTTATTCAAGAATGCTGATGCTTAATCAGAGTATTAGTAATAAAATCTTATGCTGTAAAACTTCTATTATGATTTAGGATCTTTCTCTGTGAAAGCACACTGATGTTAAACTCCTTGTGTATTTTAAAAGTAGTAATTTTAGATTATGACCATTTTTTTCTGTAAATAGCGTTCCTCTGCTCTTAACGTTGAACCAGGTTTCTAAGTAAATAATTTATTCTTTAATGTCACATTTTAGGTGTGATTTATTTTCACTATACAAATAAGTGACTATCATAATAATACTGGTTAATTTGGTTCAAATAGGAATTGGAATTACCATCTTTTGTTTTTCTGTACTAAGGAAAAAGGAAGGAAGTTCTCTGTTGTACTTGAAAATTAAATTACAGGTTTTTATTTTCTATACTGGATTAAAACCTGTTACATTCCTCAGTGTAAAAAAACAATATAGTCAGTCAGTGGAGTGGAACCAAACTTTGCAGACTTTGCTTTTTTTTAGAAAGCAAATTATTTCAGGAAGAAAAACCCCAATAAAAATTAGATGATACTACCTATGTTTAAGCGAGCCCAGTTATATAGTTCTGTTTGATAAGTAATTGATTAGGTCAGACTATTTAAGCATTTAATCTGGCATGTACAGTGTGTGATGAAAGGAATCCAGCTGTGAATTTGAGTGTATTAAATAATCTTCAGGAAGTTTCACAAAGAACATTTGAATGCCTTGAAACTTGCAATAATGCATGTTTGTTCCAAACACATTTGCTTTGCCTAGGTTTTGCCCATCAGGTTGAAGAAACGGTAATCTTTTTGCATTCAGCAGCTGGGTTTTTGCAATATTCTTTTCCTTCTTCTAGGGGTTAATTAGCCTTCTTTCAAAACGTGGCCTATTTAGCTGTAGATTCGCATGATTCAGCCAGAGCTGGCTATACAAAGCAGAACCGTTAACAGGCGGGTGTGTCCAACTGCTTAATTAGCCAGAATAAAAAGGTCCTTTGTCAAACAAGCATCTGTTGCTCTTGACATACCTGACAGCCACATTAGGCAAGGATGACTAGACTGAAATCGTGCATGTCTCTCCTGCAAGAATATACAACTCATTTACATATAGGCTGCATCATGGACAAACTGCAGGGGTTTATTTAGCTTATCAAAATGGATTAATGTGACTGCATTTGTGGCTGATAAACAAATATCACTTGAAAGGAGGCTGTGAAGGAACTAAACTAACCAAATTACTCCCAAACATAAACAAAGCACCAGAAACCACTGCTAGATGAATGGGAACACCTCACATGTACACACAAACCTTTATACTGGCTCTAAAACAAAACCTACAAATGAAGCATGCTAAGACACTGCCCTCATGTGATGATCCCTGCTTTGAAGAAATTTTGGAAAGCTACCAGAATACTCTAAGTGTGTCAGTGGGTTTAAATGATCTGTTTAGGAATATTTGGCAGGAAGGTTACACTCCTCAACATGCTTTAACATTCAAATTGATCTGCTATTAATCAGGTCTTTGGAATTAATCAGTTAAAATGCCTCTGGAAAAGATACTTACTAGTTGGGTTTTATTATGGCCTCAGTAGAAAGAGAGAGGATACTTGCTAATTTCAATGTCAGAGAGAGAAGAGATGTCTCACTGTTGTTATTCGAAGTGTAGATCAAATAGGATAGATTGAGAATCCCAAAGATTTGCTGTTCAGGCCAACAATCTCTAGCTTTCCATTTGGAAGCCTTTCATCATGATTTTGCAAAGTAATATACATAGTGGTAACATCATGGGCTTTAGAGTCAGGCAAACCTGGATTTGAATTTAGGCTCTTACTCTTACCATCTGTGTGGCTTTTAGCAAGTTATTTAATCCGTTTCTGCTTCAGTTTCCTCATTCGTTAAGTGGAAATAACATTTCCATTATGGTTTTTTTTGAGGATTAAATGAAAAGACGTATTTCAAGCACTTAGCATATTGTGTGGCACCTGGAAAAGACTTGTTAAATGAGAGACCTAATTATGGTTATGACTTTTTTTTTTGTTATGACTTTTAGCCAGTCTCTGGCAGGCATGTGATTGAGATCCTCTCAAGGCCTGAGGCCTAGGTAAAGAGAGCCTTTACTTCAAACCTGAGGAAGACAATGAAATCAGAGGAGAAGGAAGTTGTGTCTATTAAGGAAAGATGGAGACCAAACTGAGAGGCTACGTTCTTATCCCAATTGGCATGACCCTGTAATCCAGGGGCCAAGGAGATTGGATGATGAGCAGTAACTTGGAACTAAACAAGTTGTTCTGGGACAATTGTTGGTTGCTCTGGATTAGGCTTTCTGTGCTGGTTTTAATGTGGTATGTACATAGAGCCAGAGGTTGGATGGAAAATTCTCTGTGACTCTCTAAGTTATATAAGCCATCATTTTCTATCCATCTGCTTTTCCCCACTCTGTTCTGTTAAGGTTGCTCCTATTAAATAGTTGGGATCTTTTTCCTCCTTTCTGATTCTAAAAGTTCACCAGTTTGCTTTTCTTTACTCCCTTCACTTCTGTCTATTCAGTATCTCTGATGAAACTCAAGACTTTAGTCTGGTAGTTTAGTGCATGCGCTTTAGTGTTATGTCCAGACCCTCTTTTCCCACTTTCCTACTTCCCACAGTTTGACCTTGGTTAAGTGACTTAACATCTCTGGGCCTCAGTTGACAATCTGTAAAATGAGGAAGATCTTAGTTCCGATCATCTAGTTACACATTTCTATTAGTAAAGTAGTCAAAGCTTAGGTATTGCTCTTATGCCTCAAATGCCTATAAAGTGAATATGTATTGTCATATAAATAATTTGCGTATAAAACACATAATATGGGCTCACCTTTTCTAGATTTTCAGATTTTTCACGAGAATCTGGAAATTTGGTTTTTAACACAAAATCTTCTGATTTTTAAGGGTTGACGATTAAAAATTTTAATTTGTAGTTACTCTGTGCCAAAGCCTATCGATCGAGTCTAATATGGTCCATAGGAAGCCAGTTTCCAAATCTATGCCTTTTATCTTCAGATAAGCCGTCTCGGGTGATTTATTGAGGAATTGCTTTAAAAGTACATTTAATTTTTTAGACATTCATTATGTATATTCTTATGTGTATTTGGTCTAAAACAGTGGATGTCATATTATGGGTCATATACCAAAAAAGGTGTGTAGGCTGGTCTGCAGTACAGACCCCTGGACACACGAGAGAGCCTCGATAAAGTTCTCAGCCAACCCTGGGATAAACAGGAGGGTGTTTTAGTTTGAGTGACTTAACTGTAAGAATCTCATCCACCCCTTGACTGAACAGCTTAAACAAGAACCCATAATTGGCAACTCTGTGTTCCTCATTTGTGTACTAAACTGACAAAGGCCTGTCTTGGAGTTGGGAAGAGAAGCTAAGAAAAACTCACTGAAGATGATATGTAAAATCTGGTTCGGTCCTCATTCCCTGCAGAAAGGCATCACCTCATTCTCAGTAATAGCCCTCTGCTGTAGCACAAATGGCATCAATTGTCTATAAGCATAACATGTAATGAACCGAAGGACACTGGCATTTGCTTTCTTTTGGGGGAGGGTAGTTTTTTCCCTCTACAATGGAATAAAGAAGAAGAGGCACAGATAGGGTTCCTATTGTGTGTATCCCCTCTCCCAATTTCGAGAACTGTTAGTCCTCCAGTAATCTTAATTAGGCAAGACTTTTATATAGTGAATACTGTCATTTTCAAACATTTTCAGGCATATCCGTGGTCTTAATACTAGTACAAAGGGCTGTGTGTGTGTGTGTGTGTGTGTGTGTGTGTGTGTGTGTGTCTTTGGAGATCAGTGCTACATTTTTTATTAATTAGCCACCATCTTGAGAGATTTCACATAAAAATCTTCTTTTGGAAAATTGGAAAAACTGGCAGCTACAGTTTAGCCTTCCCATAAATTAACAATTTCCTTGAGCTAAACATTAGCTGGCCCAAATAAATGGGGTGGTAGCCACAGTCTCCATCACTTCCCTTGTTTTTTAAGCCCCTAGCTACCTTCAGTCTTTGTGCCTGAGGTTCCTCATCTGTAAATGTAGATTATAATCATACAAACCACATTGGGTTGTTACATGGAGTGATTTATTTATGAATTAACATGTAAAGCATTTAGAAGAGGACATAGCATGTGTTAAATACTCTATCGATGTTAGCTTTACTGCTGTATATTTTGTATGCTCTAAGTTTTATTGTGCTGCTTTAGGGGTTTGACTAACAAAGGAATAAGAATAGTCAATCACGTAAAGTGATACCAATGTCAAGGTCTAGAAAGTAAAGAAAGCATAGATTGAAAAGACCTAGTCCTTTCTCTAGTCCTGTCACCTTGAGTGAGTCTCTTAACCTCTCTGGGCTTTAGTTTTCTCATTTATGAAATAAGTGTAGATTAGATATCTTCAGAGGTATGTTTCTAAAATTGAATGAGATGATAGAAAAGGTTTGGGGAAAAAATTGGAAGAGGTCATGCTGTGACAAAAGATGTTGAGAGGGGTTAATTTTCTGCTTGAAAGACCTGAATACTCTTTCAGAATTTTCTTAGGGAAAATTAATGTTCACCATACTGTTCACAGATTTAAACCATGATACAGTATTTTTCTTAGGCTACCAATTAAATATTGTTTTTCCCCCCAGGATCCCTGCTCAGTAGCAAAGAAATTAACATTTATTATATTGACTGCATAAGTAACAAAAGGGAATATCAAGGTCTAAGAAACCATACTTGTTAGAGTGCACACTGTAAAATTTAATCCTGTGTTAGTAGGACAGGCATATGAGAACTGAAAAATGTACCATGTTGAACTGTGAATGAGAGAAGGTAAAATCTCATGTCTTTGTTTACAAATCTCACTTATACAATAGTGATCCTTCTTACCTTTCAAAATATTAAACATTATTGCTGTTTGGCTATCTTTGGGTAGAGTATAATTAAACTTTAATTTTAGTACCATATCATCTCACAGCCAAGAAAATTAGTGAGCTTGATCCTTTGGCTAAATTTAGGGTATATCAGTTGGTTTTTGGATATACATTAATTTTTAAAAATCAGTGAATAGTAAGTTTGAAAGTTGGAAAGGACCTTAGAAACAATTTATTCTAAATTGTACGCCTCCAGTGACGTCCTGTAGTTTATAAAAGTGTCTAGAAAGTACAGTTTATGACGTATTTGCATCCAGTTAGGATTTGTGTTCTGAGAATTGTGTCTTGACATAATTTATAATATGGCTAGTTTATATTGTGCTTGAAACAATTTATAACAGATGAGGCCTAAGGAAGGTAGATTTCAATGAAGTTCAACCTTTATAGCCTCAAAATAAGAGGTACTAATGGAGATTTTTTAAATGTAGATTAGTAATTGTCTATATTTATTTTAAAAGTGGGCAACATGACTCTAAACATGCGTGGAATATCATGAGTATGTTGGGTGGAGTAAGAGGTATTCTGGGAGTGGAAAGTTCGTCTCAGTATAGGATATTAAGAACAAATGTAATGCAGCTAGTCATATAAGGAGAGCATTTTAAACTTTCTTTCTATTTTAATAAATTTCAGAGACCATCATGCAGACATCAGAGACCGGGTCGGACACAGGTTCGACAGTGACTTTACAGACATCTGTGGCTAGTCAAGCAGCAGTGCCTACACAGGTGGTACAGCAAGTACCAGTACAACAACAGGTAAGGAGCTGCTGTTCCCAGAGAAGATGCTGTGCCTTTCCTTGTGCTGCCTCTCCAACATAGCTGTGTCTAAAAAATGATTCAGATAATACTTTCTGGCACAATGGATGCCCAAATAGGCCTCGTTCGATTCTTAGATTAAGTCAGCAAATGTTTCTTAAGCATTTCCTGGATGTGCCACGTTCTTTCTGTGCTAGGCTGTAGGGATAAAAAGATAAATACTCAAACTATAACCCTTATTCCGAAAGAGCCTCTTAAGTCCTAAAGAGAGCATTTGTTTCTAACTTGGCCACCCTAACTGGGTTTTCTTCTCCTCTTCTCCCCTCCTTATTCTTTATCACATCTTCCTATCTCTTTCGTATTGAAATGTTGGCAATCATATTTTTATATAATTGGCTCACAGTAGTACTTAATAAAGGAGAGGATGTGTGTACCTTACAGGCAGGGATTTTGCCTTTGTGACATTTTGGAAAGTGCTTGGGCGTTATGGTGACTGATAAATAGTGTTTAATGAAAATTAAATTATCTTAAAGGTCTGAAAATCTGACTCATCCCATTTAAAAAATAGAGAATGAATTCATCATCACATGTTTACTACAGGGCTTATTCATACGTGGGACGCTTCGCTTGTTTTGGAAAGATACTGACAAAATAGTGCAATTTTGTGCCAGTTAATAGTCCTCCTTTGGATTGTGAACACATTGGCCTGTCATTTCTTCTAAGGAGTGGTGAGAAAGTATGCGAGAATAATCATGTCATAAAGCATTATCTCGAGACTTGAGATTTACCTGTAATTTCTCAGTATCAGAGAAAATGTTGCTTTTACAGTTTAGCAAATGTTGCTTTTACAATTATAAATAAGTCATTAGGGAGAGGGAATAACTTTTCCTAAATTATAGACAGAGGGACTCAAGGTTATATTCTTAGGAGATAGAAGTGGGATGGGCAGGGAGAGTGCTAGAATCATGGAGAAGGGTCTTTGACTCTCAGGGTAAAGAAAGACATCTGAAAGAATTATTTCTTTTATAATTAAATCTTAGCATACTCTTCTTTCTGTTCTCTACAACACACTGGTATTACTGATCACCAATTTCATTACCAATTTCAAGACTGAACATTATTCAGAAAAGGGTAGTTTATGGCATATCATCCAGAGAGCAAGTAGAGAACTATTGGGACAGTGTTATATATAACTTTAAAAAGATAACTCAACAATCGAACAATATTAAGCACATATTGAACAGTTACGCTCACTCTGGTTTGGTTTTTGTCTCATTTGTGGAAGAAGAATGGCCTTGAGAGTGCCTGTCTCTAACAGTAGTGCAGTGGAGATCCTGTTCCTGTCTCCAGAAAGTGCCCCCTTGAGACCTTAAAATGTCTGTGTTAAGTGTATCTGGCCCTCTCTCATGGACTCTGTATCTTTTCTTACTCCCTCCTTCCTTTCCTTTCCCTTTCTTCCTTTTTGCCTTCCTTCCTTCTTTTCTTTTTAAAAAACATTTTCTTTTTATTGAATTTGTATGTCATTAGATGTCTACTACAGGTCTTATATAGTGTATATAGTAAAGAGTCAAATAGTTCAGCAAGTTTGTTATTTAAAAAAAAAAAAAGTAGTTCTCATCCTCTCTGTACTCCTCCTCAGAGGCAACTAATTTTGCCTCTGTTTACCTATTATTTTGATATTTACCTCTGTGTCTTCACAAACGGTGTTTATTTTCTTTTTTTAAAAAATTTTTATTGGAGTATAGTTGATTTACAGTGTTGTGTTAGTTTCAGGTGTACAGCACAGTGAATCAGTTATGCATATATACACTCTTTTTTTTTTTTTTTGGATTCTTTTCCCATATAGGCCATTACAGAGTATTGAGTAGAGTTCCCTGTGCTATACAGCAGGTTCTTATTAGTCATATATTTTATATATAGTAGTATTTTCTTGATTTTTTTAGTTTTAAGCATTTTCTTACCACACTTCTCTTTCTAGCTCTTAATATGTGCATGCATGTGCATGCACGCACGCACACACACACACTTTTTCCACGCCATATGCTTCTGATATACTAGGTTGAACTATATGCATTTTTTTCCCTTTGCCATCATTCTGGGATTTCCCTCTTTTATGTTGGCTTTCCTGTTTCTCGGATCAGTGTCTTAAACTCTTTCTTGATTTGCTCAAGCACAACTTGCAGTAACTTCCTAAGAATTGGTAGATTTTGAGCTCTTGTGTGTCTGAGAGGGAATTTATTCTACTACCTTCACAATTGTTTGGTAGTTGGATGGGTACAGAGTTTGGGGTTGGATATCATTTTCTTCAGAATTTTGAAGGAATTGCTCCATTGTTTTCCAGTTTGCAGAATTGCTATGGAAAAGTCAAACACCGTTCTAATTTCTGATCCTTTGTATGTGATCTATGTGATTATTTTTTCCTCTCATGTTCTAAATCCCAGTTTCTTGAAATTTCATGTTCATCAAGGAAGGCCAGTCACCTCATTGCACAGAGTTGGTAGAGGAGATCTGATTGCTTCTTAAATAGAATCACTTTTTATATTAAATATATATAAAACCAAAAAACCTAAGTTCCTATTAGAAGTGGAAAATCAAGTATCACCAGCCATAGACAGAAAATTACACATACACATACACACACTGTGTTCACATCCTTATAAAAAATAATCTCATGTACACACATAACAGACTTTGGAAAACTTTGTGGTATGCCACATGGTTTGTTTCCCAACAGGCATATTTTTCAGTCCCGCAAGTTAGCTCTTTCCTCTAGGACGTTCAAGGCAGTCGACGACTTGGTCCCCTTTCACCAAGCAAAGAAGTTGAGAACTTTCATTTTCTTTTTGTCAACTAAGTGCTTTATTTCACAGAGTAGATTAGTGTGATATATGCCTGGATAAATGCCTGTTATGTTGTCCTTCCAGGCTTATCTTATTTGGAAGGATTTTTTCTCTTCTGTCATTTTCTTCCTTCCTAGCTTCCTTCCTCCATTCCTCCCTTCCTTCCTTCCTCCCCTCCCTTTTCCTCTCCTCTTCTCCCCCTCCTCCCCTCCCTTCCCCTCTCCTTTTCTCTCCTCTAGAACGGTGACATATTTGAAGATTTCTAACAGTGTCCCTGTGGATATAGATTGTCTGTAACTGATAAGATAGGTGCTATAGTAACTTCTTATTTCTCTAACATACCTATAATCTTTGTATTGTTAATATGCTGATGTCATCTTGAGTTTTCAAACTTTGGTAGGATGCCTTTAAAATCTTGCAGCTCTTGTCACTGACCCATGATAGATACTGAAATCATGGCATTGACATCAAAGATAGTTACTTCTATTGATTCAACTTTTCATTGTGTCCTTGCTCTGACCATTTTGATGTAAAAAGAAAGCCTATAGGGCTTCCCTGGTGGTGCAGTGGTTGAGAGTCCGCCTGCCAATGCAGGGGACACGGGTTCGTGCCCCGGTCTGGGAAGATCCCACATGCCACGGAGCGGCTGGGCCCATGAGCCATGGCCGCTGAGCCTGTGCGTCCGGAGCCTGTGCTCCGCAATGGGAGAGGCCACAACAGTGAGAGGCCCGCTTACTGCAAAAAAAAAACAAGCCTATAGCTAAATTTTTTAATTTTGAGACATATAATATTGTATGTATTGGCCTGTTGAGAAACCAGAAAATTTTAAGATCGTAATATATATTTTTATTTCTTCAAAGCCCTAAGGGTTCTGATTTCCCTATTTCACTATGTAATAAGTACCAAAAGAATGTTGTTTCTAAAATTATTTCTGTGGTTTTTCATTTATTCTGTACGATCTCCAGAATCAATTTGTCACCTTTCCTTGAACAATCTGATTCAAGAATGGAGAATTCTGAGCAAAGATTGCAAGATCTTATTATATAATTCTTTATCAAATCTCCTATCTTTTGCAATTTTTCATTATTTCACAAAACACCATAGAGTCTCAGCTTACAAATACAGAGATAGTTGCCCAATTCAGTAAAATCTATAAAAACATTCAGGTTCAGTATCTTGATTAGAAACTAAAAAATTAATGTTATTTATTCTTATCATATTTGTAAAAAGACTTTTTGCACTGATGGGTCTCTATCGAATATGCCTAGAACTGTGCTGTTCTCCCTTCCCCTCCCCCTTCCTTGAGTGATTTGTTAGAGTTTCTTGTAGATAATTCTTCAAGTTGGTCATTTTATGCCTAAATCTGAGAGGTCTTCTAACCCTGCTTGCCTAGAACTGAATTAAAAACCCAGGATAGGGGAAAAGGAAAATGTATTCCTACTATTCCATTCTCCTCCATAGCCAGCTAGGTTAGATTCTTTTCAAGGTAGAACCTAGTCAAAAGTCAGAACTTTTATTCCTGTTTTAATCTTGGGATCCAGGTATTTCACAAATGCTGCTGACATCGAGGATAATTCCTAAATCATCCTAAATCTTGAATCAGGGCTCCAAGAATATTTTCTCCCATTCAAGCTTCCCAAGTTTTAACTGGTCTCCCAACTATATTTCTTCCTGTCTCTACTGTCTCTGTCTTTCCTTTTCCTTAGAAAGGGACATACATCTTTTCTCTCACAGTGGGCAAGTGTGTTGTCTCTGTATTGCTCCTTCTAAATGTAACATCCCAGGTACAACTGAGCCCTGGGGTTGAGGGGCTTCTATTTGAGTTCAAAGACATACATATTTTTTTTTTCAAAGATGCTGTCAACTTTGTTCAAATTCTTTTTTTATCAAAGAATGTGGGTCTTGACCTTTTTCTGCCCAGGGACTATTTGTTTCTTGTGGGTCTTTGGTATGTAACTGTGACACTGAAACTTCTTTTTATGAGATAAAAGCTCATTTCAAGATTATATTCAGATAAGGACATATATATTCTTACAAATACATATTTTTAAAAATACGTGTAGAAATAAATCACCTATTTAGGCACTGACTCTTTGTTCATAATTTGAGTTATCAAAATGAATGTAATAGCTATGTGGCTATATTATTTCTTTCTGGTTAGTATCAATATATCACATATTTAGCATTTCTACATAAATTATGGTACATCCTGGAGAGTAAGTGTATTATCCCTGTGGTCAAAAAGATAAATGACATTTTGTGTGGGAAACAGATCCAACCGGAAGTGTCAATTAGGTTTTAGGCGAAGGGCAATCTTCAAGAAGGGTAAGTTTTAAATGAATCTTCTCCATTAGATCTATTTATTATGGATATCTTTAAAATGATGCCTCAACCTTTAGGAGATGGATTTTAGGAATTGAAATTAGATATGAATGCTCCTGACTTCCCCACATTAGGCCATAGCTTAAACAGTAGGTTATTTTTGTCCTCACTTCTGTTTGCCATATTCCTGTGTGTAGTAAATAATCATCACAACCAGAAGGAAGCTGTGATAATTAGCAATATACCCATGAGAAAGTTCTTTTGGTGGAAGCAATAAATAGTGATTAAGGGGAAGAAATGATTGCCTATGGAATGTTAAATCCATAACAGAATGTTCTATTGGATCAAAACTTGATCAGTAGTATTTTAAATGGGACCCTGTGCTAGCTTGGAGAGCTAAGCCTGAGGTAGTGCACTCCATCGTTCTTGTCTTTATCTTTCCTCTGCTCAGGGTCCAGAGGTTTGCTTCTTGTGCATCCTAGCTTCGATAGACATGAATGGAATTCTTTTCATTTCAGACCATTATCTGATATAATCAACAGAAACAGAGACATTTTTCTCTGGTTTGCTCTTATTCGGGATGAGATTCTCATTGGCTTAGTTCCCTAAGGGAACGGTGTTTTCATAATTAAGACTGTGGCAGACATCCTAAAAGATGGGGTTATATTTTTAAATGAATTCCAGTTGAATGCCTTTTGTGAAAATAATTTTTTTAAAAGACAATAATTTTAGTTCTTGAAGAACATATTTATTTTTGGAATCAGAACTGCTAATTTTTAGTATCCAATATAAAAAAGTAAGGTGTTTTGAAGGAACATGCTGATTTACAATCGAAATAAATTTTACTGTGCCAATCCAATATGAAGGCTCTTTAGTTGACCATCTGTATATTTTTAAAAATAAGAACTACTGTTTAAATAGTTGGGTAGTAATAGTCTTTGATTCTCTTTTAAGTGATTTTTAAAATATTTTCTCAACTAGAGTTAAAAAATTATGATCAGTTCTGGATACTATTTTAATAGGAATATGCCAGGCACTGTGTTAAATACTGCGGTTTCAAAGGTAATTCTGTTTGGTACCCGACTGCAGAAAACCAACTTTTGATGGAGATAGACTTGTTATAGAATTAGATACAAAGTTCCTTAGGTGTAAAGATGGAAATTGTTCTTGGAATGAGGGTCAGTGATGTCTTCACCAAGAATGTGACCTTTGAGCTGTGTGCTGAAGGAAAAGTTGGAGTTCACAAGGAAAGCAAACTGGAAAAGGGCATTTCTTGTAGAGAGAAGCATGGAAGAGCTCAAGTGAAGTCAAGGAGTTGTACAAGGAGGTGAGGGGCTAGGAACTGAGGGCTGTGGAACAATGCTGCATAAAAACCTCTTGTGGGAGGTTGAGTCTGATGACCTATTTATGGTGTCTTTACATGTATCCCCTCCCTAATATTTTCCCTCTTCAGTTGACATATTTCTTTACGTATTCCCTCACTGCTGATTTTCTTGAAAGAGACATCTGCAGTTATGTAAGCACTTCTTAATCCTATGAAATTTGGGTGCCACCATACAACTATGGATACTGTGCATTTTGGACAGAGCCAAATCCAATAATTTTCTCTAGGGTGTTTCTGGATTTTCCTTTGACATGTGATACTGTTGACTATCACATATTTCTTTTTTTGCATGGATTTTGGTTTTCCCCTTTTATTTCTTTGAGGGCTATTTCATCAAGTAAATCAGGTTTCGTAGAGCTTAAGAGAGTGAGATTCATACTTAGAAGGGATGGATTTAAATCCTGGCTCTAGCTCTTTCTAGTTATATGACTTTGGACAAATAAAATTAAGTTTCTGGAGACTCAATATCCTAATGTATAAAATAAGAATAATAATGTCTAGCTTATACTTAAAGTATTAAATAACATTTATTAAATAATTTAGAATAGTACCTGAAGTATAATAAACCTTTAATAAATTTTCTATTTTTACTATTATTATTTTCATTGTTGTTATCATTATCAGTAGTACTGGTAATGTTATCTGACTCCTTTAATGGAAAATTGGAGTGGGGGGATTTGACCTCCTTTTCTATAAGAGTTGGTCTTTGGCTCTCTCTCTTTGCCCTCACTGTCAAGTAACTTATCCTCTGCAGCTATTTTAGTCTTAAAACCAGCTGCTTCCATTTTCTTTACTAAGCAAGAACCTCTGGTCCTTCCTTGTATTGCTCTGGATTGTGAATTATGGAATCTCAGGCTCTAGGTCAGAATGGACACCAGCTTGGTCTGAGGCAGGATCAGTAATGGTGTCCTTCACCCTGGATGGCCTGTCACCCAGTGCAGTCACCATAGTGATTAGAGAAATGCCAGGTTTTTCAGTAGAATTCAGGAACACCTCCAGTATTGTATTCAGTTCATAAAATATAATAATTTTGAACCAAGTTTGTTGCTGTGGTATGATATAAGACTTTAAAAGATTAAGGTGAGAACAATATATTAATATTCTAGCTAGCTTGACTAGAATTTGGTTTTCTAGTTAGAAGAGGCTTACACCATTCATTTAATGCAACTATTCCAAAGGACCTCCCAAAGTTGAATTGCAGAAAATTTTCTTTTTCAACAAATCACTTAGTTATAGACTTATTTTAGTCGATTCCATAATTTTGTTCTTAGAGATATATAATGTTTCCTATGAATATCGAATTTTCTTATCAAATTATCAATTTCAACATCAGTACTTTTTGTTTGGAAAGTTCAATTTGTCCTATAAAATTTTTCATACAAGTAGAAAGTAGAAAACTTTACAATAACTGGCACTTCTGTTTACATATAATTTGAACAAATTGAAACACAATTTAAACAGAGCACGTGCCCTCTTTGCAAAGTAAATCAGAGGAATTCTATACGTGTGCTAAAAATACATTGTCAGTATAATAGATCTCAATATATAGCTGAGCGTCTTCGACATCAGTATCTGAAAGAAAAGAAACGTTAAGGTCCAAATAAAAATTGTTATTTGTAGTCTTAGCTGGTCAAGGAGGTCTTTCTAGAGGAAGTGATGTTTAAGCTAAGATTTAAAGAATAGAAATGACCAGTGAGGGAATAAAAACAAGTGTTTTCTGAGGGAAGTGTGTTTGTGAAGAGCTGGCGTGAACGTGGTAGGTTTGTGGAACTGAATCAGGGTTGAAATGGGTGGAGGAGAGAGTGGGAGAGCTGAGCCGTGCGAGGTGAGGTGGAGCACTAGGTATCTACTGGTTGAGTAGCATAAGCTATTTAGGTTTTCAATAATAACTCCCATTTTGAAGTCATCCACCATTCTGCTTTGTCAGAAACCCATTTGCAACAATGTATCATAATGATAGTGTGCCATCTATTGAGCACCTATTGTGTGCTGTTCCTGTGCTTGATGCTTGGCTCATTATTTCTAAAGCTTATAACAACTCCGCAAGGTAGGTGGTATTATTACAGGTGAGGAAACTGAGGCTCAAAGAATTTAAAATAATTTGCTTTGGATTACAGTTATTTGACCTTGACAGCCTGTGCTTACATTTGAGAAGTATACTCTGAGATAGTAATTACAAAATGTATGTGTGTGGGATTGATGTTATATTTCTTTCAAGAGTGGGGTATATTTGTATTGTCATTTAACAAATAATTATTTTTGAAAGTCTTCTTTCATGGGAACTGTAAAAGCTGAGCAAGTAGGTACTCAGTTTGTATTGAAGGAATATACTAAATAGTACAATAGCTTGAGCTCTTCAGACTGAATCCTTGTGTGTGGAGGGGAAAGGACTTGGGTCTTGTCCGCATCTCCTGCCCCTAACAGCAGCTCCTGAGATGCCTTTGTGGAACCTCTAGGGATATATGGTACGCAAGTTGAGCATCATCTCCTCTCCTGGACTCTTTTATAGCCAGATGAATTGTCCATTAAAGTTCTTCAAGCTCGATGCCTGTATTAAACCAGCATACCATAAGGTTAATTCCATGGAGCACTTAACATACCTTTTCTATCCACAAAAAATGATCGTTCTCCCCTTTCTTTTATCCAGGGCTGATTTTAGAAATAGACACACATTGAATGGCTCTTTATTTTCTTTAAAAACTTGTATTGATATCAGTCAAAGCCATTTCTGCTGAGACACTGATGTTTCATTTTTCTTACAGCCCTTACAAACTGATAGACTTCCTACTGAGGAAATCGCAGCCACCCTCTTTGTCCTGGCTGCCTAGTAGTTCAGTGCTAAATCCTAAACCTGATGTTTAACTAATATACCATCCTTCAGCCATGATATTTTTAGCTGAGAGTCAAACCCAAGATATCTGACTTCAGAACCTGAGCTCCTAAGCCCCACACTACAGAAGTAAAGCAGTCAGATGAGTTATAACAAGATAAATGGTATAAGCCCTCTGACATAGCAGTACTAAACATGGGCAGTCTCATGGTGAAGAACATGATACACTTTATGTCAAGAAGGATTTTTAATACTATGAATCAATCACAGAACATTTTTGAAGATCCCACAAGCAAAGCTAGTGAAGCAGGTGCATCCGGAGTATAAAGGGCTGCTTGAGCAAGATAACTAGCAAATAAAAAAATTATAAACCTTGGGAATTCCCTGGTGGTGCAATGGTTAAGAATCCACCTGCTAATGCAGGGGACACAGGTTCGATCCCTGGTCCAGGAAGACCCCACACGCCGCCGAGCAACTAAGCCCGTGTGCCACAACTACTGAGCCTGTGCTCTAGAGCCCGGGAGCCACAACTACTGAGCCCATGTGCTGCAACTACTGCAGCCTGCATGCCTAGAACCCATGCTCCACAACAAGAGAAGCCACTGCAATGAGAAGCCTGCGCACCGCAACGAAGAGTAGCCCCTGCTTGCCGCAACTAGAGAAAGCCCGTGTGCAGCAACGAAGACCCAACACAGCCAAAAACAAATAAATAAATTTATTAAAAAAAATTATAAATCTTGAACTTCTTAAAGCCCTCCCTAAACTCAGACCCTAAGTATGAACATCAGTAAATATAGTACCTTAAAAAAAAAAGAGGAGAAACATGATAAAATCAATGTAGTAAAATGTTGTTATTTAGATAATCTGGAGAAAGGATAACTTGGGAATATTTTGTATGACTCCTGCAACTTTTCTAGCAGTGTGGAGTTATACAAAAAAAGTTTGGGGCTTCCCTGGTGGTGCCGTGGTTGAGAGTCCGCCTGCAGATGCAGGGGACACAGGTTCATGCCCCGGTCCGGGAAGATCCCACGTGCCACGGAGCGGCTGGGCCCGTGAGCCATGGCCACTGAGCCTGAGCGTCCAGAGCCTGTGCTCTGCAATGGGAGAGGCCACAACAGTGAGAGGCCCGCGTACCGGAAAAAAAAAAAAAAAAAAATTTTTTTTTTTTTTTTTGAAATGAATAACTTTACCAATCTGAGGTAAGTTTGGTAAGTGATAATTTGAGCTACTAATCATAATATCGTGTTCAATAGACATGGGCACTTACTATTTTATCTTTAAATAAAAAAACCTCAAAGTTTTCCTTATACATATGCTAAGCAACAAGAGTTCTTCTAAAAAGTATCCCAAATTTAAACTACTCTTGTCTCATCTCAGTGGATCAGTGTTTTAAAAGAGGAAAATCAGTTCTGAGCTTTTTGCCCAGTTCTCTCTATATTCCCCATCAACTCCCCAGTCTTGATGATTACCACCAAGAAAATAAATAAATAAATAAGCAAGCCTGAATAACACATAAAACGATCAATAAGAAACAAAATTGGTGATACTTTTAAGACTTTTAAAAACAGATGTGTATAATGAATTGGTGGTACAATTGAGCGTTGCTTTAAAAATCTGGTTGCTAGAAAATGCAAACAAAATTATTCTCAAGAAAGAAGACAAAAGTATTAGGAAGTAGGAATTAGGTACTAAACCCAAAAAAAGATAATTAGCCAGTTTGCAGCTTTGATTTTTGTTTTATTTAGTAGCAGTATAGATATGGATAGTATGAAGGCCCAGACAGCCATTCCCATTCCAGCCTGTGAGGAAAACCAGATTCATCAAATCAATTGATTAGCAGCCTTTAAAAAAGTTAAACTCACCCAAATATATATTACAATTGATATATTAATTATTGAATAGGGGAAGAGGTAGAATATAGATTTTTTATTAAATAAAAAGGTATAATTTTTCATCTTCTTATAATTGTAATATTTAAAGATTATCTTTTATTTCTGTAAGGTATAATTTTATTTATTTATTTATTTTTTTGCGGTACGCGGGCCTCTCACCGCTGCAGCCTCTCCCGCCGCGGAGCACAGGCTCCGGACGCGCAGGCTCAGCGGCTATGGCTCACGGGCCCAGCCCCTCCGCGGCATGTGGGATTCTCCCGGACCGGGGCACGAACCCGTGTCCTCTGCATCTGCAGGCGGACTCTCAACCACGGCGCCACCAGGGAAGCCCTGTAAGGTATAATTTTAATGGGTGATTAAAAGGTGGCCTCAAAACTGAAAATAATAATATGCAGAGCTTTTTATTTTTGGTTTACAAGTTGGTCAAGCTGTTTCTCACAAATCTATACAGCTAACCAAAGCCAAGATTTTGTTTTTATCTGCCTACCTTTACTAGTTGGTGTTTCTGGGTTATTAAGTATTGATAACTTTGGATTCTATTAAATTTGTGCTTCCTTATTATTAGCAATCTCAGCTTTTTAAAAATAGTAGGATTAAAGAAGAGAAACCAAATAAGAAAAATTATACATTAGAAAAGAGAGCACTTGAAATGTAAGAAGAAAGGTGATTCTTAAATAAAAGTGCTTATTAGTAAAACAGGGATTAGAGAGGGAGGCACTGTCCCATTTGTAAATCTCAGAGTAACTTTGTAACTCATCACTAGTGGAAGTAAACTATAATACAGACTAACTTGAGGTTTTGTGGGTTTTTTGTAAATGGAACTATAAATGGAATAACTGAGCAAAATTATTTCTGAAGTTTTGGAAGAGTGATAGTAAGCAAGTTAATTTTACTTTGAATAAACCTAAACTTTAGTTCCCTGTGGTAACTTTTTTCTGAGATTCTTATGAGACTGAGCAGACCATTGATTATAGTCCTGTTGATGACCCTTGATAACATAATTATTCTATGCAAAGCCTTTTTTACCAATAACTTTTTTGTTATTGTGCTGATTTTCAAGGCTTTGCTTTGACATTGAGGTTCACTAAGGTGTTTGTTGCCTGTGGTTCATTGATCTGGTAGATAGTTATACAGTTAAAACTCATGATTACTCTTAATTTTTTCCAGGGATTTCATAAGTTGATTTCAGAGAAATTGTTTCTTTAGTTTATTTTAATTAGATACTAAAAATAACAAAGCAAAAGAGCATCAGGGAACTCTGTCTAGGAAAAAAAATATGACCTAGAGAAGCTAGTGTAATAAGCAAAACCCATACTCTTTTGTCAGTATAAAAATAGATTCCTGACCGTGTTAACAGATCTCAGTAGACAGTTTATTTCACGGGTGGAAAATGTTTTTGATGTTTGGGCTTAAATTATATTCATATCTATGTTTTGGTTCGTAATACTTTAGTATTGAAAGAATGCAGTTTTTGTTCTTCTGCTTCCTATGAAGCAGTAATATTGCCCAAAATATTAGCGTTATAGACTAAAGGAACAGTGACTTGAATTTGATCTCAGGAGTTGTGAGTGAATCGGAGTTCTAGGTCTGCCAAAATAAGCTACGTGGTATTGAGCTCATTTTAACCTCCCTGTCCTTTAGTCTCCATAACTGTATTACAGGAGCTCACTGGGCATTGATTGAACATCTGTTATGTGCTACTGGCATATGAAGAACTTTAAGGTTAGGTCAAAGAGACGGACAGGTGAACAGAAAATGACACAGAGAATGGTGATGCCTGAAGTATAATATAGAGAGCTATGCTATAGGAGCAAAAAAACACATAATATAATTTAGAGGTGAGTCAGTTGATGGAAGTGGGCAATTGTGGGAAACTTCCTGAAGAAAAACTACCTTGGGCTTCCCTGGTGGCGCAGTGGTTGAGAGTCCACCTGCGGATGCAGGGGACACGGGTTTGTGCCCCTGTCCGGGAGGATCCCACATGCCGCGGAGCGGCTGGGCCCGTGAGCCATGGCCGCTGAGCCTGCGCGTCCAGAGCCTGTGCTCCGCAATGGGAGAGGCCACAACAGTGGGAGGCCCGCGTACTGCAAAAAAAAAAAAAGAAAAGAAAAACTACCTTGAAGAAGTACCACCCAGCCTTAGTTTCCTTATCTTTGAAATAGATAATTCACCCAGAATTGTTGTTAGGACCAAATGAGAAAATCTTTGTAATGGGCTTTGTGAACTACAAAGCATTTTGCAGATACGAGGGCAAATTACTGATACATATACCAGACACTGCTAGGAACTGGAGGTAGGAAAATGATTGAAAAGAGCAGTGTTTCTCAAAGTGTGATATATGGATGTTTTCTTAGGAATCCACTCTATGTGTGTATGTGTTTATTTAGATAATCTTTATAATGAAGCTATGAACATATTTTAGATTATCTTAATTAATGCATTAGAACTGAGACTGCCATTCAACTTCAGTGTGTTTTCATATGTGTTTAAAATAGCTTTGGTTCCAGGAGGTGGAACTACTATAATTTTGGAGGCTAATGAGGAGGAATAGAGCCAGCCTTAATATGAACTTGATCAAGGCTAAATGATACCACAGATAGATTGGATGCAAGAGAAGCTCCGTATAATAGTTGGCCCCACAGCTATCATTGTTTGCACCTTGGTTTATGTTTGCATGTTTTAATAATATTTTATTGAACCCTGAAGGTCAGTAGTCATCATCCTGGGGGAAGCATGAGTGATTCCCCAAACCACTGTGAAATTAAGTCTTTCTGTTATGCACTTTCCTAGACCTGTGTACCTTTCCCTCACAGACCATTTCATTGCTGTGGTTTTAGCTGATTTATGTGATTTATGTGATCAGTGTCTTTCCTCAAAACTGTATCATAAGTTGATGATCCAGACACCATGACTTTTTTTTTTTTGTTGGGGGTAGAAGTTTATTAATTAATTAATTTATTTTTGCTGTGTTGGGTCTTTGTTTCTGTGCGAGGGCTTTCTCTAGTTGTGGCAAGCGGGGGCCACTCTTTATCACGGTGCGCGGGCCTCTCACTATCACGGCCTCTCATTATCGTGGCCTCTCTTGTTGCGGAGCACAGGCTCCAGACGCGCAGGCTCAGTAGTTGTGGCTCACAGGCCTAGTGGCTCCGCGGCATGTGGGATCCTCCCAGACCAGGGCTCGAACCCGTGTCCCCTGCATTAGCAGGCAGATTCTCAACCACTGCACCACCAGGGAAGCCCACCATGTCTTCTTTTGTTCACATTATAGTACAACCTAATAGGTGTACATAATAGATGCTCAATGAATGTTGAATTAATGAGTGAACTAGGTAATACTGAAGTGCCTTGTAAATTAATAGTGATTGAAAATAGTTAATAACAGGTTTAGTGTTAAACATGCACATGCACATACTCCATATTTTTAAACCCTATAATTTTTGAATAGTACAAATGATCACGCTCAGATGTCTCCAAAGCAGAACTTCTACAGCCTATATTTGTGCAAGATTTATTAGAGTAAGAAAAAGATATGTTAGAATATCTATTTATATTTTTTATTAAAAATGGGAAATATAGCAAAGATATAATTACTTATATATCACATGTATAAATGAGGCATACTGAAGGAAGAGAGGGGTTAATGGTAGCCCCCTCACTTTTGAAAAATGTTTTATTTATTTATTTTTATTTAAATTTCCTTGAAGTATAGTTCATGTGCAATATTATGCTATTTTCAGGTGTACAACATAGTGACTTGATATTTAAGTACATTACAAAATGATCACCATAATAAATCTAGTAGCCATCTGTCACCATACAAAGTTATTATCATATTATACACTGTACTCACTAAGCTGTATGTTACATCCCCAATGCCTTATTTATTTTGTAACTGGAAGTTTGCCCCTCTTAATCTCCTTCACCTATTTCACCCATCTACCCACCCCCCTTTTGCAACCACCATTTTTTCTCTGTATCTATGAGTCTGTTTCTGTTTTGTTTTGTTTGTTTGCTTTGTGTTTTATATTGATTTTATTCATTCATTCATTCATTCATTCATTTATATATTAAGGTCGTGCAGTGCACATGTGAGATCTTAGTTCCCTGATCAGGGACCAGGGATCGAACCCATGCCCCATGTAGTGGAAGCACAAAGTTCCACTTAGCATAATACCCTATAGATAGATCCATGTTGTTGCAAATGTCAAGACTTCATTCGTTTTATGGCTAATATACCATTTTATAAATATAGATAGATATACACACATATACATATATACACATCATACTCATTTATCAGTGGACACTTAGGTTGCTTCCATATCTTGGCTACTGTAAATAATGCTGCAGTTAGCATAGGAGTTTTTGTTTTCTTCATATAAATGCCCAGAAGTAGAATTGCTAGATCATATGGTAGTTCTATCTTTGATTTTTTGAGGAACCTCCATACTATTTCCCATTGTGGCTGCACCAGTTTACATTCCCACCAACAGTGCACCACCATTCCTTTTCTCTACAGACTCACCAACTTTTGTTATTTGTTGTCTTTTTGATGATAGCCGTTCTAACAGGCGTGAGGTGATATCTCATTGTGGTTTTGACTTGAATTTCCCTGAAGATTAGTGATGTTGAGCATCCTTTCATGTTATTGGCCATCTGTATGCTTTCTTTAGAAAAATGTCTATTCAGATCCTCTGCTGATTTTTTTAATTGGATTTTTTTTTTATATTGAGCTACAGCTCAATACATGAGTTCTTTTTATATTTTGGATATTAACTTTTTATGGGATATATCATTTGAAAATATCTTCTCCCATTTAGTAGGTTGCCTTTTCACTTTGTTGATGGTTTCCTTCACTGTGCAAAACCTTTTTTGTTTGATATAGTCCCATTTGTTTAATTTTGCTTTTGTTGCTCTTGCCTGAAGAGGCAGATCCAAAAAAATGTTACAAAGACTGATGTCAGAGAGTTTACTGCCTGTATTTTCTTCTAGGAGTTTTATGGTTTCAGGTGTTACATTTAAATCTTTAATCCATTTTGAGTTTATTATTGTATATGGTGTGGGACAATAGTCCAGTTTGATTCTTCTGCATGGTGCTGTCCAGTTTTTCCCAACACCATTTATTGAACAGGCTGTTCTTTCCCTATTGTGTATTCTTGGTTGCTCTTGTCAAGGATTAGGTGACCATATAAGCATGGATTTATTTCTGGGCTCTGTTCCATTGATCTATGTGTCTGTTTTTGTGCCAGTACCATACTGTTTTGATTACTATAGATTTATAGTATAGATTTGAATCAGGGAGCATGATACCTCCAGCTTTGTTTTCTGTCTCAAGATTGCTTTGGCTATTCAGGATCTTTTGTGGTTCCATACAAAATTTAAGAATATTTGTTCCATTTCTATGAAAAATGCCATTGGTATTTTGATAGGGATTGCATTGAATCTATAGATTGCTTTGGGTGGTATGGACATTTTAACAGTGTTAATTCTTCTGTTTCGTTAGATGGTATATCCTTCCATTTCTTTGTGTCTTCTTTAGTTTCTCTCATCAGTGTCTTATAGATTCCAGAGTATAGGTCTTTCACCATCTTGGTTAAGTTTATTTTTAGAAATTTTATTCTTTTTGATGCAACTGTAAGTGGGATTGTTTTCTTACTTTTTCTGATAGATTATTGTTGATATATAGAAATGCAACAGATTTCTGTATATTAATTTTATATCCTGCAACTTTACTGAATACATCTATTAGTTCCAATAGTTTATTGGTGGAGTCTTTTGGGTTTTCTAGTTAAGTTTCTATATATAGTATCCATGAGAGGAGGCAAGCCCAGGATCTTCCTACTCTACCACCTCTCACCGCCCCCTCACTCATTTTTTGCATTTTCTGCTTCCGGTAAGGTGAATTAATAGATTATGTAGTCTAGATTTAATTAAACTAACTTCATGATATGGAAAAGCAGCTTAAAATTTTTGTAACATATAGCCTACGGATTGAAGATAGCACTAATATTGCAAGGAGAATCAAGATGACAGAATGAGCACTCCTCTAATTCTTTCACAGTCACATAGAAAATGTCTGTTTAGACAGTCACTGTCTAAATGATAAGAAGTTAGCTTCACAAGTTCTACATACTGAGAATATTTTTGACATACAGATTTATGTCCATTATCTTCAGTGGTGAACCTCTCACCTAAGTACATTTTATGACATTAGATTAAATAATGAAGTTGCATCAATTAACAGGACATTTCATTATTTGATCTTTAGCTCTTTATAATTCCTACTTTTCTATATGTTTTGTAGAGTGTATACTTCTAAACATGTATGTAATTTGTAAGTAATTTTTTTAAGAGAGGAAAATGATTTAAAAAGTTTGCAAGCTACTGAACTAATATGCTGCTTAATTACCATGCTATCACTTTCTATGAAGAAGTTGCTATTTACATACAATAATATCCATTTAAGTGTACCGTTTAATGAGTTTTGGCAAATGTGTATACTTGTATAAACACCATCACAATCAAAATATTGAACATTTTCATCACCCCAAATAATTTCTTCATGCCTCTTTGCTCTCAGTTCCTCCCCTCCCCCATTTCCAGCTCCAGGAAAATACTGATTTGCTATCATTTAGCTTGTTTTGTCTTTTCTAGAGTTTCAAATAAATAAAATCATGCAACATATAGTCTTTTGTGTTGGACTTCTTTTACTCAACATAGTGATTTGGAGGTTCATCCATGATTTTATGTCTCTCAGTGGTTCATTCCTTTTCATTTGTGAATAACATTCCATTTTAACGATATATCAGAGTTTATTTATCCACTCACCTATTGCTGAACATTTGGCTTGTTTTCAGTTTTGAACATTCATATGTTAAGTCTTTGTGTGAACATATGTTTTTATTTTTCTTACGTAAATACCTAGGGGTGGACTTGCTGGGTCATATGGTATTGTGCTTGTTTAACCTTGTAGCAACTGCCATACTACTTTCCAAAGTGGTTATATCATTTTATATTCCTTCCAGCACTGTATGAGAGTTCTATTTGCTTGACATCCTTACCGAACTTGGAATTATAAGTGGCTTTAATTTTAACCATGCTAGTGATTTATGTAGTGGTATTTCATTGTAGTTTTAGTTTGCATTTCTCTGATAACTAATGATGTTAAGCATCTTTTGTGCTTATTGGCCAACAATATATATCTTAATAATTTAGTAACACTGATAGTTTAATTTTCTTCCATTTATACTTTTACTTAAATCAGTAATTTGTGTCTAATTAAATAGATTTTTAAAGTACACTTATATGAGTTCAAGTAATATTTTTAAATTTTATGTTAAAACCAAGGAGAATAAAAGAGAAAATTTTTAAATGATAAATTAACTTAGGTCAGGTTTATGTTTTCAGTAAGAAATAAATAAAATTATACAATAAAAAGACAGGAGGGACTTCCCTCGTGGCGCAGTGGTTGAGAGTGTGCCTGCTGATGCAGGGGACACGGGTTCATGCCCCAGTCCGGGAAGATCCCACGTGCCGCGGAGCGGCTGGGCCCGTGAGCCATGACTGCTGAGCCTGCGCGTCCGGAGCCTGTGCTTGGCAACGGGAGAGGCCACAACAGTGAGAGGCCCGCGTACCGCAAAAAAAAAAAAAAAGACAGGAGATCTTTTATTTTATTTAATTTTATTTATTTTTTAACATCTTTATTGGAGTATAATTGCTTTACAATGTTGTGTTAGTTTCTGCTGTGTAACAAAGTGAATCAGCTGTACGTATACATATATCCCCATATCCCCTCCCTCTTGCATCTCCCTCCCACCCTCCCTATCCCAACCCTCTAGGTGGGAGATCAGGGAGCTGATCTCCCTGTGCTATGTAGCTGCTTCCCACTAGCTATCTGTTTTACGTTTGGCAGTGTATATATTGTCAATGCCACTCTCTCACTTTGTCCCACCTTACCCTTCCTCCTCCCCGTGTCCTCAAGCCCATTCTCTACATCTGTGTCTTTATTATTGTCCTGCCCCTAGGTTCTTCAGAACCTTTTTTTTTTTTAAGATTCCATATATATGTGTTAGCGTATGGTATTTGTTTTTCTGGCTTACTTCACTCTGTATGACAGACTCTAGGTCCTTCAACCTCACTACAAATAACTTAATTCTGTTTCTTTTTATGGCTGAGTAATATTCCATTGTATATATGTGCCACATCTTCTTTATCCACTTATCTGTCAATGGACACTTAGGTTGCTTCCATGTCCTGGCTATTGTAAATAGTTCTGCAATAAACATTGTGGTACATGTCTCTTTTTGAATTATGGTTTTCTCAGGGTATATGCCCAGCAGTGGGATTGCTGGGTCATATGGTAGTTCTATTTTTAGTTTTTTGAGGAACCTCCATACTGTTCTCCATAGTGGCTGTATCAATTTACATTCCCACCAACAGTGCAAGAGGGTTCCCTTTTCTCCACACCCTCTCCAGCATTTATTGTTTGTAGATTTTTTGATGATGGCTATTCTGACTGGTGTGAGATATCTCATTGTAGTTTTGATTTGCATTTCTCTAATGATTGGTGATGTTGAGCATTCTTTCACGTGTTTGTTGGCAATCTGTATATCTTCTTTGGAGAAATGTGTATTTAGGTCTTCTGCCTATTTTTGGATTGGGTTATTTGTTTTTTTTTGATATTGAGCTGTGAGAGCTGCTTGTATATTTTGGAGATTAATCCTTTGTCAGTTGCTTCATTTGCAAATATTTTCTCCCATTCTGAGGGTTGTCTTTTTGTCTTGTTTATGGTTTCCTTTGCTGTGCAAAAACTTTTAAGTTTCATTAGGTCCCATTTGTTTATTTTTGTTTTCGTTTCCATTTCTCAAAAATATGGGACGCTTCACGAATTTGCGTGTCATCCTTGTGCAGGGGCCATGCTAATCTCCGTATCATTCCAATTTTTAGTATATGTGCTGCCAAAGCGAGCACTTATTTAATTTTAGATATCTTCTTGTCAGCTTGTATTAAGAAACATTAAGAAACATGAGAACTTATGAGTAAATGGTGTGCTAATTCTAATAAGTACGGTGTGGTTGCAGTGTGCTATGGACACAGCTAGACAAGATCGGTAGGCTACTGCGTGGTGAGGTCTTACTCACTGGGACTCAGAATCAAGGTAGAACAGCAGTCGTGTTCAGTTCATCCTGACACAGGATTGACCATGAGAGTGTACTAACGTTACTCTGTGCGAGCACAGAAGAAACTGCCTTTCAATCTGACTGGGATTTCATGGCATTCAAAGTGGAGGTGACAGTTTTGAAGAAAGATTAATAGTAACCTTAAATTTGCAGAACTTTCTATTTGGCCATAAGATTTCTTAACATTTAGGTAATATTTTAGTGACTCTCTGTAGAGAGCATGAATAAGTATTAGTAACTGAAGCTCATTGCTTGGATCATAAGTATTAGTCACTGAAGCTCATTGCTTGGATCATAGAGATTAATGGTTATAATACACATACTGCAAATATTGTGGATAATATATATGGGATAAATAACTTTTTTGTTTTAATTTTGTTCATGAACCTTGTATCATGACCATGATAAATTACGTAATTGTTGTTAATGCTAATTCAAAGGCTGTGGAGCTGAAAGAGATCTTAAATATCATATAGTCCCATGGTAACCTGTATTTTTTAAAAATTTAATTCATGATAAAATAAATGTAACGTAAAATTTACCATCATAACCATTTTAAGGGTACAGTTCAATCATGTTAAGTAGATTCACATTGCTGTGCAACCAGCCTCAAGAACTCTTTTCATCTTGCAAAACTGAAACTCTATACCCGTTAAACAGCAACTCCCCATTTCCCCTGGTAACCTCTATTCTACTTTCTGTCTCTATGAATTTGATGACTCTAGGCACCTCATGTAAGTGGAATCATATACTATTTGCCTTTTTGTGGTTGGCTTATTTCACTTAGTCACTTAGCATAATGTCCTCAAGGTTCATCTACGATGTAGCATGTGTCAGAATTCCTTCCTTTTTAAAGCTAATATTCCATTGTATGTATACACATTTTGTGGATCCATTCATCTGTTGAGACACTTGAGTTGCTTTCAGCTTTTGCCTGTTGTGAATAGTGCTGCTGTGAACATGAGGATACAAGTGTTTCTCTGAGACTCTGCTTTCAGTTCCTTTTGGGTATATACCCAGGAATGAAATTGCTGGGTCATATGGTATATCCTATTTTTAACTTTTTTGAGGAACTGCCATACTCTTTTCCACACCGGCTGCACAATTTTACATTCCCCCCAACAGTACACAAAGGTTCCAGTTTCTCCACATCCTCATCAGCACTTGTTATCTTCTTTTTCTTTTCAATAGTAGCCATTCTAATAAGTGGAAGGTGGTACCTGTACTTTTAAAAGTCCGTTTCCTTTCTTTCTTTCTCCTCTCTCTGTTTCTTTCTCTCCTCCTAGTCTTTCTCCTCCCCCTCCCTCTGCTTCTTTCCTCTTCACCTACTCCTCCCTCTCTTTCTCTCTCCTGTCTCCTCCTGATCTTCCCAGAACTGCTTTGAAGGAATGGGATTAAGAAACCTACAGCTTCACCTTTGCTCACTCCTTTTGTTACTCAAGTGGCGAAGAGAACAGAAAAGAGAAAACGTGGACCTATTTGACTTTTTTATTTTAAGGTTGAGGAAACTGAGGTCCAGAAAATGAATTGACTTGGCCACAGCCACACAAAAAATTAAGACTAGAATTCCTAACTCTCTGTTTAATAGTTTCTGAAAGTATATAGAGGTCAAAGAAATCTTGGGAGATCTCTATTAATTTTTTTCTGAGTTAAGACTGTGAATTAGCTTTCTCAGGTTTATCTATTCTGTAGTGTAATATTTTCTAAAGTGTGGAATGTATATTCCATTGGGATGTGAAGTGATTTTAAATGGTCCAAGATGATAAGATGGACTTCAAGTGGTTATGGGAAAGAGATTTAAGAAAACATTGAGTCACAGAGTGAGGAAATTATTCCTTCTTCCATTCTCTGTCACTCGAAGTAATAAACATGGTCAATTTGGTGCAGCATATCTGTAATACCTCACAAATATTTGTTCATCTTCCCCCACTCCCATGTACACACTTAAAAAAAAAGCACGATTCAGACTCAGAGATAATAAGCAGCAATAGCTGGCTAGTATTAAATAGCTGTTTTGATATCATTTATTTTTAGTGTATTGTAATAATGAAAGTTGGAAGGTATTAGTTTTCTAGTTCTTGTGTTATAAAAGTTTTTCAAGAAATTTTATAATTGGGGAATTTAAAGAAACTGTTAAGTATATGAAAAGACAGGTGGTACAATGAAATGGCATGTGTGTTGTCTTAGTGTAGATAGTTAAAAAGCAAACTTGGATATGAAGGTTTCAGTGCAAGTAGTTTATTTGGGGGATGATCCCAGGAAATGCCAATAGGTTATTGGGAAAGTGAGACAGGGAAGGGATTTTATCTAACAGAGATTATATTACTATACAAGTTACAACTGTAGCTAATCGGAGATGGATCACATTGGGGCAGTCTGGGAGCCAGTGTTATGCCTCATCTCAGAGTTATTTCACCTGAGGGCAAAGGAAGCCTAGGGTTTTTATATAGACTCCTGTCAGTCATCGGCCACTCACAGGTGGGGGTTAATTTCCTGACATTTCTGGCTGAAATGCAGGTGGGCAAAGAGGGTGCTAAGGGTGTGATAAATCAGATGCTGTAGTGTAAAGCTAGACCAGTGTATGTTGAAGTGGTAAGGGTGAGTGTGTATGGCCATGGGGTACACAACATTTGCTACCTAATGCTACATATGTGTTAGAGGAATGACTACCTTTGGTAATTTCTATTGTGGCCAAACATTTTCGGAGAAAATGGATTTTATAGCCATCTTTGTAATTAAGCTCTAAAGTCTTGAAACTGAAAAGGAAACTTTTCTTGGTATTAAACATAGCCCTTCTTAAAGTTGCTACTTAACGTTTACCTTCTTAGATCCTTTTCTCAATGGGCAGAGTACTGAAGGTCTATGTGTATAGTATTTATCTAGTTGAATAAAGACTTATTAATTCCACCCCAGTAGTCTGTTCCCTACTAACCCACATTATTTTAGGCTTTCTTTGTTAAGTCATTTCCCAGTCATTTAGTAATTTATATTACTTGTTCCTGGACTTTCTCCAGCTTCTCTTCATCTTACTTAAGTTGATGAGGCTATTTTCCATAACTGCTTTTTCAAGATAATACATTTATCGAAGTCTTATATAATTTACATTTCTGGCCACATGTAAAACTTCATAGTTTATTAATAATTCATCATCATTTGAATGGTAATTTAAATTTTAGTTATACAGATTACTGAAATTATCCCCGAAGCCATAGCATATCTATATCAATTATTTGATAGTTATTATAATGTATTTTGGAGCCATGTAAGTAGAAACACTGATTTAATCCTCAGTACTTTGTGCTAATATAAAGTTAAAATTAAACAATAGGAATTAGCTGTGCTGCAAAAGAAATTGAATTGATTACATTATTTTGTAAGTATCTAAATTCATTTGCTTTATCTTCTTAACTCCATTGGCAGAAGAAAAAAAGTACTGTACTGCTGGCATTATAAATAGAAACGTCTGAAAAATGAAAGCCACGGTAGATTGTAAATAGGCAACTCTGATGTTTAGAGAACTCACCCTTGATAGCAGCTAACAGTGTCCCACTTCAGTGATATATATACAATAGCAAATAAATTGAATGACTTTACTTCTGATCAGTTTTTCCCTTAAGCAGAGTGAAATAATTCAGTAGTTATTTTGCTTCATTTAAAAAAACCAAAATTCAAAAAGAGTCATGTACCAAAATGTTCATTGCAGCTCTATTTACAATAGCCCGGAGATGGAAACAACCTAAGTGCCCATCATCGGATGAACGGATAAAGAAGATGTGGCACATATATACAATGGAATATTACTCAGCCTTAAAAAGAAAGGAAATTGAGCTATTTGTAATGAGATGGATAGACCTAGAGTCTGTCATACAGAGTGAAGTAAGTCAGAAAGAAAAAGACAAATACCGTATGCTAACACATATATATGGAATTTAAGAAAAAAAAAATGTCATGAAGAACCTAGGGGTAAGACAGGAATAAAGACGCAGACCTACTGGAGAGCGGACTTGAGGATACGGGGAGGGGGAAGGGTGAGCTTTGACAGGGCAAGAGAGAATCATGGACATATACACACTAACAAATGTAGTAAGGTAGATAGCTAGTGGGAAGCAGCCTCATGGCACAGGGATATTAGCTCGGTGCTTTGTGACAGCCTGGAGGGGTGGGATAGGGAGAGTGGGAGGGAGGGAGACGCAAGAGGGAAGACATATGGGAACATATGTATATGTATAACTGATTCACTTTGTTATAAAGCAGAAAATAACACACCATTGTAAAGCAATTATACCCCAATAAAGATGTTAAAAAAAAAAAAAAAATGGATTGGGCTTCCCTGGTGGCGCAGTGGTTGAGAGTCTGCCTGCTGATGCAGGGGACACGGGTTCGTACCTCGGTCTGGGAAGATCCCACACACCGCAGAGCGGCTGGGCCCGTGAGCCATGGCCGCTGAGCCTGCGTGTCCGGAGCCTGTGCTCCACAAAAGGGAGAGGCCACAACAGTGAGAGGCCCGCGTACCACAAAAAAATAAAAATAAAAAAATAAAAATAAAAAAGGATTTATTTTATGTTAATACACAGTAATTTGAAGAATCTTTGTTTAATTATGTTCTTGGTCATCATTCCCACAGATGTTTTATGATACTGTTGTGGCCACATATCATTATGAAAACTTAATAAATTACTGCTTCATTTTTATGGGGGAAACATCTACTCCTCCCCCTAAATTACACACACACACACACACACACACACACACACACACAGGCATCTATTCTCAGTTTGGAATTGGTTACATTCTTTAATTGTGTTTTCATTATAGTCAAGAAGTATTTTACATACATTTATTTTTTTGCCATTTAGTTTTTGGTGAGCTGCAATTTATTTACAGTGAGATACATGGATCTTAGGTGACACTATTCAGTGTGCTGTGAGAAGTGATTTTATCCCTATACCTATACTTTGTTCAGGATATGGGATATTTTTGTCATGCCAGAAACTTTTCTGTGCCTCTTCCCAGCCCATCTCTGCCCTCCTCTCCCCTCATATCAATCCAATTGTGTCTTAGGCACTTCTCATTTACAGATTATATATTATTAAGTTTTGTTTCATTTTTAAAAAGCCATGTACCTCACAGAAGAATTTGAAGTTAAAGAGTTAACAATTTATTGAATACTGTTTTGAACTATTGATTAGGTAAGGACTGAATATTGATGTTACGATTCTATAAAGCTCCAAGATAGATCACATGCTAGTCCCCAAAACAAGCATCTTTTCTGGCCACAATGCTGTGGGACTAGAAATCAACTACAAGAGAAAAACTGCAAAAAACACAAACAGGTGGAGGCTAAACAGTTTGTTTAGCCTGAACAACCAATGGATCACTGAAAAAATCAAAGGGGAAATTAAAAAATACCTGGAAACAATGAAAATGAAAACACAATGATCCAAAACCTATGGGAGGCACCAAAGCAGTGCTAAGAGCAGTACTATCGTTTATAGCAATACAAGCTTACCTCAAGAAACAAGAAAAATATCAAGTAAATAACCTAACCTTACACCTAAAGAAGCTAGAAAAATAAGAACAAACAAAACCAAAAGTTAGTAGAAAGGAAAGAAATCATGATCAGAGCAAAATTAAATGAAACAGAGACTAAAAATCAATAGGAAAGATCAATGAAACTAAGACCTGGTTCTTTAAAAAGTTACACAAAATTGATGAACCTTTAGCTAGACTTATTAAGAAAAAAAGAGAATTATTTAACATAGTTTTGGAAGTTTTAGCCACAGCAGTCAGAAAATAAAAAGAAATAAAAGGAATCCAAATTGGAAAAGAAGAAGTAAAGCTGTCACTGTTTGCAAATGACATGATACTATACATAGAGAATCCTAAAGATGCTACCAGAAAACTACTAGAGCTAAACCATGAATTTGGTAAAGTAGCAGGATACAAAATTAATGCACAGAAATCTCTTGCATAACTATATACTAATGATGAAAAATCTGAAAGAGAGATTAAGGAAACACTCCCATTTACCATTGCAACAAAAAGAATAAAATATCTAGGAATAAACCTACCTAAGGAGACAAAAGACCTGTATGCAGAAAACTATAAGACACTGATGAAAGAAATAAAAGATGATACAAACAGATGGAAAGAGATACCATGTTCTTGGATTGGAAGAATCAACATTGTGAAAATGACTATACTACCCAAAGCAATCTAGAGATTCAATGCAATCCCTATCAAACTACCAAAGGCATTTTTCACAGAACTAGAACAAAAAATTTCACAATTTGCGTGGAAGCATAAAAGACCCCGAATAGCCAAAGCAATCTTGAGAAAGAAAAACGGAGCTGGAGGAATCAGGCTCCCTGACTTCAGACTATACTACAAGGCTACAGCAACCAAGACAGTATGGTACTGGCACAAAAACAGAAATATAGATCAATGGAACAGAATAGAAAGCCCAGAGATAAACCCATGTACATATGGTCACCTTATCTTTGATAAAGGAGGCAAGAGTGTACAATGGAGAAAAGACAGCCTCTTCAGTAAATGGTGCTGGGAAAACTGGACAGCTACATGTTAAAGAATGAAATTAGAACACTCCCTAATACCATACACTAAAATAAACTCAAGATGGATTAAAGACCTAAATGTAAGGCCAGAAACTATCAAACTCTTAGAGGAAAACATAGGCAGAACACTCTATGACATAAATCACAGCAAGATCCTTTTTGACCCACCTCCTAGAGAAATGGAAATAAAAACAAAAATAAACAAATGGGACCTAATGAAACTTAAAAAGTTTTGCACAGCAAAGGAAACCACAAACAAGACGAAAAGACAACCCTCAGAATGGGAAAAAATATTTGCAAATGAAGCAACTGACAAAGGATTAATCTCCAAAATATACAAGCAGCTCATGCAGCTCAATATCAAAAAAAACAAACAACCCAATCCAAAAATGGGCAGAAGACCTAAATAGACATTTCTCCAAAGAAGATATACAGATTGCCAACAAACACATGAAAGAATGCTCAACGTCACTCATCATTAGAGAAATGCAAATCAAAACTACAATGAGGTATCACCTCACACCAATCAGAATGGCCATCATCAAAAAATCTACAAACAATAAATGCTGGAGAGGGTGTGGAGAAAAGGGAACCCTCTTGTACTATTGGTGGGAATGTAAATTGATACAGCCACTGTGGAGAATAGTATGGAGGTTCCTCAAAAAACTAAAAATAGAACTACCATATGACCCAGCAATCCCACTGCTGGGCATATACCCTGAGAAAATCAAAATTCAAAAAGAGACATGTACCACAATGTTTATTGCAGAACTATTTACAATAGCCAGGACGTGGAAGCAACCTAAGTGTCCATTGACAGATGAATGGATAAAGAAGATCTGGCACATATATACAGTGGAATATTCCTCAGCCATAAAAAGAAATGAGTTATTTTTAGTGAGGTGGATGGATCTAGAGTCTGTCATACAAAGTGAAGTAAGTCAGAAAGAGAAAAACAAATACCATATGCTAACACACATATATGGAATCTTAAAAAAAAAAATGGTTCTGAAGAACCTAGGGGCAGGACAGGAATAAAGACGCAGATGTAGAGAATGGACTTGAGGACACAGGGAGGAGGAAGGGTGAGCTGGGCTAAAGTGAGAGAGTGGCATGGACATATATACACTATCAGTGTAAAATAGATAGCTTGTGGGAAGCAGCTCCATAGCACAGGGAGATCAGCTGGGTGCTTTGTGACCACCCAGAGGGGTGGGTGGGATAGGGAGGGTGGGAGGGAGACACAAGAGGGAAGGAGGTATGGGGATATATGAATATGTATAGCTGATTCACTTTGTTATAAAGCAGATAGTAATACACCATTATAAAGCAATTATACTCCAATAAAAATGTTAAAAAAAAAGAAAAAAAAAGCCCAAGTCAATAAAATCGGAAGTGAAAAAGGACAAGTTACACCTGATACCACATAAACACGAGGGATCATAAGAGATTACCACTAACAATATATGCCTATAAATTGAGCAACCTAGAAGAAATGGACAGATTCCTAGAAACATACAACCTTCCAAGACTGAACCAGGAAGAAAGAGAAAATATGAACAGACCCATTACCAGTAATGGAAAAATATGTGTAGTGTAATTTTTAAGAGTAATTTTTAATATTTGCACTTGTTGACTTTATAAATATTTTACAATTTGGGTTAATATGGAATTGAGCCCTATATATAGTTTACATGTACTCATTTGATAACTTTCTGGAGATCATTTAAAATGTTTTTGACTATTTCAAGTGCCCAAACTGGCCATGTATAAAAATTTAAAAAATTTATTTTTAATTAAAAAAAATAAAATTTGTCTGTAAACCTAATTGGTCATTGATTCAGCCCCAAATTAGTCATCAACCATTTTTTTGACCCATATCTTTAGTCATTTATCTTTGGCTTCAAAACATTTTTACTTTTGCTAATGTAAAAGTATTCTTCACCTAAATAGTTATCTAATGTAATATGTCGTCAGTGCTTACAAGGCCCCATCTTTTTACTTCTTTGGAAGCAGCCTTTCATGGTAGAATGTTTTTTCCTACCATTCCAATGAATTTTATTCTTTAAAATAGCATATGGGTGGAGCTATTAAATGAGTAAGTCATGAAGTAAAGAAAAATAAAATGCATTTATTTAGGAATAATATGAGAACTGAACTTTCTTACTCCCTTCGCTATCACCTTCTTCTTTTTGCTGTTTTTCTCCCCTAATGTGCCGTTTGCCTGTGTGGTTTTTTGGTTTTTTTTCTTGTTCATTGGCAACTTAGAGCTATTTGTTGAATTTCAGTTTGTGCTCGCCTCCTTTCCTTCATCAAATCCTTATTGAGGGTTTACTATGTTCCAGGCATTGTGATAGAGGATAAAGAAGAAACAGGTATTGTTCCTGCCTTCATGGGGCTTACATACAAAACACAATTCTCTCTCTCTTCTCTACATCAGAACTAGCCTTGTTTTTGCGGGGAAGTTACTTGTACTAAGATGTAAATGGATGGCAAAATATGAAATTTAAATTATCAACTACAGTGCTTAGGAACGGGCAAAGCATTAGCTCAAAGGGATCATTCTCCCTTTGCATGAGGTTCCATGCAAATCATCAGGTTCCATGATTTGCATGAGGTTCCATGCAAATCATCAGGCAAATGGTAAGTAGAGTTTAGATGTGCTTTCCCAACAACTGTTAAATTGACTACAATATGTGCTACCAACATGCAGGGACAACTTGGTGGTTAGATCAATAATACCTTTTGTTTACTGAGTGAAAAACCATGGAGACATCAAAGAAAATCAATTAAGGAAATAAGATCCCTGTCCATCGTCCTGATAAGACCATCTGTTAAAATTTCAAGAAGGATAATGGTTCCTTAGTCTATCACTACACTTCTGTTATTTGTATTTCATAGAAATTGGCATTTTGAGGAGAGCAGTATTGGAGATGTCAATAATTTTAAAAATCATTTTTGACTAAGAAACAACTTTAAAATTTATTTTAGACAATGCATGAGTTTTCTTTTTAATTAACTCTCATAACATTGTTTTAATAGTTCTAACAAGTAGCTAACCATTATTCCATGTTATAGCATTTTCTTTAAATTCGTTCTACTCTGTTTTTACTTCCCTCTAATTTGTTTTCAGATTCTAAAACTTAATGTTTCTCTCAATTCCATCAAAATTAAAATCATGATCTTTCATATTCACTAAACTTTTTTCTTTTTGTATTTATTCCTTTTTTTAAAAAATTTTACCCAAGAACTATATGCAACACATTTTGTTAAAGAGGATTGAAATAGTATAGAAGCATGCAGACAGAATAAGTGAAGCTTATTTTATTGTCAGCCTTGTCATTGAGTACCATTATAATTTTCTTTCAACATATCTTCTGAAAAATTATATAATTCAGCCATATACCAGTTCAAAATTCTCTAAGCATAGCACAGGGAGATTAGCTCAGTGCTCTGTGATGACCTACAAGGGTCGGATAGAGAGGGTGGGAGGGAGACTCGAGAGAGGGGATATGTGGACATGTGTATGCATATGGCTGATTCACTTTGGTGTACAACAGAAACTAACACAGTATTGTGAAGCAGTTATACTCCAGTAAATATCTATTAAAAAAATTCTCTAAGCTGATTTCAGAGTATGCATAATTCAGTATTTCTGAAGAGTATGAAGAGTTTTAGAAATTTAACATACTATGTAATAAAGTGCATTTTCACTTAAAGGCAAAGGTAAATAGTGCAGTAATTTATACCAGTGGATTGACAGTGTTGATTAATTACTATTTTACTAAAATATTGTATTTGCCTTTAAACATTGTAGTCACTATAGATAATTACTGAAAGAAACTTGGTTATTGTATATATCCTGGCCTCTTGTGAAATAGATTTTGGATTCTAGCGTTTGATAACAGTATTCTCCTAATTTTCATTAGGTGATTTACGCAATGACTTTTGAGGTTCTTTTTTGTCCTTTGATATTTTTGTTTTTGATTTACTGTGTACCTTAAATATTCAAACTTTTACAGGAAGAATTAGCCTTTTATTTCCCCAAAGTCTTAAAATTTAGCAGGAAATTAAAGATTTTGGTTGGCCTATATGTCTTAATTAGGGACTATTAATGCGAATACAGATGAGGAAGGGGGAAGTGGTTCTGAGTGTATTTTCTTTTCCCTCGGAATCCTGAAAACCCATGGAGGGGGAAAGTGGTAATAACAATTGCTTTGGAGTCTATCTGGATTAGTTTCCTATTGCTGTGTAACAAATTACAACAAATTTAGTGGCTTAAAACAACACCCATTTATTATCTCATAATTTCTATAAATCATAAGTCTGGGGGGACTCAACTGGGTTCTCTGTTCTAGGTCTGAGAAGACTGAAATTAAGGTGTCTGTCACACTGGGCTTTTATGTAGTGGTCCTAGGGAAGAATTCACTTTCAAGCTCTTTCAGGTGGTTGTTGGGGAGAATTCATTTCCTTCCTTTCAGTTATAGAGGACTGAGGTCTCTGTTTTCTTGCTGGCTGTCAGCTGGGGTGTGCTTTCTGCTCCTAGAGGCTGCCCACATCACTTCTCACGTGGCCTCTCCTTCTGCAAACGTGCATGTTGAAGCGTTCTCTGCTTTAACTCTCTGACCTCCTCTTCTGCCACCAGCCAGAGAAGCACTCTAATTTGAAAGGCTTATGAGGCTGGGTCAGTCCCAATTTTAAGCTAATCGTGCCATGTAACACAATCACGGAAGAGATTTCTCATCACTTTCGTAGGTTACAGGGATGCAGGTTTGGAATCAGAGATTTTTAGAATTCTGCCTACGATATCACTTCAAAAAATAGCATCAGTCTTCATAATAGGTCACTCATAACCAGTGAGCTGGGGGAAGCATGTAACTCAACATATGAAAGGCCATTAAGGAGGCCTAAATGTTAAAATGAGATTTTTGCTGCAAAGGATATATGGTGAGATTACTATGTTTGGGCAGTCTGGATGGGCAGACTCAGTCTTATACAGAATTCATTTCTCTCCCAAACAAATGCATAATTTCAATATAATCCAATCAAAACATCAAACAGGGTTTTCTTAAAAGTTGAAAAGCTAATTCATGGAAGAGATTATAGAAAAGAAGAACTGTGAAGGACTTGTTCTACCAATCTTATAAAATACTACAAAGCTATAGTAATAAAAATTGAGTGGTAACAGACCAGGAGTAAATAAACAGATCCATGTATAAATGAGAACTTAGTTCATGATAAATATACCCTTTCAAATTAAAAAGAAGATAATGCAGTAAATGGTGTTGAGAAAAATTGGTTATCTGTTTAGAAAAAAATAAAGGTATACCTTTGTCTTAATACCCCAAATAGATTGTAGAACTAATCAGTTTTAAAACTGCAAAACCAATAGAAACAAAATCAGGAGACTATTTTTTCATAATCTTAAAAAGGGGAAGATCGTCTTACATAGAATATAAAACATCACAAGGCTTATAGGAAAGGCGTTGATATATTTGGCCAAGTAATAGTTAATAAACACCATAAAAAGAGTTAAAGGAAAAATATATATTAAATAAATTGGAGTAAAAATTTCATCATGTTTAACAAGATCCTGTAAATCATTAAGGGAAGACAAGCAATGCAGTAGATAAATGGACATAAGATATGAATAGACTATTCACACAACATGAGAAACCAATGGCCAGTAAACATATGGAGAGGATCAACTCTATAGAATGTTTGATTAAAAACTAGATCTATTCCTTCTTTATAGCACTTTTTTTATAATAGAAAAAAAGTAGCCTGAATATTCATAAATAGTGGAATGGTTAAGTAAGTTTTATCTATACTATAGCATACTATGAAACCAATAAAAATAGTTGTACATGCATGTACACACAGACACACATACATACACACTTGAAAAGAGCTCCAAGATGTGTTGTTAAGTGAAGAACAGTAAGTAGCAGGAGAACACATTATCTGGTTCATATATGTACTATTGAACAAAAAGGTATTTTATCAGATACATAAAATGTTCAGGTGTGTATTTTCCCTTATATTTAGGTTGGGCCCTGTGGCATATTCTGGATAGTAGTTGGTGAGTGTATTATTTGTGAGTCAAGGCATTTAGGAGCTATGATGCCACCTCTATAATCTTTAGCTCCTCTAAGGCTACATCAGGATGACACAACTACAAAGTGGTAGAGCCTTGTTAATCAGAGTCTCTAAAGTGACCGTGTGGATCAGGACCTCCTGTGTACCCTCTGTTAGATGAGTAACTTAGGAGTTAAAGCACTGAGATTTGGGGGCTGTTTGTTGTTGCAGTTGGTGCTAACTCTTCTGCTCCTGGCTAGCACAGAGACAAAAATGCACATGAAGGTGAATTTATTGGTAGGATGTTGGAGGACTGCATGCTGTCCTATGGTTGGTTAATCAGGTTGGTTAGTCATTATGTCCAGGAACAGGAATAGCCGGAAGTGAGTGTGAGCATAAAGCAGGAGGCAATCACATTTTACTCTGATTTTCTTTTTGTTTGAATCATATGCAACTGTATTTATGTATAAATTTTATTATGAAAATATTAGGATAAGTAAAATAAAATATTGCTAAAAAGTAGGTGATATGCCAAGTTTGCTTCAAAATTAACTTGACCCTTGCTATGGTAGTATTACTACCATACTCATTTTGTTTAGGAGTTTAGGTAACTAATAAGTTGATACAATGAAGTAACTAATTGTTTCAATTCATGTATGAAATAAGTTTGCTAAAGTGGAAAGTCTTTTGGTGAGACTCTCATTATTAAAGAGTATGATTTATAGCATATGATATGTAGTATAGTATTTTTAATTTTCAGTCCTTTGCAGACTGCTTAATGATTTTGCTTTTTCCGAAGTCCACTATATAGTTATTTTTTACTTAGCCAGTTTTCTGTAAAATTACTTAAATGAATTCATTTAAAAAGGAGAACCTTATATCTCTACCAGAAATGAAAAACTAGTATCCCTTGACATAAATGGAAGATAAACATAAAATTAAATACAGTAAAAATGAAATAATATTACATGATTTGGCTAACTGCTTTTGCTTGACAACACCCAACACTGGGGCCTACTTTCCTTTAAAAAGTGAGATTGTTAGCCTCAGAGGTGGTAAAGACTGAGACCTTCTCCTTGACCTATCAGAATGCTTTAAAAATAATTGAAAATGGAACAAATTCTTAGGATATGGTTCATAGTTATTTACTCTCTTGCCTATGTATCACCAATGTCATTAATCCCACATTTGGGGAAACACTGGTATTATAGGAAGACTTCTAGGATTGGATTCAGCATACCTAGCATCATTGCTACCTGTCACTTACCATGTCTTTGGGTTGTCACTATGTCTTTGAACTTATGTCACTGTTTATAAAATGGGGGCAAAAATGCCTACCATCTTTAATTCATCTCAGAATTTTTGTGAGGAACAAATGAAATAATATTGTATATCACTATTAATAATAGTTTTAGTAGTAGTTTAACAATAGTATATAACTAAGGAATTCTATTATTTTAAGTTACAGTGCTTTGACTACCAACACCTAAGTTTAATAATTCATTCTCTTAGTTCCGTGTACTCCACCCCAAGGGAGTCAGCATCTCTCTTGCAAATATGCTTCATTACCATAGACACTGGGAGCACGTATGAATCTGCATCTGTGCCTTCTCACCAGGGAAGACATTTAAAGTGCATACTCTGATGGTCAGTCTAGAGTTGCAAAATGTATTTTATGCATAGCTAGATCTTCTGATGTGCTGCTTACATTTATTGATATTCTAAGTTTCTATAGTTTGATTTAGTACTAGAGAGACTAGAGAAGCCTCCTATTCTAAAGACTTGTCCTAATACTGCAGCAAGATTGGAATACTGAGCTCATTTGCTCTTTCTGGCAACCAGAGTGTTGTTTAGTAAATTTCTTTCCCCAGAAATTATTACTTAGTTTAGTAGAATCTTAGTATTGGTCTGTCCTGCTGGACCCCAAGGGGAATAATGTTTAAGACAGTGTTAGAATCATGACAAAAAATGTTCCTCACTCGTAGGAAGTAGTTGTAACTTTGTTCTTTTTGACTCACAAAAATGGCTTTATATATATTTTATGTAATATCTATCAAATTTGTCATTGAGAAATCCTTATAAACTAAATCTATTCTGAGTCACATCCCTGCTACTAAAAACACTTACCCTCTTGCCTTTGGAAACTTGCTTCACCTTTTCCAGTTAGCTCCTGCTCTTTGATGTTAATCAGGTATTTTTTGGGAGATAGATGGTAGGCAGGTAGGGATGATTTATTGAACTCATTCACTCCCAATTGATTCCCTCATTTTCATATGATCAGAAGTGCAAGAAAATGAGCCAGGACCTTAATCAATACATTATTAGCCTTCATATGACTCTACTTGAAGTCCAAGTGTAGCAGTAATGTTTACACTTTCATAATAACTTCTAGTTGCCTATAGCAATCACATAGTTTTAGTAAATAATTCCTATACATTTCATGTTTACCTCTGGCCCTCTTGAAGAAGCAGAGTTTGTGATGTTTGTTGGATTTGAATGTGCTAGAAGCATCATTTATTTACATAAAGTCTACTATGAGAAAAGTATATCCAAAAATCTGAGTGTTTCTGAAAAAAAAAAATGGGAGAGCTACATAGTTTATAAGTGAGAGAGTTAACTAACACAGGGACAGTGAGTGAATTTACAATGTAAATGAACAAATTCCTTTTTTACATAAAATGAACTCTGTCATTTCAATGAACAATATCCTGTTTTCTAACAGTTCACATTCATCACATTCTTTGAAGTGGAAGGCTACCAGTCTTAGAAGATTAAACAGGAATTTTGTAGTTATCACTGCATATCCCAGGAAGAACTTTGTAAATTAACATTAAAGATCTAGGGAAACGTCTTGTTCTTTCTCAGCAAACACAAGGAGAGACTTTAAGTAACATTTTTTTCTAACCTGTCCTGTCACTTAACCATGCTCTTTGTTCACTGTGATCTTGTGATCATAATGTATAAACATCCAGTACCTGCAAATAACTTTCAGCATTCAAAATATTTGTAGGATTCTTTGTTGGCAAGATTTATTAAAAAGTACTGTAATGTATAATTTACTTTACTTTTAACCAAGACTAAAAAAATGGCTTTAGGTTTTTGTTTTTTTTTTTAAATACTTTCTTGCTTTAATCATCCAGAATATACTAGGAATAGGCTTGCTTTTTTTTTTTTTAACATCTTTATTGGGGTATAATTGCTTTACAATGGTGTGTTAGTTTCTGCTTTATAACAAAGTGAATCAGTTATACGTATACATATGTTCCCATATCTCTTGTGTCTCCCTCCCTCCCACCCTCCCTATGCCACCCCTCCAGGCGGTCACAAAGCACCGAGCTGATCTCCCTGTGCTATGCGGCTGCTTCCCACTAGCTATCTACCTTACGTTTGGTAGTGTATATATGTCCATGCCTCTCTCTCGCTTTGGGCTTTAGGTTTTTGATTTCTGTTCCCATAACCGTGCCTGTAAAGGAAATTCGTTTTCCCCTTATGCTCTTTTCTTTTGTTGCATCTTTTCTTCTAGCAACGCGTACTCACACTGTACTCATTGAACTTTTTGACTTATCTTTCCTCAATCCCTTCAATTCCCTACAGTTTTACTGGTCCAGAAATATTGAATTAGTTCCGTTCCTTCTCTTTTCTCACAAGGTGGCTTTTCTAACTAACTCTCTGCTGCTACTCTGGATGTCTTACTTCCCCTCTGCCCTTTTATTAATAGCTGTTCCAGTGTAGATCCTTTTCCTTCTGCTTCACTTTTTGTCAGTCACATAGCAGCCTCTAACATAGCTGTTCTAATATCCCATGTTTTTAATCTGCTAAGAGCTCTTTCATATCTCTTGTGAGTCTATTAAAGTCATCTTAATGCAGTTTTTGACTGTTCTCAGTACTAAGGTTTGAAATGTTTTGTGCCAACCACGTGTGTAAGGAATGCTTTTATACAAGAAAGGCAATGAAGATCTTGACATAATAAAGACACTTTTACAAAGAGATTAGTATTGTTCTTAGCTGACTAATAAGCTTAACAATTATAAATGATTTCATTTACTATTGAAAAAGATTTCTGTTTTGAAGTGTGATTCATTTTATTTTTCTTGAAGCACATCCAAAACAACATATTGTATAAATTTGTCCTGAAAATCTACTAACTGATTCTGTTGAACTAGCACATTTTCCTGTGGTACACAGTTTGTTTTGGTATTCACTCCTTTTTATAAATAATAAGAATTATAAAAATTCACAAAAATAAGCAAATGCATTTGTAACACTACATTTGAATAGTAATAGGAGGTGCTTCCATTTAAATATGTATTAGTAAGATAGTGTTAAGTTGCTTAATTCATCTAGTGTATGAATGTAAATACATTGTTGCATATATTTATACTGGGGGATATTTTTTTTCCTTCAGATGCCAGAGAATGGATCAATTTCTTGTACAGAATGTTGTTATGGTTTGACTTCATTACCGCCAACATTCTGATATGTACTAGGTAGCCTTTTAGAAATTAGCCCAAGGTCATTTTTATTAAATGAACAGTTAATTGTAGAAATTGTTGATTATTTCTGTTCATTCCACCTTTGTCCATCTCTTTTCAGTTCATATTTTCATGACTTTGTTGTTTATTAAAATTCAAGTGGTGAAAAATATTTGTTCATTCTCTTAGGAAACACTTCTGAGAATTTATCCTGGGAAAGACAATGAAATTAAGAGAAAATTAATTTCCTATAGAGTTTATTTAATCATCTCCTTCCTTTCCCCTGAGGACTTGGATAGGGTAAGCAGTAAAATGTGACAGTTTATAGATTTCACAAAGATGGATGGAAAATACAGTTATTGGGAATAGTAATGACATGCCTACAGGATGCTAGTTTCCCCATATCTTTCAGAATTGCTAACCTGAGCAGTTCCTGCACTGCAGTATGGCAAATAAAATAAAAAATAAACTTTTCATAGATAACTATTTAGTAAATATTTGAATAGAAATTAATATTTAACATAAGGACAGTATAGAATAATATTTGAACCACAGTTAATTATTTTAGGAAAGAGAAAATAGCATACAACTTCCTTTAAAATTTTTACCTTTGGTCTTTAATGATACATTAAAGGCCATTAAAAGTAATCACATCAGTTCACTTTGGAATAATAAGCATTCCTTCGTTTTTGTTTTTGCTTCTTAATGAATACACATCCACATTTAGAAGATACTATAAACTTCACAAATATTCACTGGGAATTTCCTTTGCTAGGTGCAGGGCATTATTTAATATTGAGCAATAAATATAGTGTGTTTACACTATGTTGAGTCTTTGAGAATATATCACAATATAAAAAATGCTCTACGTGTGCACTTCCATCCTGTGACTGGATTTATAAGTCTCAATAAAGTTATTCTGTATACATAGCTCTCTTCCTGGATCCGAATAATTTTAATTTGAGGTAGAAAGGAGCATTTCTGTGGCTTTTCAATGCAAATTTACTAATAATAGAGCCCTACTGTCCCCCCCCCCCCCCCCCACAAAGGAAAGAAAATCAAATAACCCTCAACTAAAATCTAAATAAAAGACTGAAGGACCTTAACTTTTAATTGGTGAAATGAGACATGTATACATAAGGTAGTTATTTTTCCTTTCTCCTTTCTTTTTTACCCCTCTTTTACTTCCTTCACTATCATTATACCCTTGAAAGAATACTTTCTCAAACTACAGGCAATGCCATCTCTCATCACTAACTTCTTTCAAAGGCCCCTTTGGCCCAGTTTCTAATGATTAGTCGACAAACCATACTTACTGGATATTAATGAAAATAGTGTTACCTCCAAAATATGCTATAATTCAGTATTTTTAGTGTTTTTCTAGTTTCTATTTAAGTAAATAGGTCTTCTGTTTACTTCATCAGTTCCTTAACTTGGTAGATAATGCAAAGAATTATGCCCTATTTTTATGCTGTACTGTAAAGTCTCAGTGTAATCAAGAGACGTATTTATATATTGATGTCCTAGATGAGTTAGCCAGCATCTATCCAGAACTCTTTTCCAAGATTCTTGACACTTTGAGTTTCATTTCTACTTTAATTACAGAATCTCATGATTTGAAGGAACCCTTGATGAACATTTATTGTGCATATTTATGGCTGAAGCCAAGTGGGATATAAAGATGAAAATTACACAGATGTAGAAGACAAGATTCATATTTTGAAGTATTTAAGAATGTCTCTCATTATTCAAGATGTATTATAATTATCATATATGCCTATGCCATGCTTTGTATTTATGTTTAATAGTTTTGGATTCTCATAAAAATTCTTTATGATAGAGTAGATACAATTTTTATTTTACACACAAAGCAATTATTACTTAAAGAAGTGAATTGACTATCCCAATATATAAACAGCAAGTGTCAGCATAAAGACTTAAAATCAGTTCTCCTGTTTCCAAATCAACTGAATATGCCACCACACCGTATTGGCCCCCATGAAGGAAACCAATTAAGGACATTTGATTCTTTCAGTTTTTGCTTCATGTTATTTTGAAACTGTTCTTAGATGCAAAGACATATAAGATATATCATTTATTCTTGATAATTTTCTTGATGAAATTTCCCTCTTTATCTTTGGTAATATCGGTTGTCTTGAAGTCTACTTTGACTGATACTAATATAACCAGTCTTTCTTGTGATTGGTGTTTGCAAAAGCCTGTCTTTTTATATCCTTTTATTTTTAACCTGTCTTTGTATATTTAAAATGTGTTCTGGTGGAGAGTATATAGTTAGGGTTTACATTTTTACCCATTATGACAGTCAGGATTTAAACTGAGTATAATTATAGATATGGTTGCATTTAATTCTAGCTTCTTGTTATTTTCTGTTTGTTCCATTTGTTCTTCTTTTATTTCCTCTATTTCTGCCTTCTATTGGATATACTGAGTGTTTTCTAGTATTGCATTTTATCTCCTCTATTGAGTATCCTATTTTTTAATATGGTGTTTATATCTTTAATTGATCACAGCCTGTGTTCAAGTAATACTACACTACTTAACATATAAGAATCTACAAAAGTGTGTTTTCATTTCCCTCTCCCCTCTTTTGTGCTATTTTTGTCATACATACATTTCATTTCTACATATGTGGTAAGTAAACCCTGGTATACACATATTGCTATTTTTGCTTTACATAGGCAGTTATCTTTTATAGAAATTAAAAGATGAGAAAACAAACAAAAAACCCTTTACCTACGAAGTTACCATTTCTAGTGCTCCTCATTTCTTTGTATAGGTCCAGTTTTCCATCTGGTATTATTTTTCTTCAGTCCAAAGGGCTTCCTTTGTGGCTACCTTCACTGGACATCTGCTAGAGCAGGATGAATTCTCTCAGTTTTTGTCTGAGAAAGGATTTCCTCTTCATCTTTGAAGATATTTCACTGGTTGTAGGATTCTTGATTGAAATTTTCCTCTCACTGCTTTAAATACGTTGTTTGATTGTCTTAGGCTTGCATTATTTTTGACTGGGAAGTTTTCAATCATTCTGATACCTGTTGCGTTGTACATAATGCGTCTGTCTTCTGTCTTGCTTAAAAATTTTTCTCCTTAATACGGGTTTTTAGCACTCTAATTGTGATGCACTTTGGCATGGTTTTCTTTTTCTATACATTGGCATATGTTAAGCTTCTTACAATGTTTATAGTTTTAATAAAATTTGGATGTTTCTACCACTTTTTCTTCAAATATATTTTCTTTTCTTCTACTTCTGGGACTATAGTTATACTGTTTTAGACTACTTGATATTGTTCCATAGTTCATTGGTTCTCTATTCTTCATTATTTCCTTTTTTTTCTCTGTTCTTCAGATAGTTTTTACTGCTAGGTTTTCAACTTGACTTGTCTTTTCTTCTGCATTATGTAATCTGCTCTCAATTTCATTCAGCAAATTTTTCATTTCAGATACTGTATTTTTCAACTCTACAAATTTGACTTGGTTCATTATAGCTTCTTTTTTTCTCATCATGTTTGTGTTTTCCTTTAAATCTTAAGTGTATTTAGAACAGCTGTTTTAATGTCTCTGTCTGCCACTTCATATCTTCCATTTCTAGATTTGTTTCTATTGATTGATTTTCTTCCTGGTTATATATCACATTTTTCTGCTTCTTCATGTGTCTAATAATTTTTTTTGAAGGCTGGACATTATGGTTCTTATGGTTTTATATGTCTGGATTTTGATGTCTTCCTTTAAAAGTGTTAAATGTAGTTCTGTGTAGGCAGTTACTTGTGGATATTATCAAGGCTTTTCTTTCAGATTTGTTAGGATGGACCTAAAGTAGTCTTTATTCTAGACCTAATTTAGCCCTTCTGCTAAGGCTCGCTCTGACCTTCTGGTGTTTCTACAGAATGCCCTAGGTGTTCAATAAGGTCATGTCACCGTGGATGGTCAGAATTTGAGCATCTCTGCCCCCCTACACACGTGCAGCTTGTATTCAACATCAGAGTCAAGGGGATCTCTGTGAACATTTCTGGATCTATATCTCTGCTTAAGTTCCTTTCTGATACTGCCGCCAAACTTCAGGTGACTCAGCTTTCCCAAATTCAGTATCTGTCTCCTCACCTCAGTGAGATCATGATGCTTTGCTTCCTTTCTCCATTCTTGCTCTGCACTCTGATTACATCCAGGTCAAAAGCTAAGATCATCATAGGGTTCACATTACTTGTTTTCCTTCTTTTAAGGAACACAATCTTACGATACATTTTGTTGAATGACTGAAAACATTGTTTTACATATTTTGTCTACTTATCTACTTGTTTAGTTGTGGGGGAGAGCATTTCCAGTAGTATTTACTCCATCATGGCCAGAAGTGGAAATCCTTCCATATATCGAGATATATATTTGATATAATAGATACAAGATATGAATTCATAAAGGATATTAGTCACATCATCTCTTCCATCTCATTTTTTAAAAATAAATTTATTTATTTATTTGTTTTTATTTTTGGCTCTGTTGTGTCTTCATTTCTGTGGGAGGGCTTTCTCTAGCCACAGAGAGTGGGGGCTACTCTTCGTTGTGGTGCGCAGGCTTCTCATTGTGGTGGCTTCTCTTGTTGCGGAGTGCGGGCTCAGTAGTTGTGGCTGGTGGGCTCTAGAGCGCAGGCTCAGTAGTCGTGGCACATGGGCTTAGTTGCTCCGCGGCATGTGGGATCTTCCCAGACCAGGGGTTGAACCCGTGTCCCCTGCATTGGCAGGTGGATTCTTAACCACTGCACCACCAGGGAAGCCCTCTTCCATCTCATTTAATGTCGCTCAGCAAAGTAACCATTTTTAGAAGTTTGTTGTGCCTCCTTCTATTTTCCTTTATATATTTAAGTACATTTGTATGCACATGTGCCCATGTATGCAGATATATACATAAATCAAATTACACTGTAGGTATTTTTCAGCAACATCCTTTTTCACTTAGAATATGTTTTAGAGATCTTGCTATTAAAGTATGTATCAGTCTTACTTAATCTTTTAACATCAACCATATATTCTACAGAATGGTTTCCTATATTTATTTAATTACTCTGCTTTTCACTGTCATTAAGGCTTTTCCTTCTAACTTCTTGCTCTTATAAACTGTATTTTTAAAAATAATATTGTACAGCAACTCTTCAGATGGTGAATGCTTCTGTAGGAGAAATCACAAAGATGTCAAATAGTTTGCCTGTTGCTTTCCTGAACAGTTTTTACATATTTATATTGCTCCTAAATAATAAGACCCAGGGATTTTTTAAGAAATAGTTGATTTCAGATCTAGGACAGGAAATACAAGAGGTAGGTCTGGTCCATCTTATCGTAACAGAAAGCATGGGAGTTAGAGAAAGATTACTGTAGTCATGTCAAAAGACACAGGATATAGTTTGAAGGGACTACCACTGGTCAAAGATGGGACAATTTTAGGGGAAAAAAAGACTGCTGTGTTTTAAAAAATCAAATACAGTATGTTCAAAAGTTAAAAATCGTAAGGATACAAGCAAACTCAAACTAAAAGCAACATTGGTCACCTTGGGGAGGGAGCTAGGGGGAAAAAAATCATTATTCTGAGTACTGGTAAATAATGAATCATGCATTTATCCTATTCTTCCTGTACAAACCTTATTTCAGAGTAAGCAAATACGAGTAAGAGGAATTCCTTTATAGAATTCTACTAATAAATGAAAAGGGAATAACAGAATCAGATTACCATAAGATTGCAGCCTTTTATTAATTGAAATAATCCCTCTAGAAAATGATCATCAGTGACTAGTGATATCCTCAGGTAAAACATGGATAGGAAACATTATAATCAATGTATCCAGCTGACAACACCTGAACCCCCTGATCAAATAATATTGCAGAATGAGAGACAACCAGCTGTTCTATGGCAACCTATATGACGCAATAAGAAGTACACAGCTTTTTAAAAATTGAATCTATTCAAGGCCCTTGATGTAACTACTCATTTATAGGAAATACGAAGATAGAGGAATTTATTAAATGACATCTCAGGGATGCTATCAGCCAAATTTAGCATTCTAGAAATTCTACTAGATAAATGATCAAGTTTTTTCAATAACTAATAGTCAAGATATAAAAAGGATGGGAAACTGTTAGAGATTAAAAGAGAAAGATAGGAAATATCAACTGGATGTAACATGTAGACCTTGTTTGGATCTGATTTGAACAAGCCAACTCTAAGAAGACATTGGAATAGTTAGAGAAATTTGAACAATCACTGGGGTTTATATGATATTAAGGAATTGTTAATGTTTTATTTCTGATGTTAGTATTGTGTTCATGTTAAAAGTAGCTCTTTTCTCTTAGGAAAAAAGTGAAATATTACCAGTGAAATGATGCAAGTTCTGTACTTACTTTTAAATAATCCTGTGAGGGGCTAAAGGGGAAGATCTAGTGACATTTATTTATCTTGGATGATGATTACATGGGGTTTATTATAGTATTTTTTCTATGTATAAGTGTTTGAACTTTTCCATTGTGAATTTCTTAATTTAAAAATACATGTAGCATTCACAAGCCAGGTGAAGAGAATTTCATAAATCATCAAAATAAGTGCGGAGCTTTCAGAATTTCACCCTAAACACTTTAAGTGTGTATGTACATATATACCTGCAAGAATGTTACAGAATTTATTTGCATAAATGCTACAGTTGATTTGGCCTCAACATGCACTTATCTTGAAATTAGCATGAACCTAACAGTTTTCATCATAAAACATTCTCATGTTTATCAACACCCTAGAGGAATCTTTGAGGTAAATCTAATGCTGTATATTCATTCTATTGTATCTGCCCCTCACCAAAGTCCTAATATTTGCTTTCCAGGTGCAGCAGGTACAGACTGTGCAGCAGGTACAGCATGTCTATCCAGCTCAGGTGCAGTACGTGGAAGGAAGCGACACTGTCTATACCAATGGAGCAATGTAAGTTTATGTATGGGAGTTGTATTCATTCTCCCGCTACCTCGGTTAGAGAAAAGTAAGGTACTTTCTGACACCTTCTACTTGTCCCAAATTGATGTTTGAGCTTAAGCTGATGTATGTTCACTAAGAACAATATTCACCAATAAGGTGAATTTTTGTGTACGTGTTTTCTGTAAACTAATATAAGATTACTATATTAGGAGGGTTTTTTGCGTTTATTAAATAGGTGCTTACTTTACATAAAAGTGCCTGATACTCAATAAATCTTATTTTCCTGTCTGAACTTCTCCTCCCCCTAAAACTCCCAACCCGTCTCCTTTGCATCAACAGTAACGTTAATTTGTACATTTATTTCATTTGAGTTTTTCAGACACTTTGGGCTAAGATTCAGGATGTTATTATAAATAAAGGGACTAATAACTATTATAAGTCACCAGGTTTGTTTTCATTTACCACAGATTTTTGTTTGCAATCTGTTGGATCTCTGAGTTCTAAAATGAATTCAAATTCTCTCATTGACTCTTCTGTGTGCCCTAGGTTGATAACCTCTGCTTTCTTTATTCGTACTGCACCTACTCCTTGGGTGATTTCATAGATTCCCATGACACCAACCTGTAACTCCATGAGGGCAGGGATTTTTGTCTGGTTTTTGTTGTTGTTGTTTTTGTTCCACTGCAATAAATCTAACACCAGAAGAGTGTATGGTATGTAGAAAATGCATTTATTGTTACCTATTATTATAACTAAACAACTAAAAATCCTGGTTTAACTATCTATTAGTTTTATAATCATGGTCAAAGTACTTAACTATTCTGAGCTTTTTTTGCTCTTTCCTGGGAAGTGGGAGGGTAATTGCCTTACTCTTTCTGGATTGTTCTGAGGATTTAAGGCTATGTATGTAAAGCAACTAGCACAGGGCCTGGTATACAGTAGATGATACAAAACTGAAAACTCTTCATTGATCTTGACTGTCTCTCTTTTCTCATTGCTTTTGGTCACTGAATCTGCCTAAATCACCACTGCCTTTAAATCTCCATTACCTATAAAATAAAGTGGAACTCTCCACCTTGGCATTCTCCCCCTTCCTACCTCTCTAGCTTCGTCTTCCACCTGTTCTAGGAACAACCAACTTTGTGCTTGTTTCCCCAAGTACTCTCCTTTCACACCTCTGTATTTTTGGACATGTGGTTTGTTTTCTCTGCTGGAATATCATTCTCTGCCTTTTCTCTTTCCTTCCAAAACCACTACCCCCAGTATAGCGATGTCGTTATAGACTAACACATCACCCCCTCCCTTGAGACGTGGACCCTGGCTCTCCTCTGCAGTTAACTTATTTGTCCCCTGTACGATTAAGACAGCACTATACCCAGACTTCCACTTCCGCATGGTGCTATGAACACTTATTTATATTTATCACACTAAGAATAACTCTCCCTGAATGGGAACTGTTGTCATTTTGTTATTTTATTTACATCTATTTAGGTGATTGACACATAATAAAGGGTCAATACATTTCTGTTACTCTAGTGAATCTATAATACTTTACGTATTTTAGACACACTGAGTATTTTTTACCTCTTTGTTGTGTAAGGCCAGGGTATCCTGGAGCCTGCTTTTGGAATCTCTACCATAAATCCAAACTCCTGTTGGCATTTATCCCGAAAAAAAATAGGGATGCCTGCCACTTGGTCCTTTATGCTATCAGGGAAAATAAATGGGTTTCTAGACACTGCTAGAGGTCACTGAATTGTATTGTCGTTTCATCCTTGCCTGTGGTAGATCTGTCACAACTACCTCAGAGTAAGGTCATTATGTACTCTAACTTTGTTCAAGCAGGTACCATTTCCTACCTAGTGTGTTCTCCTAGTTCAAAGATATCCTAGGTAAAGCCTTACCAGACCCCACTGGAGGGCTAAGTTATCATTCTGCCATTCCATAACATTTTATCTTACATTTATTACAGCATTCTGTCAGCTAAGAAACCAAGAAAATCTGACAAAAAGAGGTTTAAACAAATTAGGACTTTGATTTTTGTCAGGTAATAAGAAATCCAGAGGTAGCATATTGTGCAAATAACTGACACCATGTGGTGCAAATATAAAATAAACCTTAGTGGAGAAAATCTTACAAGCTGGCATAAATCACATCCCTCTAGTTAGACTGGATTGTACCATGGAAATTGCTCCAGTAGAAGATCTCTGGCCTCACAGAGTGCTACATATTTCTAGGGATCAGGGCAGTAGACATTAACTGGTTATGTAGTAGAAAAAAAATGGCTTTCTTATCTAGGGAGGAGTGGGTGCCTCTGAAGCTCAGTTCCATCAGCCTGTTCTTCCATTAGGATTAACTTAGACCAGCTGAGCCAGCTTAGTGCTAAGCTACCCAAAGATGACAGGAAATGAGCCTGTAGAAACATCCACAACTGTACTTCCTCTTAGTCTGTGGCTGACATTAGTTTAGCAGCTCAAGGATATCAGGGCCAAGATTTGCTGGTACAGTAGTAAATTTGCTTTGGTTACAGCCATCATATCTGTATTCCAGATAGCAAGAAGAGGGAAGGTGGAAGAAGAGGATATGTTATATACGTACATATATATATATATATATATATATATATATATATATATGTATATACATACACACACACACACACACACGCTTTCCCAGAAACTCCCAGCTCCATTTTGCTTATATCTCATTGGCCATAACTGTGTAACAAAGTAGTAGTTAGGGGACTTCTGTGGTGGCACAGTGGTTAAGAATCTGTCTGCCAATGCAGGGGACACAGGTTCGAGCCCTGGTCCAGGAAGATCTCACATGCCGCAGAGTAACTAAGCCTGTGCGCCACAACTACTGAGCCCACGTGTGCTGCAACTACTGAAGCCCGAGCACCTAGAGCCCATGCTCCGCAACAAGAAAAGCCACAGCAATAAGAAGCCCGCGCACCACAACGAAGAGTAGCCCCCGCTCACCGCAGCTAGAGAAAACCTGCGCGCAGTAACAAAGACCCAATGCAGCCAAAAATAATTAATTAAAAAAAAAAAAGTAGTAGCTAGCTGCAGAAGAATCTAGGAATGCAGGTTTGTAGCTTTCATGTCTATATGGTAGATGGCAGCAAGGGAAAAGGATAGTTGGCATGGGTGTTGAGAGAGTTAACTCCGTAGTATCTAGCACGGTCATTTATCATTGACCCAAGGTAGAGGAGAGTGATTACTAGTGTGTGACTTTGTGAAAGACACACAGCCTGCTTCACTTTCTTCATTTATGAAATATGGAGATAGCTTATCAAAAGTATTTTGTGTAGCTTCTGAGAAATTGTAAACACTCAATAAACATTAGTTATCACCATACAATCATGTGCTCTAGGTTTTTTAAAAAATATTTTCCTCTCCTATTTATGGTTTTGACTTCTGCATATTGCCTTGTGCCTTTTAAAACTACCCGAGCGCTGACATTAGAGTCTTCCGTATAATAGGTAAATGTGAGATTGGTGAGTTCATTCATTCACAAAACCTTAGAAAATCAGCATCTCTAAAGTTGGCTCTTTAAAATTATAGGCCCCATTTAAGTGTAGAAATAATTCAAAGTAAACATCTCATGCCAACATGAATTTTCTATGGCCCGTGAAGTCAGTTGGTTAGATCATGACTAATGAGGTCTAGGTCATGAGTTCATTTGCCACAAAGTCCAATTAGTTTTGATCCAGTCTGTGTGGGCCCAGACTGCATCCTCAACTCCAGCTAATTATGTCACAAATGTGCGCCGTTGGTCAAGATAGAGAAGATTCATCTTTAAAAACCTTTCATTACAATTTCAATTTCAGTACAACTTTAGATTCTGTAGCACCATTTTCATATTTACTAAAGAAACATTGTGTTGCCATGAATTACACTCAAAATTTTAGTAGCTAGAGGACTATGAACATCTTTCTTCAAATATAACCAAAAAAAATTTTCAGCTTAAGCTATTCCAATCTTTCTGTAATTTTGTAGTGCTGACATTTAACTATGTACAATTTTTGTCTCTAAAGTTCATTTTAAAGTCTTTATACTCCCTCTTTTTATTTGATACACTTCCATGTGTGTTAGGAGAGAGTATTCCATATTCTTCTGCTCCACCATATTAAATTAATAGCCAACTAGTGTTTGGTCCCTGACTTGGATCATAGTGAGATTCCCACTTCTTTGTGATAATAAATGCTTTTTGCTAATGAAACTCGCAGAAGATAGGGATGCCGATCTTTATCATGAACTTTCAAGCACCCAGTACATGGCCCTGCAGCCTGTGCGTGGTTAGTAAGTACTGGTTCACTGTTGCTCCTGTCACCAGTAGCCCCATGCCAAGTAGCCATAATGCAAGGGATCTCACTCAAGAGGTGATGATAGCCCTCACAGATATGTGACATCACTTATGAAAATGTGTAATCATTATAATTTGATAACACTAAAGTATTTACTGGTTCTCTCTATGACTATGGATGTTACTGGCGGCATAGCAGGACTTAACAGTGTGAGTCAGTGAGTGAGGATGTATTTCAAGAGAACAACTGAGACTGCTTTATAGTGGTGTGTTGGAGTAGAATAGCTTTTTACTCAAGGAAGAAGGTAACCTAACTCTTGTTTCTGCTTATCATTGCTTCTGTAGGAGCCCACATTTGTGTATTTCCTTGCAATAGTTTTCCCAAGAATATTTTTTACTGGGCTGGATCATAGTCTTGTCCATTGCTATGGATTCTTACAATTTATGATATCTAATAATTTAGTAGATTGTAATTAAAACAGCTGGAAAACAGTGCATACCACGTAGAGAGAGTCCAATTCAATTGAAATTTCTTGATGTAGCTGAGAAATCAGTTTTTTTAAATAATGATTTTTTTTCTTTCCCCCACTCCTTTTTTGACTCATACTTCCCCACTTATTCCTTTATCGTATTAGTCAAAGTGGAAATAAAGACATCATACTATATCTTGTCCAAATTAAGAAATCTTTTTTGAAAAAACTTTTTTAATTTTAAAAAAGGATTTTCTTATATCAAGTGGTCTTTGAAGCTTATCTGCTGTTTAGAGATGATTAGTGTTTTAGAATGTCAAGGTGTTCATTGTAATGGGTATCTATTGCAATAAGACTTGACTGGTAGGAAGCATTCTCATAATCTTCCTGTTTAAATTACAGATTTCTCATCAAACCCAATAGAGAATTTACCAAACTGTGTTTCATAAAATGTCCCATTAAAAAGTTCTGTGGTTTCACAAGCAGGGAAACACTGCATGAACTTCTTTTGCGGACTCTAAATTTCTGTTAGTTTTTTTAAAGGCGCTGAGAAATCCTCTAGGAAAGAAATGTCATGTTTTAAAAACTGACCACAGAACTCTTATCTGAATAATATTTAATAACATCACATGGTATGTGATGGACGTGATACATTATTAATATATTGACATTGACTAGATTTATTCAAAATCCATTGGACTCACCTTTATTTGAAAATCATATAAGTAGTGCGTTTTCTGAAGCCATCCAATTATCCTTTCCATGTGCTTTTTAAATAATTAATAAAAAACCTTAATAGGGATACTCTTCAAGTTTCTATTTTGTCTTTCAGTGAAATAGTAAGTTTTAGGATTTTGCAGGTAAAATTATGCTTTATTATTATCATTTAAATGTTCTCTACTTAGAAGAAATGGTTGTATGGTATTTCTGTAACTGAGATGAAGAGGCTACTTTCTTTATGCTTCTACTGATATATACGTTCAAATCGGTGTAGGATCTGGTTAATGAGTCCACTTGCCGCTTGGATTTCAGTAAATATATGACTGATTACTTAGAAAGCTCTTGGAGAGAGAACTACCATTTTGTGTAAAAAAGAGCACTGAGGTCCTCTACATTTAGAGAAGAGCCTGTTTCATTCATCTCCAAAAATGGAAGGATATTTTTTTTTAGGTTTATTTTTTGTTGTTATTCAATTTTATTTTATTATATTTATTTTTTTAAATCTTTATTGGAGTATAGTTGATTTACAATGTTGTGTTATTTTCAGGTGTACAGCAAAGTGAATCGGTTATAAATATACATATATCCACTCTTTTTTAGATTCTTTTTCCATATAGGCTATTACAGAGTATTGAGTAGAGTTCCCTGTGCTATATATAGTAGGTCCTTATTAGTTACCTATTTTATATATAGTAGTGTGTATATGTCAATCCCAGTCTTCCAATTTATCCCTCCCCTCCTTACTCCCTGGTAACCATAAGTTTGTTTTCTACATCTGTAACTATTTCTGTTTTGTAGATAATTTTATTTGTACCCTTTTTTTAGATTCCACATATAAGCAATATCATGATATTTGTCTTTCTCTGTCTGACTTAGACTGACTTCACTCAGTATGACAATCTCTAGGTCTATCCACATTGCTGCAAATGGCATTATTTCGTTCTTTTTTATGGCTAACATTCCATTGCATATGTGTACTGCATCTTCTTTATCCATTCTTCTGTCGATGGACATTTAGATTGCTTCCATGTCCTGGCTATTGTAAATAGTGCTGCAATGAACATCTTTTCAAATTATGGTTTTCTCTGGATATATGCCAAGGAGTGGGATTGCTGGATCATTTGGTAGCTCTAGTTTTAGTTTCTTAAGGAACCTCAGTACCATTCTCCACAGTGGCTGTACCAGTTTACATTGCCACCAGCAGTGTAGGAGGGTTCTCTTTTCTCCACACCCTCTCCAGCATTTATTGTTTGTAGATTTTTTGATGATGGCAATTCTGACCCGTCTGAGGTGATACCTCATTGTAGTTTTGATTTGTATTTCCCTAGTAATTAATGATGTTGAGCATCTTTTCATGTGCTTTTTAGCCATCTGTATGTCTTCTTTGGAGAAATGGCTATTTAGATCTTTGGCCCTTTTTTTTTTTTTGCGGTATGCGGGCCTCTCACTGTTGTGGCCTCTCCCATTGCGGAGCACAGGCTCCGGACGCGCAGGCTCAGCGGCCATGGCTCACGGGCCCAGCCGCTCCGCGGCATGTGGGATCTTCCCGGACCGGGGCATGAACCCGTGTCCCCTGCATTGGCAGGCAGACTCTCAACCACTGCGCCACCAGGGAAGCCCGCCCATTTTTTGATTGGGTTGTTTGTTTTTTTGATATTGAGTTTCGTGAGCTGTTTGTATATTTTGGAGATTAGTCCCTTGTTGGTTGCTTCGTTTGCAAATATTTTCTTCCATTCTGAGGGTTGTCTTTTGTTTTGTTTATGGTTTCCTTTGCTGTGCAAAAGCTTTTAAGTTTAATTAGGTCCCATTTGTTTATTTTGGCCAGAAAGTTCAGAGATAAACCCACACACCCGTGGTCACCTAATCTATAACAAAGGAGGCAAGAATATACAATGGAGAAAAGAGAGTCTCTTCAACAAGTGGTGCTGGGAAAACTGGACAGCTACATGTAAAAGAATGAAATTAGGTCACTCCCTAACACCGTGCACAAAAATAAACTCAAAATGAATTAAAGACCTAAATGTAAACCCGGATACTGTAAAACTCTTAGAGGAAAACATAGGCAGAACACTCTGACATAAATCACAGCAAGATGTTTTTCAATCTGCCTCCTAGAGTAATGGAAGGCTTTCAAATATGGCTTCTCAGAATATCAGAGTTGTGAAGGTCATGGAGATCATTTATTCTAATCTTTCCACTTTACAGGTGGGTAAACTGAGGCCCAGAGAGGTGCAATAATTTGTACCTCTAGTTAGGTAGTATTTAGAGTTCATATTTTCTGACCTTCAACACATGTTCCTTTCCAGTGATCTGTAGGTAAAGGTCTTTTGATCATGAGTTATTCGGAGGTTTGGGGGGAAGGGTTGGCCAATCACAAAAAAAATTTTTAGTAAATTTTATACATTATGCTATTGTATTATTGTATATCTTATTGTAGATAATAAACTCGTGGATTTTTTTATGACTGATGACTCTTTAAGACTAAGAGTCTGTTGTTCGTATGAATCATTGTATGTTTTTTTTAAACCCATCTTATACTTTTATAGTTAAATTTATTTTGTGAATATAGGATGTTCTTTGGATATTCATAAAATATATAGAAAAGTCCATATTTACTAATTTTTCAACATCAAATGTTATAGTTAAACAGCTTCCAGAAGAAAACGCTATTATTTGACTGCCCTGGCTGTATTCCTTTTTAATATTTCTCATTTGTAGAATTAATTGATGCACATTAAGGGCAATTTGCTCTGTGATATTTTCATATCCAGTAGCATAATGTCCAGAATAATTCTGCATGATAACACTTGGAAAAGTTTAGACCTTTAAATTTTCTCTTCCTCTCCTCCTCCCTCCTTTTTTTTTTTTTAAAAAAAAGGTGAAAATAAAGGAAATCCACATGTGCCTTTTTAGGTTTAGAACCAACCTGTATTATTTTCTTAAATGAACTTCAGAGACCCAAGTTCAAATATCGTTTCTCCTGCTGACTACAGTATAACATCAGGCAAATAACACATTTGCACCTAGATTTCCCAACTTGTGAAATGGGGATTAATAGTTAAAAGCATTGGTTACTAACCAGGTCAGGTTCAGGATGGGGAGGGTGTAATAAGAGCAGGAAATGGGGTTATTTGTATTGTCTGAAAAAACATACTCACTTTTAGTATAGTTACTCTTATAAAACTAACTGCAAAAGAAGTTAAACTTAGAAAAATCTCTGCTTGAACAAATATTTGGAAGCTAGAGTGAGAACTCTTTGTTTGGGAGTATGCATTGGGAGAGGTTGGGAAACACTGTATTGTGCTTCACAAGAGACTACAGTCTTGTAGATCCCCCAGCTATACAGAGTAGATCCCCCGGCTATATAGAGTTGAAGGCTGGTTCACAAGGGTTGAGCTTTGTAATGGCCAGAAGGTTTTGGAGGGGACAAATCCAACAAATCTTAGCCTGGCCCTCAGAAGGAGTCAGACGAATAGACTGGCCTCCAGGGAATGCTCTGAGGTCCCAAACTGCCTGAGTCCAGCAGTGTGCCTAACTTTGGGTATGGGGCATACCACCTGTTTGCCTGGACTTAGCACCTGGGTTGGCCTCAACAACATACACACATGCTTTAGCTGCGTTTATCCATTTTTGAAAGTCCCACTTGACAACATATCCATCTCTAACAAGTATCTGGTTTCTCTGTTCCTTTGTAGTGAATCCTCTTAGGATTGACCTCATATTCTTCATTCTCTTCCAAGCTGGCTTTTTTCTCCACATTACAATGAAGTTGCTGTTATCAAAGTCATTGAAGACCTCCATTTGTTAAACCTAATAGACATTCTTCTAGATTAACTTTTCTAAATCTCTAGCAATCAACCAGTCAGCCACTCTATCCTTGATTCTTTGTCTTCTTTGACTTTATATTCTTCTGTTTCGTTCCTCTGTTATTGGATCCTCCTCAGTCTTATTATTGGCCAGTTTTTCTGTGCCCTAAGTTTCCTTATTGTTTCTAACAAAGACATTTCTTCCACAACACTTACGACTATCTGTCATTCTCCACTATCTACTTTTAACTTATCTAATATCTGTCTTTTCCCCACTAGAATGTAACTGTCACGTGGGCCCAGTACCTTGTTTGTTTGCTCCCCACTCTCTCTCTCATACCTACAACAGTCGTATGTGATAGGTGCTCAATCTGTATGTGTTGAATGAATTGAATAAAGAATAGCATTTGATGACAGGTGAGACACAGGAGCAGATTACTTGGTAGTTTTAAATATACAAGGAAAAATGAATGGAACTGAATTGAGATGCTGCTAACATAGTATTAACACACCTTTTTTTTCTTTTTCAGTTTTTTTTTTCTAGTACAATTTTTTTGAGCTTACGTGTATGTATATGGTTGCTCAGTTCTTCCTTTCTTTTTTTTTCAAGTATACAATACAGTATTATTAACTATAGTCACTAAGCTGTACATTAGATCCCCAGAACTTATTCATCTTGTAACCCAAAGTTTTTACCCTTTGACCAATATCTCCCCATTTCTCCCACCTCCCAGCCCCTGTGCCGTTCTGCTCTCTGTTTCAATGAATTTGATTTTTTTTTAAATTGGAGTATAGTTGCTTTACAATGTTGTGTTAGTTTCTGCTGTACAACGAAGTGAATCAGCTGTATGTATACATATATCCCCTCCCTCTTGGACCTCCCTCCCACCCCCCCAACCCCATTCCACCCCTCTAGGTCACCACAGGGCACCAAGCTGAGCTCCCTGCACTATACAGCAGGTTCCCACTAGCTATCTGTTTTACACATGGTAGTGTATTTATGTCAACCCCAATTTCTCAATTCATCCCACCCCCCACGACCCTCTGCCCCCGTGTCCACACATTCATTCTCTACATCTGCGTCTCTGTTCCTGCCCTGCAAATAGGTTCATCTGTACCATTTTTCTAGATTCCACATATATGCGTTAATAAACGATATTTGTTTTTCTCTTTCTGACTTGCTTCGCCAATGAGTTTGATTTTTAATATTCCACATATAAGTGATATCATACAATACTTGTCTTTCTCTATCTGACTTACTTCACTTAGCATAATGCCCTCAAGGTGCATCCATGTTGCAAATGGCTGAATAAGAAGTAAGTGTTGGAGAGAATGTGGAGAAAAAGAAACTCTTGTGCACAATTGGTGGGAATGTAAGTTAGTACAGGCATTATGAAAAACAGTATGGAAGTGCTTCAAAAAATTAAAAATAGAACTACCATATGATCCAGCCCAGTTTTTCTTATTTGTAAATTTAGACCAGCAACTCTGGATCAAAATCTTTTATGATGTCATTCCTGCCAAAGTTGATTTAAGTCTATATCTACTATGACCTCTATATGTACTTATTATGTACACCTTTTTGGTATGCTTCAAAAACCATTATAGCAGTGAACAGAAATTTTGGTAATGCTTTCATGGATAACTGCCACAGAATATAAAACTTCTTTTATAACTGTGGACTTTGACTTTTTAAAAAACTCAAATAAACTAAAAGCACTAATAGTTGTGAAATAGCACTTTTTTTCCTTACTCCTGAGAAAGTTGGTCTTCACATTTTTATTATCCTCTAGTACAGTGGTTCTCTAAGTGTGTTCCTCAGATCAGCAGCATGTACCTCATCTGAGAAACGCCAACCTTGTTAGAAATTCCAGTTTTGGTTCCCTAGCCCTGTTCTACTGAATCAGGAATTCGGGGAATGGAGCCTAGCAATCTGTGTTTTAACAAACCCTTCAGGTGTTCTGATGTGCACTAAAGTGTGAGAACGACTACTTTACAATATACAAATGAAGAATTGAAATGCACAGTAAAGTGTAAATGTCCAAATATCTTTATGTAATGATAATTTAAAGTTATGATTTCAGTACTCTGTACATTATCAACATATATAATATTAAAAATACTACATATGAATGAAAAAGCTCAATTAGTTATTGCAAGGATTATTATTGCATTTTAATAATTCATTCTTGCATTTCCTCTGTAGCTGTTGTGGCAACAACTCGATAAATGCTTTTATTTTTTACCTATTGTTTTAGCAGAAATAAGTATGTCTTCTGAATTTAAATCAAGTGTTTCATTAGTGATTCTAGTATTTTATTACTTTATATTTAATTTATTGTTTTTGATTCTTAGGTAATAGTCTCTTATGTTAGGTCACTTGAATTCCTTTCTGAATTACTGTTTTCCCCTTTGGTGTCTTGCACAAAATGGACATGTCACCTCTCTGATGTACCTTCTGCCTTCAGTCTGACTTAGAGCATTCAAGAAATGATCTATGTCAAAACTCAAAAAAGTAGTGCATGTTAGACAACCAGATATTACATACCACAAGACTGCAATTTGTTGAAGATTCCAAATAATCTAGCTACTTCTCTGCGGGGCTTTGGTGACTCCCATAAAAACTTCACAATGAAAAACTGTTTAAGAGTTCTTGGTTTCAAGCAGCAGAAACCAAGTCTGGCTTATTTAAGCAAAACAATGAATTTATTGAAAAATATTTGTGACTCAGAATTTCTAGGAAGTCTGAAGAACCAAGCTGAAAAAAGACAGGTGCAAGCATTGTTAGACAGCAGCCAGACCAAAGGCAAAAACACACCCCAAAAGTTGTCCAATAAGGACACCACACGACCACAATTATCTCAAACGCTGTTGGCCATTGCTGCCGCTATCTCTAACAACAGTTCTCCCAGTTCCCAAATTCTCCTAGCTCCCAAACTTTTTGAAAATATTTAAAACTGATTCATTGTGGCTGCCTTTAGTTACTTATATCCTCAGTCTGTTCAATCAGGCATATATTTGCTAGCACTACATGGAAACACCTTACAATAAGATTACCTCCTCTCATTATATCTAATGAACATGTTTCAGAATCATCTTACATGGCTTATCTGTAGCAGTGTTCCCTGTTTGCTACTCCCTTTTCTCAGGGTTTCCTGTTACCTCTCTGACCTCAGGCCTTTCTTTAGGTTGTTTCTCTGGCTGGAACATTCCCTTACCTCCCTGTACCTTAGCTTCCTTAAACTCCTATCCCAGCTTAAAATAACATCCAAACTTCTTGCCATAGTCCATAATGATGTCTTTAAGCTTTTTAAACAACCATCCACATTGAAAAAATTAGATGTACATTTTTATACTCAGATAAATATACACATGCACACACACACCATATATGCATATGACAGAAACAAAGTTTCTCAAGATAATTCTTATCCTTACTAGGTGTGATATGTTCTGATGTTGTCTCGTCTACTATAGTCTCTTTCTTTTTTTAATACTAGTATGTGTGATCCATTAAATTGTGGATCATGACCCATAGTTTAAAAAATTTGTTTACACTACTTACATGTTTAGTTTTTATCTACTTTTTAAACCTCATTGTTTCTAATGTCCTTCTCATTCATTTTAACCAACCATTCTAGACTTCTAGTTCCTTCCTAAATACCAGGATCTTTCCTGTGTCATGGCTTTTGCACATGCCACACTATATCTTCCTGATATATTTTTCTTCCTGTTTTCCATAGGACTGACTTCTTTTTATCCTTCAGTTTCAACCTAAATATCTCTTCTTCAGAGGTAACATTCCTTGACTAGTTGATCTAATATACGCCCTCCCATTTATTACACTTTAATATTCTATTTTTCTCTTTCACAGGTTTAAGAAAATGTCTAATGATCTTATTTCCTTTCTTATTTTTGACCACCTGCCCCTTATGTTATGCAGCCCTTATGACTGTAGAGGTCATGTTCCTTTTTTCCAGGTGCCAGAATACATGCTCAGTAAATATTTGTTAAAAGAATGTGTACAGAATAGCCTGAAAGCAATAAAACATTGTACCAATCAATGTAAGATATTATAATGATCAACATTACTATATTCTATCTTCATAATAAGTTTTATGGTGTGAAATTTGCAAGGTATTTTATTTTTTTAATTTGCCATTTTCATACCATTGCTTGATTTTGCAGTTGACTAGCTTATTGGTGAGAGGATATTCAAGACCTAGGTAAAATACAGAACACATAATTTAGAGATATTATACATCTGGACTTGTGGATAAGACACCTGAAGATAAAGAAAACAGAAAAATTGGTTATAACTAAAATAAATTGACATACATAATCATCCTAGTGAATAAGCAAGCAGGGAATATTCAGGGTCATGCTTAGTCAAGGTATATGCTAAGGCATGATAGGATGCACACAGCACTAATTTACTGAATTCAATGGATCAGAGTCCTGACATTTACATAGAACCTGATAATAGAGTCAGCTATGAAGAAGCGTCTGTCAGCAAGTATGCACATATCTATGTGTTTACATTCATTACTGGATACATATGCAGAATAATGGAAAGATTTCTCTTCTGCTGTAGAATAATGTGACACATTATTTTCATAACGGTCTGAGGCAATCAGTAAAGAACAGACAAAAGGAACACAGCAGCATCTTTCAAGTGTGCACAGAATTGCTTGGGAATTTAGCTGTTTCAGTAGTGTACAGTGCGGAAATAGTTAGCTGCTTTCAATCTGATATGCCAAAAATTGAGTACTTTTCTCAAACGTATGTCTTGGAAATTTCTGGGGAAATAGTGTGCAAGCAATATCTCATATGTATTCATTCTAGCAGTATGAAAGGCAAGTTGATCCTAGGTATCAGAATTAAAGAGTTATTATTTCTAGTACCTAGAAAGAAAGAAGTGTTTGTTTTTGTTGGTGGTGCCTTTTTTTTCTAAACAAAATTTCTCCAGTATTTACTCAGGAGCTTAGAACATTTAGAACTGAAAAGACGTTTAGGAATTATCTGTGCCTGACTCTGGCTCTGGCTCCAGATAGGCCTCCAACAAATGCGTTAATACTTATCTTCTTACCCTTGAAGGACAATGACTAAGGATATTATGGTCTGCCTCTATTACCCAATCCAGTGTTTAAAAGTCTCCTCTCTTCCCCACTGCAAGTGTATAAGTGTCAGAGACAAATTCAGCAACAATTTGTGACACTTCATTTCCTAATATAATTGTGTCTTTTTTCCCCTAGAAATTACCAGTCTTTACCCCAGTGTGTGTTTATTCAAGCCTTCTCCTCAGTCCCATGGGTTATGATTGAGTAATGAGCATAATTTATGGATTAGGCATACTCTTTAGTGACTTTCACTCTTATCCTGTTCTTTGCTCTTTTTAGCTAATGAATCATCTCCAACTAGGGGGAAGTATGAAAATGAAAGCTCTTTGCTGCCATATTTTTATGCTGACTTGAGGGCTATAGATACAGATTTTATATATCTGTGATGCATTTGTTTACATTACTATTGTTCACTGAGGACTAATTATATAAAGGAGTCATACCCCAAGACGGAGTGATTTAAACCCCCTGGAATGTTTCTCTTATAATAGAGTTGCAACTTCCATGATCATAGAACTTCTGAAATCTAAGTGTGCAATGGTAAGTATCCTCCAAAATAGTCTCGCCTTTTCCATCTCTATTTCTTTACCATTGCAAGTACATCTTCTGCAGATTCCATTCTGAGTAAGAGAGGAGAGTAGTGGGGTGTTAGTAAACAGTTAACTAAGGTGTAAGGAACTCCCAAATAGCAACAGAAAGTCCATATGTTCCCTATACCAGCTTTTGGGACTGTTCCTCAGTAGTCATTCACACATATCATTGACATACGTAAAAAGTTAAGTTCTTTTTATGTGACAGAATGGTTGAGAGCATGGGCTAAGTGCAGATTCCAAATCCATTTTTTACCAGCTGTGTGATTTGGATAAAGCTATTTAACCTATCCAAACTTCAAGTATTCACCTTGTCTGTGGAAATAGAAATTATAACAGTACCCATCTCAGAAAGTTGTAATGAAGATTAAATGAGTTAATACCTGAAAAGTACATAAAATGGTGCCTGTTATGTAGTAAATGGTCAGTAACTATTAGCTATTAATAGCCATTATTACATGATTTATTTATAAAATCAACTTACTACTGTGGAGCATGCTTAAGCATTTTGTTTGGACTATGGAAAGGAAAGCTGGCACCATTTCCTGCACCTGTCAAAGTACTTATTTATTGCCCTATATCTATGTGTACACCTTACTTGGTTATACTTAAATACTAACATCAGATTGTGTTATTTTAAAAACAGCTAAATAGGATCATTATCATATTTAGCTGACATAAATTAAAATGACCTCACTTTTCTTTTCACCTAAATTTGAAATCAACATGGCTGTTTTATTTTATTAAATAAATATATAATGAAAGAAATACATAAATGAGGTATCCAGCTGGGAAATACAACAATAATGAGAAGAACTGTGTACTTTAAATGGCATTTTTCTATCTATAAAAAAAACGTTCTCTATGGAGTTGCTTCTGTCACCACCCCAAACTAAAATTTGTACATCGATCTGTGGTGGCTCTTCCTGGAAAGCAGTAACTTTACCCAGTGTGGAATAGTTTTGGAGCACTCTAATTATTTTACTAAAATTTACATTAGCAATTACATTACAAATTAATTTGTAATGGGTTAAAATGACCTGTTTTAAATAATACAGAAAAATCTTGGAATAGTTTAGCACAATTTCTCAATTGTGCTAACCAATTTGTTTGGTTTAACAAAACAAAAGAAGGATTTATGTTTTAGAAATTTACGGAACTCACCATTATGTCAAATGTACTTTCAAACAGAATCATATTCTATTTGTTGGTTAGTGTGCCCACTGTGTAGCTGCAACTGTGTTAAGTGTTGAGGGTACATATGGGAATAAAACATAATTTCATGGGAATATGAATATATGAGGAAAGTAACAGTATATGGAGAGCTGTATTTCAGGTATGCACAAGGTGTTAGGAAAGTACAGAGAACAAAACATAACAGGCCTGTGAGGAGTGGCCACAGAGGGCAAAGGGTCCGGAAAAGTAATTCTGAGATAAGGTGATGCTTGAACTGAGAGTTTAAGGGTGATTTAGACAAAAGAAGAGAGCTGAAGAAAAATGTAAAGGCCTTCTAGACAGAGGAAAACATGAGATATAGCAGGGAGGCAAGAGAAGATGGCACGTTACAGGGACCAGCAAAAAGGTCAGTGTGGTGTAAGCGAAGAAAGCACTTGAAGACATGACTGGTATCAAGTCCAGAGATCATGTAGGCATCAGCTCTGATGGTTCTTATAAGGCAGGTCAAGGGTTGTGAATTACTTCCGAAGGCAAGAGAGAATCATGGAAAGGTTTTTATGAAAAGCTTTATTTTCATATTTGCATTTTAGAAAAATTCTCCTGGCAGCAAAGTGAAGATAGATTGGAAGAGAGCCCGAATAGAGGAAGGAAAACTAATTAGAAGGCAGTTATAATGGAGAACATTATGAGTTAAGGCAAGTGAGTACAAGAATGGAAAGGAGAATTGGAGAATCATTTAGAAGGTAAAATTAGTAGGATTTAGTGACTGATGTCAATCTGAGCATGGAAAGTCAGCAATAATTTCCAAAGCTGAGGGTTGTGGTGCTGCCCTCTGCTGAGAGGGGGAATATAGGAAAAAGAGGAAGAGAGAAAGAATTCCCTTTTAGGCATATGTTCAATTTTACATTTGAGACTTCCCGTATATCATGGGGTTCCCTAACAGAGATAACCAGGTGGCTGTTAAAGAAACCTAGATTTAAAACTCTTAAAGTATAACTAGAAAATGGAGCTATCAACTTATGAGCATGTATATGGTCAAGTAGTATATGATAAAGGTATATGGTCCGAATAAATGTGAGAAAAAAATAAGAGCTGAAAATGGAGACCTCAGAAATTACCAGTATTTAATGTGCCAGAAAAATGGAGCCTCCAAAAGCTCTCGAAACATAGTGGTTAAAAAAAGTAAAAGGTAAAAAAAGATGTCATAGAAACTAATGAACAAGAGAGGTTAAAACAGAAAGACCTTGCACATAGAAAATGTCTGCAAATATCTACACCGAATTGTCAGTACTGCCTAGCTCTGGAATGTGGTGTTGAAGAGAATTACCAAAAAACTGGGAATTTTAGTTTGATATTTAAGTTTTTAAATAAAGTATTTTATACCTCTTTACTATTTTTGCAACTTCTTGTGAGCTTATACTACTTGCAAGTAAAAATAAAAGTTATGTTAAAATGTAAGTTATAGTCAATTGAATATTAAAAATAAATCAGTCGAACAAGCTGCTTAATCAGAACAGAACCAGGAGGGAAAGGGCAATATGGCGTGGTCAACAATATTATACTGCAGATAGGTCAAGAAAGATGAGGACTGACAGCAGCCTTTTAGCTTGGTATTTAGATGTGCTCACAGGTGACCTTATTAAAAGCACTTTCAGTGAAAGGCTAAGGGCAGAAGCTGGACTGCAGTTGTTGGGAAGCGGAAAGTGAGGACATGAGGTGGCATAGTCATCACATCAAGGAGAACCTTGAGTGTAAAGAAAAAGAAAAAGAAAGAGTTAGGGATCTAGGGCCCATGGTAAGTGAAATCTTTGATCAAGATCCTTATGGTGGTGAGAAAAAGATCGATGCTAGCTACCTAAGGTTTACTGCAAGTCACCCAGGAGTGTGAAGCAGCGTGAGGAGCTGACTTGCAGCCCCCAGTCATTCTGGATCCCAGCTTTTCTAAAACTGGGATTTGCAGGAAGTTTTGTAAGAAATTTAAGAAGTCACGCAGCAGGACTTCTTGGAGGGAAGAGACCTGAGCTTATTTATATGCTGGAGGTAGGCACCAGTATACAAGCAAAAGCTCTAAAGTACAGAAGAGTGTTAAGGTACTTATAAAGAAATGTACCTGGGCTTCCCTGGTGGCACAGTGGTTGAGAGTCCGCCTGCCGATGCAGGGGACGCGGGTTCATGCCCCGGTCCGGGAAGATCCCACATGCCGTGGAGCGGCTGGGTCCGTGAGCCATGGCCGCTGAGCCTGCGCGTCTGGAGCCTGTTCTCCGCAACAGGAGAGGCCACAACAGTGAGAGGCCCGCGTACCGCAAAAAAAAAAAAGAAATGTACCTTTAGTTTGGAAAGTAAACCCAACTATTTCTGGGAATGAAGTTTCATATAAAATACAAAAACTCACCATGTTCCAAAGGCTAAGCTGATATATTTTAAACATATATTCACACTAGAAAAAAATAAATAAGATGATATAAATAAATTTCTTTCTTTTTTCTTCTTCTTCTAAAGCCGAACAACAACTTATCCTTACACAGAAACGCAGATGTACAGCCAAAACACTGGAGGGAATTACTTTGATACTCAAGGGAGTTCTGCACAGGTGACTACCGTGGTCTCATCCCACAGTATGGTGGGCACTGGTGGGATTCAGATGGGCGTCACGGGAGGACAACTCATCAGCAGCTCTGGAGGAACCTATCTGATTGGCAATTCAATGGAGAATTCTGGTCACTCAGTGACACATACCACTCGGGCTTCCCCAGCGACAGTAAGTATTTGAGTTTTTATTTGTTTAATTTAGGTCCTTGATAGCCTCTATCATACATTTTTCTCTTTAGAGAGAAAAAATCCAAAACACTGGGCTGGGGCAACAATGTGTTGTGCAGTTTTAGTGTGTAATTTTTTTCTAATATATGTTAAAATCCGTACTTAAATAGTAAAATTAAAAATGTTTACCCATATGCCATATGTAAAGTCATTTTGCATTCTACCAGAGGGACACTTTGGGAAGCACTGATCTAGGTGATTCCAATGAAAAGCATTTATATTGGCTCTGATCATAGGTATGAGCAAATAATGTCTTAGGAACACAACCACATATTTGAATTTCCAAATTTTTAATATTTAATAAATATATTCATTTTGACACAAGATATCTTAATGTGCTAAAATGCTGTAATAGAAATAGTAATAAGAACCTATGCAGAATTTGATATCCTCAAACTCTGTAACCTGGCCTTGACATTTTTACCTCAACTAAGCATAGGCAGAATAATCATTTAGAACCACCTAGCTAAAGTAGAAATGGAATTGATTTTCTAGATGTTTCATATAAAAGGGGCCTGGGGATTTGAATTAAGTGCATGTACCCCTTTTCCATAATCCTACCATATAGTTTGTTCTTATAATGAAATAGAAACAAATTGAGTAGAAAATAATTGTATGAGAGGCTTTACATTTTTCATTTTGTGGATTTTCTTCATGATATAATAGGTACTTGGTAAGTATTTTGTATATACTTTTTTCTGTTTGTAATGATTGCATGTGTTCATACTTTCATCATTTAGTATCTTTTCCCTAATCCATTTGTTCAAGCCCTTATTTTTAATTCACTATTTTCTGGTAACGTCAGAACAGATAACTAACCATTCTAACTGGAGAGTTCTTTTTTTGTCATTTTTTCTTTGTATTTTTGAAGCATTTCTAATGCCCATTTCTCTCTTGCTTTTGATAACACTAAATACAGCATTTCTAAACCTTTTAGTCACAGCAGTATATTTATGTAGATTAGAAACTAAATCATAGCTTCTCTGGACCTCAGTTCCCCTGTCAATAAAATAAGGGGTTAGTTAGACTAAATGATTTCCTAATATCCTCTCAGCTTTAAAATCATAATATTTACCAACAAATTGTAAAATGTTCTAGATGTAAAATAACTGTATCTTTACCATAAAAGGAAAAGGGGTAGATTAGGTACCAGTACTGTATAATGCTCCTGATACAGGTCATCCAGAAAGTGATTTTCAGTGGAAAGGGAAGTACTTGCCACTTACCAAGGCCTTAGGAAAACTGGAAAAAATGGGGAGGAAGAGTCCTTTCCCACTTTCGTTTCATATACCCTCTCTCATGCTGGCTTACCAGCGCTCCATCCTCACCCCTCTCCTGCTTCACCTTCCCCAGGCACTGATACTTGCCTTCACACTGAATTTTAGCTATCTGTTAAACATCCTCATGAACTAAATATGGGTTTACTAAATTTACTAGTGCTATCATTGAGTTAACTAAATTGATTATTCCAGGTCATGTATATATAGGTACAAACATTAGCAGGATGAATTTTATAGCTTGATTTTTTTGTTTGTTTTTCTGTATAGAGTGTGAAAAATGACATGACTCCTTAAGTTATCCATTACACAAATTTGGTGCAATTTTTATTATATTAATTGGTAAATTAACACAAAATAACTGACTTATAACAGCTGAGAATAGTGGGAAAACTTTTAAAAAAAATCAATTCCTAAGTGTCAGTTGCACATATTAATTCACCCTTTTAAAAAGGCATTAATATTTAAGGTTCTGTTAAGGATGGTTTTTTGTTTTCATTTTTACAAGAATATTTCCTTTTTAGCAAAAGGAGTTTAAAAGTTAAATAAAGAGAGAACTTTTGCATGGAAAAATCATAAGGTGTTCTCATCAAAGCAAGTGATAGTGACACATGATAGATACATATTATCTAAATATACATCTGCTAGCAATTAGTACCTTACATTTATTACCACAGTTTATATTTGATTTAGATCCCCCCTCAGTCGTGCTGAAGATCTTCATCTGCTTCATTCACAGTGAGGTGGTGATTCTGTACAGTTTCACATCTGTTCCTATAGTAAAGTTAACAAAGTTTCAGTGCTATGACACCTATTTAAGATTTCCTCGCATCCTCCTCTTGCCAAATGCTAGAAAATTTGTGCTATGTGTTATAGTTGTTTAGACTCCTGAAACTCTAGATTTTTTGGTAGGTGCCGTGTCATTAAAGGAGATTTGCTTATTTTCATGTACCTTTTCATTCACTGTAGAACCATAGAAAGAATGTCTATGAGCACAGTCTCTAAGAACCTGTTAGTCGAGATGCAAGCCATTTCTTTCCAAACGTTGAGCCAGACTGTGCCATATAAATTCAGTTTTTCTGACTGTTCTTCTGTGTTCAACCTATCACCCATAGCATGCCTGATGCAGCTAACTGGGTAGGAGTAGCCTCTACTATTGCCAGAATTCCTGACAGTAGTAGTCAATTGGGCTGTGCCTTAAGAGCCTGTAATAAGTGGAATGTATAGTCAGTTAATTCAGTTGATGTGAAAGAAACTAGTTAAATTTGAGGGCTCGGGAACAACACAAACCTAATACCTTTACGCGGTTTCTGGTTACCAAGGTTTCCTGCTCTGGTTCCCAGAATAATTGCCTTTGCTGTCTCTTACATTTGACCTCTGTCTATATAGAAATACTTTCACTTAAATTTATTAGGAATAACTTTCTGCCACAAAGAGGTTTACTCCAATGTGCAAACCAACTTCTCAGGATAAATCAGTAAAAAGAGATGATTTGAAATTGAAGCCACTACTAAGAAAAATAAATGATCAGCACTTGAAATATTTTGTTACCTAGTCTAATAGTCAATATAAAACCATCTTTCTTATAATAGAAGGATCTTTATTTACATTAATGGAGAATTTTTATTTGAGCATATGATTTACTTTAGTTTTACAACCTTAAGTGAAAAAATATTTTACATAAACATGTTTTAGTATTTCATTTTTGCTATGCATTGTAAAATGTTTCAGTTTTCAAGGTACATAGAAATTTCAGAAGTTTTCAAAAGATTATTATGGTAACATATTAAATTTTATTTGATGAATATATTATGGTACAAGCTACCAATATTCAGATTTGGTCAAAATACTTTTTCTCCTTTTACTGTGCTCTTTTATTTGGTCAATGGAGTCCATGTATAAATTATTAAATATGTATGTATGTATATATATTTTTATTTATTTAAATATAAGTATAAACTTATACACATTTAAAAGGCATTTCCTGCTGATAGTATTAAATAAGAATTTTCAAAAAGATTATGTAACATTTTTTATTGGAACATCACTGGGTATGACTTCAGCTAAGTTACTATTTGAGTAAATAAACATTTTACATTTCATTAAATTAATGCTAGGGATCTATTTATTGTTAACATTTCAGGAGAGCATGGACATTAAGGTAGAAGAGTTGACTACAGTCATATCTGAACTCATTATGCCTTGATCTTCCTTCTGAATACATCTCCATGGTGTTCCTTATGTGCCTTTATTCATTTTAAACTCTAATTCATTTTTCATCATTATTTTTCATATAACCATATTTTTTTTAGAATTTTGGAACCAGAACACATTTTGCATTTGAGAATCAAAAATATATGATTGTAGTTAGTGATATTTTTGTATTTATCACAACGTAGTTTATCTATACCAGACTATATAATGATAAGCAATTTGCTTATGAATTTAATTTATTCATTCCTCCATAAAATAACATTTGAATTCTTATAATGAGATGGTTATTTATGGAGTTGTTTTTCTTCTTGATAAGAAAACTAACTAAATTAGATTACATTAACCATTTTTGAGACTGTGATATGAAAGCTAATTTTCTACTTTTCTGTATATACATTTAGTAATTATATGTTAAATGGCTCTTGCTAAAATTAGATCCCACCAAAGGGCACAAGGAAAATGTGTTGAAGCTAATATTGTTCATATCTCTACCTTTTTTGATTAATGAAAAATACTGTAATTTTTTCAAATGTTCGGAGGAAAATTTCAATGTCCATCTACTGCTATATAAGTAAAAGTTTGGCCTATCTTATATAACTTATAGAAAGTTAAGAATTCATTCAAGAATTGTAGATGCTTTTATTTCTTTATCCTTGGGTTTGCATGTAAAGTTTTTATGAATTTATTTATGTGAATTAGTTATACATTCTTAAGTAGCACAATTCAAAAGATAAAAGAAAGTACATAATGCAGTGTCCCTCTCACTTCTGTTCCTCAGTTCTTCTCCTTAGAGGCAATCAAAGTTATCAAGTTCTTTGAGTATCACTCTGGAGATATTCTCTGAATGTACAAGCAGAATGTCTCTCTTTCCCTCGCATTAGCATTTTTAAATTTTTTTACGAATAGTAACAAAAATACTGAATCTTGCTTTTTTTTCCACCTAACGGTGTGTGTCAGAGATTTTTTTTATATCAATACTTGAAGGGCTTCTTTATATTTATGGGGAAATGACTATATTAGAAGGAGCTGAACTGCCCATTCTTCTTACCAAAGGGTAAAAAATGTTAAAATAATGTTGGATTACTTGTTATGGCTATATAGAGATAGAAAAGCAACATAGTCACATAAGACAAAAATTTCTCTTTAATTGTCATATATAAAGATATGCTTGGAAGAAATTTTTTGTTAGAAATGTGATGTTATGCATAAATCACAGTTATTTTATATATTACATATTACAGAAATAATAAATTTCTATTTTAAATAATTTTCTTAGTTTTACAGTTAGCCTGAATGATTTAAAAATGAAAGTCAAGCAAAACTACTTTCTCCACTTATTTTGGCAGAAGTATGTATGTCCATTATGATCTTAGTATTTTCTGTTTTCCTGTGTCCCATTTTCCCTAGGCCAACCTGAGCTCTCAGATAAAACTCCTCAGAGAGAGTACCACGAATCTTCTGCTTTCTGCACTAAATCCTAAATTGACTGAAGGTTCTGGGACCTTATTTTCAAAGCACTTAATAAAATGGGACTTTGAATGACTTGTAGTCTCCATTGCTTCATCTATATTCCATTCAGCTGTCAGTCAGTTTCACACTGCTCCAGCCTTGAAGCTGATAAGATCTAGAGGCAGTAATTTTATGGCTAAGGCTGTAAGACATTCTACTCCTAGAAATCTTGATAAACTAGAAGGTTAAGACAAACAGAATGACACGGGCCTTCAGCTCCTCCTGAGCATAGCTGATGGATTCCCTTCTAAAGCAAAATACAATGAGTTATTTTAATTTTTAGCTATTTCATACTGAAACAGCATTTCAGAACCACAGGTATGTTACAACATGCCAGAAATGGCTAGATTCTATTTCATCTAAAATCTAGATTAGGAAGGTTTAATGATGTTTGTAAATTCTGCTTATAAATATGGAAGTAAACTATGTTCCAGGTGACCTGTTGTATAACTTTAACTTGATCCTTATATTTATAAATCAAATTGCAAGTTAATTTACTAGTTTGAAACTACTGTAGATTTTGACGGAAAAAAATCACTAATGTTTCGTTTATGGAAGCTAGGTGATCCAGATAAAATATGAAATGTATTGGTGGCAAATTAAAATATACTGTCATCTGTGAGTTACATGTGAGTCAGTATTAGACCCATAAAATTTAATACTGCCTGTTCCACTGGCCCATGTCTTTTATTTTAATGAGGGAAAATTCTAAACGATGCCTATGACCAATTATCAATTCTCAAATGAAAGGGAGTTTCTCCATGTTCCCATGTTTATGAGTACATCCTCCAAAAGCATGTGATTTGGTTACCACTTTCTCAGTATGCATAGCTACAGTTGTATTTGTTGGCTATGGAATTGTTTTCTCTTAAAATCTAGGTTTTTAAAAATTATAACTGTTGGTGCCCCAAAATTTCATGGGCTAGGGATTTTGTAATCTATCTGTAGAAAGTTAAAATAATTTAACTCATTTATTTTAAATTTACCCCCTATAAGTTTTAGTAACTTTTCCCATCTGCCTTGTGAGAAAGGAGGATGTGATTTTTAATTGTCCTTTCAAAATTATAGGAAAGATGCAGTTAGACAAGAGAAGGAAATATAAAATTAGGAAGGAGGTAAAGAGGTCAGAATTCGCAGATGATATGATTGTGTACCTGATAAAAATCATACAGAATCAAATGAAAAACTATAACCAATAATAAGAGAATTTAGTAAAGTGACTTAGTACAAAATTAATATACAAAGAAATCAATAGCTTTTCTAAATACAATTGACAGTAGCTAGAATATAATGTAAGCAAAGATCTCATTTATAATAAACTCAAAATATGCCAGGCAGTAAACTAATAATATATGTGCAGGATCCAGCTGCTGAATAAAACTTTTTAAGTTCCTAAGGGACAAAGAAGCTTGAATAATTGAAAGAGAAGTTTCAGTATCAAACATTTTGAATCTCCCTAAAGTAACTTAAAAATTTTGATATGACCCTAATCAAGATACCAATAGATTTTTTTCTTTTATAAGAAAGACTGTTTACATAAATAAACATGCAAGAATAGTGAAGAAAGTTGTATAAAAAGAAAAATAATGATGCGTGGTGTGGGACACAGACAGCCCTACCAGTTGTTCAAACATATATAAAATTAATAATTAAAACAGAATTGTCTAGGCACATGAATAGACCAGTATAGGCCAGTAATAGACTATAGGCCAAATGCATATAAGAATACAACATATGACAAATGTGGCATTGCCTGTCAATAGAGAAATGATGAATTATTGATAAATGATGCTTGGGACAACTGGATAACTATTTTTAAAAGAAAATTAGATTGGTTCTATACATTGCTCCTTATATAAAAATTAATTTCACTTGGATGGAAAATTTTTTTTATTATTATTCTGTTATAGTGGGGAAACATGATGTAAAATTCAGATCCTACAAAAAAATACGCTGATGTGATCAACTACATAAAAGTAAAAACATTCCATATGACAGAAACCACCGCAACAGTGAAACAACAACCTCGCATAAAGTTTTGAAATGTTATATTCAAAGCATGAATTCGTTTAATATATAGACCACTCATAGAAATCCTTCAGAAAAAAAAGAGACCAAAATGAGGAAGGCATTTGAAGAAGCAGTTCACTGAAAAGGAAATGAAAAATAAACTACAAAGAGATACCATTTTTCATCTCTCACACAGGCAAAGTTAAAAAGTTAGTAAACCTTGGCAAAGGTGTAAAGAAACAGGCAGTCTCACTGTTGATAGTACTAAATTGGCACAGGATTGGAGAGCAATAAGGAAATTTTTATTAAGATTGAAAATACAAAAAAAAAAAAAAGATTGAAAATACACATAGCCACTGACTCAGAGTACTTCTAGGAATTTAATCCACTGATGATACTCTTACATATGTGAAATGCTGCATAAACAACTATATTCATTGTAGAGTTATTTGTATTAGAAAAAGATTGGAAGAAGCCTAATTGTCTATCAGCAGAGAAATAGTTAAATACATTTTAGTGCATTTGTCCATTCAGTGGAATTTTGTACGGCCATTAAAAAGAGTGAGGCAGTGTGTGTATGTGTTTACATGTGTGTAGATAGATAGATAGATGTGGAAAGATCTCCAAATATATTGTTAAATGAAAAAGCAAGGAGTAATGTGTGTGTGTGTGTGTGTGTGCACACGCACGCATGTGTGCACATGGCACACGTGTGCATTTAAATAGAAATAATTTCTATATGCTTATGTAAGTACCAAGATATCTCTAGAAGAAGGAATGAAGGAAAAAAAGGTGGGAGGTATGTGAATATATTTTCTATTCAAAAAAAGTGATTTATTATTTAAAAAAATCTTAGGCAAGCTCTTAATGATTATAAAGTGAATCTATTTGGTCATGCTACCCAAATGCATGTAACTGAAACAACCCTTTCTTTATGTGCCCAGTATAAAGATTGTCTATGAGGTATCATGATTCAAGTTAAACCTTGATCCTAGGTTTCAGAAAAAGTCCTTCTTTATTAGACTGTTGAAAGTTTAGAGAATGAAAATGTGCATTAAATTTAGTAAAGATTTCTAGAGCCATTCTTATTCAATATTTTGGGGTGAAGGTGAATGTTTGGTATATTCATGTACTTAGAGTCACTCACTCTCTCAAACATTTATTGAGCAATCACTGTTGACCAGCCACTGTGCTTCTATGAATATAAAGGTTTACAATATGAGTAATGGAGCTAATTTCATCACTGAAAGGTACCTAATCCTCCAAGGCAAAAATAGAAATCCACAAATAGCCCCCAAACTTCTTTTAAGTGGTTAGTTTCATTTTCTTTCTCATCACATTATTTTTTAAATCACAAATGTTAATATGTTGTAAATTGATTAATTTTAGATTCACGAAAATTGTGCTTATCTTCTGATTATGTTACTAACATAAACTGCAAAATTGTCTAAATGCTGGGTAGGATTGGATAGCAAGAGAATGAAAAAGAATGAAAATAGCAAAAATCCATCTAATAAACTTTAAAACTGCCCTTTAAACAGAGTTAGCAAGGGCCATTTTAAGAATGCCTGTTACCTCCCTACTTATTCTCCCTGAAGTATTAATTGCAGTCTAACCCTGGCAAAGAAAATAAATTTGATTATGTTTTAGTGCAGTGTTCTCAAACTTGAGTGTACATTATGTGTGGAGCATTGATTAAATGCACGGCTGGACCCCACCCCCAAGGCTTTTGATTCAGTGTGGAGAAGGACCCAAGATGTGCATTTCTTATAAGCACCTGGTGACTCTGGTAATGCCGATCCAGAATTACACTTTGAGAAAACCTCTGTTTTAGTGATTATATGAACTAAATACAAAGTGAAAATGTTCTTGGTACTCAGAATAATCTGCAAAAGGCAGATTTGAAATCTTAAATTTGAAAATATCAACTTGGCCGTAAATCCTATCACTTAATCCTAACCCAGCAGATTCCTGAAGGGTAATTGTAGCCCTGAGTGCTTATACAGTTGATATCTCAAAATTAGTTTTATTGTCACACATCAGTAATGCCAGTTTCACAAAGTCCTGGTGAGGGTGGAGGGATGTAGGCTTTACAGAATAATCAGTGGAAGCCCGATACAACGGTCTTGGTGTCAGTTCACCTAGTTAAACCAAATGTTCTCAGAACACATTCAGTTCATGCAGGTATCTTCTCTATATGTTTTTTCTTATCAATATTTCAAAATAGCTTTAGGTGGTATAAAATTGCCAAAACTTCAGGCTGAAAGCATAATGATTAAAAGTTTTTTCTCTAGATGTCATAAAATTATCAGTGAGTAAAAAATATTTCATGTAGTTAAGCGTTTGCAAGACCTAAGCCTTCTTTGCTCTAAATGCTTAGTGTATAAGATTAAGATTTTGTCTTAGCTTTTATTCAAGAGGAGATGAAAAGCAAAGCTGGCTAGGTGTGTTTTCTGGGCATTTTTAATTTTTTTAAGAGTTAAAAGAACAACCCGTCCTGAATATCTGAGTTAAGCTTCTTTTTAATATTGCTGTGGAGTAATAGATTCATATGTTGATTTCTATATCACTTGAATATACAACTTACAGAGCGGTATCATATTCACAGCTTTATCCTCAGTGAGCTGTTTCTATCTGCATTGCAGGGACACGTGGGCCCAAGAGACACCTGTAGATCCTTAGAAGGGATCCAGTTACTAGAACGGAACTGATTTAACTGCTTCGTGCAGGGCATTCAAAGTTTGAGGGCCACAATCTACAATGAGAAATACCTTTACTTTGTGGCCCAGTACTCATACACATACATATATGCATACATTCATAAGTATACATCTATATATATACACATGACTATTATATACATATATACATTCATAGACAGAGGACTAAAACCAAAGTTCCAGGAAACAATACTTACCTGTACTGTGTGCCAGGACATTTGAGTATTTTCTACTCTATTTGATTTCTTTAATTTTTAAAAAATGCTGGTCAGGATAATTGATTTCATAACCTACTAATGGGTTACACCTTACTTTCTGAAAAGCGCTGCTTTGGACAAATTGAAGAAGAGATCAAACCATTAGCAATACAGATATGAGCCACCAGAATGCAGTGTCCATTCTTTTTTTTTGGTTTTTAGTTGTTGTTGTTGTTTTGCATTGCTAACGAGTGCCCAGATAATTCTAACAAGTGTCTAGGACCACTCTTGGAGAAAAACCTGCGTTGTGATTATATAGACTACATGTAAAGTGAAAGGGTTTGTTTCCTTTGTGTTCCTGGTTGAAGTACTTGCTATAGAAGTCCCCCGCCACCCAACACACACACACCGGGAGGTGGTAATTTCTAACAGATATAAGGGCGCTGGTCACATGCTCATGTCAGCAGTCACAGATACTTTTTCTGAACAAGCCACCAAGTAGAAATTGTTTCTGTCTTACTTGATCTCAAATGCAAACAAAATATCAAGTCTTACAGTTCAGGAGAAAAATTACCCCAAAGGAAATTTCCAGTCTTAAGTGTATTCTCTTCATTGGGTTTCTCTAAAGAATTTACTATTCTTTCACAAGGAAACAAAAATGCTGTTTCTCTAAGAAAGTGTTAACTGGTGAGGTTAATAGAACAACCTGTATTAACAAGAAAATTCAATCATTATATAACTGTTTTTATGATGAGTAAAATTTAACTATCCATTCAAAAGTTTTTGTTGCTTTGTAACTTGATCACTTTGAAATCATTTTCAAGTAATGCTTATTAATCATATGTAAACCCTTTCCTATTGGAAAGTAAATCTTGTTAACAGTAAATCATGTAGCAAATTTTAATTTTACAAGCCACTCCTCAGAAGATAGTTTCATTAAAAACAGTGATATTTCCTCTTGATTTATATTCTTGTTATATTTGTATAAAATGGAAATACTGTTGAACTCAGAGTGATAAACCTTGATAAACCTTGGATTCCAATCTCATAGGATTCCAATCTCATAGGATTCCAACCTATGTAATCTCAAGAAAGTCTCCCAATCCCAGAGAGCCTCAATTTTCTGATCTGTGAAAAGGAGATAATATTGCTTGCCTTTGCTATTTCACAAAGTTGTGAAGATCAAATGAGAATTAATGTAAAAAGGCTTTATAAATCATAAAGCATTATAGTATTACTTCTATTTTTAAATCACTTTCTTAAACAGTTCTAGAAAGGAAATAATTTCTACCATGAGACCAATTTTAATTATAGTGGTAGTTGAATATATCAATCTTGACCTTCAGTCTTTAAAAAAGATTAAAAAGCCACTTCAGAGTCAAGAGAATATGCCTTGACCCATAAAGACAATGAATAAGATGATATAATTGTTCTTTTTCCTTCTGTTTTATTGGCATGTAATTGAATGACTGGCTGATGTTTACATTAAGACAAACTCCTAATTGTCCACATATATCATATTCTATTTGGGCCATTGAATAGATGTGCATAATGTGTATATAAATCACATGTACAGGGAACCCTCTTTTTTGCCCCATGCAACTCATGCAAAAGTTTCAGCACCTCTCACTTTGAGATCAGTCTTCCTCTTCCTTTTTACTGAGGGTGATTGGCATTCCCCAACATTGATGTATCCTGACGTTGGAAATAAGGTTAGCTCTAAAATAATTGTTTCCAAAGTTACTTAAAAATAAATAACTCTTTCTGTTAGAAGTAAATAATGGTGATGATAAAATTAATATCAACAATTTATGAAAGGCTCCGAACCTCTCCACATTTCCCTGCATTTGAAACTGAGGTTTACCTTTTTGACATCATCAACTGCCCCTAAATGAACCCTGTGCTCCAGCCAGTCTTGATTACTTGTACCTGAAGTATCTGTGAGTGGCATCAATTTTACTGAAGATATTGTAGAGGAAAGAGCTGAGGTTTAGCATCACGCTTTCCAGAGCACAGTCCCTCAAAGCCTTTCTGCACCACCTGTCCCCCCAAGTCTGTCCATTCATTTTACCAATGAGCATTCACCGCCAGTGTGCCCAGATCCCCGTCTCCTCAAATCTCTCAACCCTTCAGCAGAGCACTTAAACCTGATACTAACTCTGCTAAACAAGGGGCCATCCTGTGATAAGGATTCTCCTTCCTTAAAAGGCAATGGGGAGCTATAAATACCAATAATAAATAACGATGGGGAATTATAAATAATGGGGAAATGCTTTTTTTTTCTTTTTACATTGTTCTCTTTAAAAGTATTTGCTGCCTTAAGGAAACAATAAACAAGATGAAAAGACAACCCTCAGAATGGGAGAAAATATTTGCAAACGAAGCAACTGACAAAGGCTTAATGTCCAAAATATACAAGCAGCTCATGCAGCTCAATATCAACAAACAACCCAATCCAAAAATGGGTGGAAGACCTAAATAGACATTTCTCCAAAGAAGACATACAGATTGCCAACAAACACATGAAAGAATGCTCAACATCACTAATCATTAGAGAAATGCAAATCAAAACCACAATGAGGTTCACCTCACACCAGTCAGAATGGCCATCATCAAAAAATCTACAAGCAATAAATGCTGAAGTGGGTGTGCAGAAAAGGGAACCCTCTTGCACTGTTGGTGGGAATGTAAATTGATACAGTCATTAGGGAGAACAGTATGGAGGTTCCTCAAAAAACTAAAAGTAGAACTACCATACGACCCAGCAATCCCACTACTGGGCATATACCCTGAGAAAACCATAATTCAAAAAGAGTCATGTACCACAATGTTCATTGCAGGTCTATTTACAATAGCCAGGACATGGAAGCAACCTAAGTGTCCATCGACAGATGAATGGATAAAGAAGATGTGGCACATGGATGCAATGGAATATTCCTCAGCCATAAAAAGAAACGAAATTGAGTTATTTGTAGTGAGGTGGATGGACCTAGAGTCTGTCATACAAAGTGAAGTAAGTCAGGAGAAAAACAAATACCGTATGTTAACACATATATATGGAATCTAAGGAAAAAAAATGGTTCTGATGAACCTAGGGGCAGGAAGGGAATAAAGACACAGATGTAGAGAATGGACTGGAGGACATGGAGGGGAGGGGGAAGGGGAAGCTGGGACAAAGTGAGAGAATAGCACTGACATATATACACTACCCGATGTAAAACAGATAGCTAGTAGGAAGCAGCCACATAGCACAGGGAGATCAGCTCGGTGCTTTGCGACTAGCTAGAGGGGTGGGATAGGGAGGATGGGAGGGAGGATCAAGAGGGAGGGGATATGGGGATATATGTATATGTACAGCTGATTCACTTTGATATGCAGCAGAAACTAACACTGCATTAACTAACTAACATTGCAAAGCAATTATACTCCAATAAAGATGTTTAAATAAATAAATAAATAATGAAAAAAGTATTTGCTGCCTTAGTAAAAGTACAGTATTGATCTCTTCTTTGAGCTTGGGAAAGGAGAATATAAACAGAATATTTACTGGACATCCAGACATCATTTGACCCCTCTTCTCTTTGTGTGTGTGACTTTTCTCTGTTGTCCTTTTCAGGACACTGATTCTTGGGTGGATATCTTACAAGCCTCAAGTGACCTTGGGTGCTTAGAGACTCTCCACTGGTCCCTGGATTCCAACAAGGCAACATTAGCATTTGAGTGACTGGAAAAGAGTTTGCAGCCTGTGTTTTAGGCCACATGTTTATCATAGTGTGTATCTATCCCCCATCAGGTAATAGGTGCCCTGTCCCCTTCAGGTCCTTCTTAGAGGGTTTGCTGTATCTTTTTTTTTTTTTTTGCGGTACGCGGGCCTCTCACTGTTGTGGCCTCTCCCGTTGCGGAGCACAGGCTCCCGACGCGCAGGCTCAGCGGCCATGGCTCACGGGCCCAGCCACTCCGCAGCACGTGGGATCCTCCCGGACCGGGGCATGAACCCGTGTCCCCTGCATTGGCAGGCGGACTCTCAACCACTGCGCCACCAGGGAAGCCCGGTTTGCTGTATCTTTGTAGGAGCTCCACTGAGCTTTATTTTTTTTCCTCCTGGATGTGAAATACAGCTTCTCCCTGTTCCTACTGATTTCTGTTCCTAATTCCTGAGAAATCATGGAAGAGTTTCTTCACTGGTGCAGTCTGCAACAGACATGCATACTTTCTATATTCCAGACAAATAGGGGTTTCTTCTGCCTTACAGAGCCCAGGTATTTTTTTCCTTGAATCTACCACACAAGAACTAAGGTCTTCCTGTTGCCATGTGGTCATATTTGTGTCACATTTGTGACCATGCCACTCTATTTCAGAAGAAAAAATAGTTGTCATAGTCTTTAATGAGCACTCCGTTCTTAGTATGGAGGGAAACCACTTGTGCCCAAATGAGGGAAACCACTTACACCATTCCCTGGGATTCTGTCTTTTGAGAATTCAGTGTTTGGTTGGGGGAGCTGAGTCACACCTGTATTTACTTTAATTCTGCAGTTCCTAACTGGTGACACAAGGTCAGACATCGTTTTCTCATGGCAACTAGTATTACCTTCCTCTCTTTCTTTGCCCAAATTAAGCTTCACTCACAGCAAAACTCATGGGTGTCCCTGCACTCTCTGATGAAAGTCTGTTTTCCTGAATAGTCTTCACTGTGAACTACTCTCAGCAAGTGCTCAAACCAGGTCTGATTTTTCGAGTTATGCTCTGTAGTGCCTTGTCATGGGACACACTGCAAAGAGGTCTTTCATCTTTCTGCTAATGTGCAGTCAGAAAGAAACCTGGCCTATGCATGTAGGAAGCTCTCCACATTACCTGAGCTCTGACTCTTCAGACTTTGTCAGGCATTCTGTTGGGGTAGCATCTGAGGCTGGTGGTCTCACACTTATAATTCCTATGGCTGGAAGACTTTTCATTGATCTCTATCGCTCTTCTGCCCCAGAAGCCTGCCAGTCCTCTAATATTTCAATGGCGTGTCTAAACACAGTGCAAAATCCTCTTCTCCAGTTTCTGAAAGTGTTTCTGCAGTAGCACTGGACCAAGGGTTTCTGTCTTTGACTGATAACTACCCTCAGAGTAGATTCCCATTCTCATGGGAATCCTGTTTTAGCTGGCGAACGTGGAGGGTTTTAATTCATCCCTAGTATATTGCTAGCGATCTTTCTTTAGTCTTGCAGAAAAGACTGATTTTTCTAAGAGTTCATGTGCTCATGTTGGCTGGAATGGTTATCAGTTTCTTACCTGCTCTTTCACATAGGGAGTTATAAGTCTCACCCACTCCAGTAATGGCACTTAATGCTCTATAAGCCTTTCCATGCTGAACATCTCATCTCAAATGGAACATCCCACCATTTGATCTCAGAGGAGTTGCCATAGCTTCTTATCTGATTATGAATCAGTAGTTCAGGATCATCATGAACCAGTCTAAACTGCCAAGCACCATGTATCCTAGCATTAGATAATCGTGAAGAAGAAATGTGCCCTATTGACGATTCAGTCCTAGGATGAGTATTCAGTAAGAGATACAACTGGGCACTGTACCTTAGTTCAGAGAATTGATTCTTCAAACAAAAAGCTAAGGTATACTCATAGCCTAAAGCTTAATTAGGGAAGAAATGGAAAATGTTTATTTACCATACTTATTTTTTAATTGTCAAAAATAACCACAAATCCTTTAGTCATAAAGAAATAAAAATTGCTGTTATCAAACAAAGCCAGATGTGGATTTCTCCCTCATTATTGCTCAGCTATTATATTTTTGATAATTTTTACCTTTCACTTAAACCTATAAAATCACAAGATACAGATCATTTTATTTTTAAGTAGACCGAAATCTAACCTCAAATTTTCCACACTCAAACTTTAAAGAAAATGTAGGCATTTTAGCAAATTTGAATTTTGAGCAAATTCTTCCTAGAAGTGACTTACAGTCACATGAGGATGAGACTTTTCAGCTGTCGTTTTATATAGGTTTTTTTGGTTGTTTTTTTTTTTTGGTTGTTTTTGTTTGTTTAGTTTTTTTTCATGTGGGCCATTTTTAAAGTCTTTATTGAATTTGTTACAATATTTCTTCTGTTGTCTTTTATGTTTTGGTTTTTTGGCCGTGAGGCATGTGGGATCTTAGCTCCCTGACCAGGTATCGAACCCACATCCCCTGCGTTGGAAGGCGAAATCTTAACCACTGGACTGCCAGGGAAGTCCCAATATATGTTTTCTCTCTGAAAACAAGAGCACTTATTGATGCCTTTTTAAGAGATGTAATACTGAGGTCCTTTATAATTTTAGTTTAACATTTTGGTAAAATGTTTACTCATAACATTTACATTACTCTTTCCATAATTTTTTTTTGGTTTGTACAATATCATTTTCTTCAATTTATTTTCAAGTATAATGATGAACTACATTAACCTTCCATCTGGCAAAGAGTGTTGCAGAAGCCAATTAACTTAATTTTGTGATTAAAAAGAATTTAATCATATAATAAATTGTATTATATCATCTTATGAATTATTATATACTTTAAGAGTATTTTTTCTATAATTTCTACCTAACATTCTTTTCTGTATTACATTTTATTAACTCTAGGGAAGAAGAACAAGTAACTTGGGGAAATAACATAAAATTAAAGCTACTAATTCCTAAGAAAATTAAATTTAATGTTGACATAATTGAGACTGAACATTCTGTGTATAAAGTATTCCACCATAAAGCAGTTGTAAACTTGATGGAAAAAAAAAAGACTTTGCTTTGCTATGGATTTTGCCATCCATCTTTTTTTTTTGGTAGGGGGAGGCAGTATGTTGAAATTTCAAGGCATCATTAATTTTCATAGCCAATGTAAAGTATGTTATCTGTGTTTGGAAGCATGAAATATTTTTTATAACTGTTTATAGGGATGTTGATTTGATCAGATAGCAAAAATAAAAATAATGATTTCTTTCCTATATAGTGTGATTTTTAATTTAACTGTAGTTAATATTGTTAATAGAATCCAGTAATCAAATACAGGGTGTTTGGAACCTGATCTTACAGTAAGTGCTATAGTGCTAGGAGCTGAGAGAGAGTGATCTTTAAATATGAGGTTATCGAGAGTGCATCTCATTTATTATTGGCACCTGCTACTTAATTAAGGTGTTATGATTGCTCATGGTGTGCTGAGATTACACGGAAGAAAACTGTTTCTGTGATTGTCCCTTTTTTTCTTGGCTCTGAATTATCTTCTCTTCTACATTCCATTTCTGCTATCATTTCTAATAGCTCTGCCTCACCACCACATCCTAAACTATGATGTAGGGACCATGATTACATCTAAATGTGTTCATACTAATGACCCTCCACTTCCAAATTTTAATACAGGGTTTAGAGAAGAATGGATAGATTTAGAAGCTTTTGAACATTGATGAAGGTGTCTTTGCACATTTGCATTAAAATACTAATGCATATTAATAAAACACAAATCTGCAGTAGTTTTCTTTTGTGACAGAACGGAGCAAATATTAAATACTCTTTGGGTGGGAGACTGTTTAGAAAGAGAGCGGTTACTCTCTCACATGTTGAACTACGAAAGTCAAGAATATTTTAACTAGCACAATCCTCTGGGGTTCCTGCTTCTCAGGTCTCCCTTCTTATATAATTATGGAATATTCAAAAAGGTTTACTTTTGTGATTGAGCTTATTATTAGTGTGCCTAATTTTATGTTATTCTCTGGGATTGGGGGGAGGAAGGAGGAAATACACATTTAGTGAGAGCTATTCATTAGCCACCATTGAAGAAGAAATTGAACTTTAAAGAATCTATCAAAAATTCTCTGGTGAGCCTTTTATTACTATCTTGTCTTGAGCCCTTTTTTTAATGACATCTATTATCAGATTGAAATGGCGATTGAGACGCTGCAAAAGTCTGACGGTCTGTCCACTCACAGAAGCTCTCTTCTCAACAGCCATGTAAGTTGCCTCTTCATGTAAACTAATCTCTTGCTTGTTCTGCATGTGTTGCTTGCTTCTAAATGCTTGTTTTATTTATTTACTTATTTATTTTGCTTCTTAACCTTCCTTTCTCAGCCCCTTATGATCTCTGTATCACTTAATGGCAATTTTGCACAGTGGAATATCTAAAAATAGAACCCCCAATATACTACTTCACTAGGTTTTTTTTACTGTTTTGGTACAGATATATTTCCAAGTTAATAACAAGCTACCAAATATTGGTAAAAAGTAACTGATGATTTAAATTTTTCTAGTGTGATATTTATTTACTGTGAAGCAAATGTTTATAATCTGCATCTTCGAGTCTGAGACAGAGAAATGGTCGTGTCTGTTTGTATGACCAGTAATATTCTTTAAGTGGAAAAAAGATTGTTAATGCCAAACCCAGTGATAAACTGTTCGAAATGATTTATTTACCAGTAAGACTATATAAAATGAGCAGGAAACAGCTACCTAGATGAGCTCAGGTCCTAAGACCTAAAGAAAAATGAATCTGGGCCAAAAGAAGAAGTGAGATTCTAGATAAGCCATAAACTGCCAATAATTCAGATAAAACAGGATTATTGTTACTATTTTTTAAAGCTTTTAACTGTTACCAGATGCAGCATCACTACAACACCGGTGAGTGTAAGAAGAATGATGACAATTTGTGAAACTATAAACATTTTCATCAAATGTACAAATTTTGGGGACTCAATGAAAATGCTGATTAAAAATTATTTTGTTATCATGATTTCTGAATATATGGGAAAAAGTAAATAGACCTATGATTTAAATCTGTCTAGACAGTTCTTCTGCTGAATTAATGTCAGTAACAATATAGTAAGAATTAGAGTTTTTCCTCCCAGCTGACAGTGTATTCTTAAATTTGGAGATAAAATTATTATTTTTAATTCTTCCCCATATTTTGTGACTGAAAAGTCCAAAATTGGATCACCCAAGTGAAATAAAATATCATTATTTTTTTCAATAAACCTGAAACATTTAGCTCATAGAAAATGTTTCACTGTGCTTTTTAAATATTTGAATTTTCAAACATTTAAATTTTATATTCCAACATAACACAAAATACTTCCTTATGTTCTTACACATTTATTTTTAGATGAAGTGGTTTGTTTCTTTTTCAAAGGGAAGTATATCATGACAAATAAAAACAAGTTAACCTACTTGGAGAATGACTACAATTTTTATGAAAATTATAGATTCTAAATTATAAAACAATATATACCTTGGCCCTTCTTTTGAAAGTTTAAGGAATATGATTTTTCCCCTTTCTGAAAGTTTGTATGCAGTACATCACTCTTTTATATGTTTCATAGGTATATTCCTGCTGTGCTAGCATGAGTCTGTGGTTGTGTGTAGAGGCTGATTTACTCTCTACTTTTAGGATGTATGTTTTGGGGAGGGGGTGAGGACCATCTGGTGTTTTGTTTTGAAAATGGCAAAGGAAAATGTTGTTCATTTTTAGTTGAAAATGTGCAGGGATATAAGAAAAAGAATCCTGAAATTTCCAGTTACCTTTTTTGAACTTGCAGACTTCTATGAAGTTGTGCTTTGATATTCAATTCACATCTCATTGTCATTTGAGATATATACTTCAGTAAAATATGTGATGTGTTTAATTTTAACTTGAATTACCCATCTTAATTAGTATTTTTATGAACAATAATGTGGATATAAGAACATTTTTGTATATTTTTATTTGTTGGTTTTTTGAAACTTTTCAAATACGTTTTTTTTTCATTGTTATTCTCTTGTAAAATTCATGAAGTAATATTTAATGTTAATGAATGTGTGAATTAAGCTGCATAAACAACAGATACATGTTTGTTACTCTATGGCTTTGTACTTTTTATTACATAGCATGGCAACTCTTCCATACTGTTTATAAGTCCCAGAGACATTTCAGTATATAGAGAGTGGGCATAAATGTTGCTAATGTAGTGATAATCTTTCTCTAAATATCTTGATTCACTTTTATTACACCTCTGAGGTACAGTTAAGCTTATTTAAAAGCAACACATTTATAGTCAAGTCTCTGGAAATACAAAGGATTCTAAAGATGGTTATAAACAGTGGAGAGGGGATCAGTGTTTTCTCCTGACCGGTCAGGTTTTCTTTCCACCTGAACCCATTAGAAGATCATGCTGTCTTTCTGTCCTTGGAAAATTAACGATGCTCCTAATTTTTGTTAGATTTATCCAAGCAACTGGCATAAGCTACTACATGCATTCCAGTTGATAATCACCTGCTAAGGGTATTTTAAATTCTGTTAAAACCTAATTGATGATTTTCAGTTGTGTAGAAAAATTTTAGTGGCGAGGGTTTTTTTTAATTTAAATATGGCTAACAACTTAAATGTTAATAAGCTGTAAGTTATCTTTATCCCTTCCTATATAGCACATAATATAGAATCATTTGAGGTTTGTGGGATTCTTTGAAGTGGACATAAATTCAACCTTATGATAATAGTTCCCTGAAATCAGTTTCTACAAAGGATCAATGTCATTAGGCAAAATTTAGGAGAAATTATCAATAATTTGTGTCCCATACTTACTAGTTTCCGAAGAGGGATCTTAGTCATGATTTTTGAGCTGAAGGTCTGTTGTCATTCTATTTTGCAATATGGAATAGATGGATTTTCTATTTTCTCTTTATATATTTGATTATTCACAATAATTTGGAAAATTCTTATTAAGATAAAATCAAATAATCCCCTGTTGGTATAATCCAACTTGATTTCTTTGTTTTTTACCTCTCTTTCTACACATTAGAAGATTGAGTGAGGTATTAAATTTTATATCCCTTTTTCAACATATTCTTAAGAGTATTTTGTACTGCTGGTCTATTTTTATCATCATCATGCTCTTATCATCCAGGTCAAAAATGCATGTATAACTTGCCTATTTCGTACCCAACATAGTGCCTTATCTGTGACTGAGTACAGTTACACTGAGTGCCATGTTCCCTTCTATTAACATTATTAACATAATGGCACTTATTCCAGTAGTAGCATTATATAGGCAGACAATAAATATTTATTGACAAGTGAAAATTCCAAGACAGTAAAGATTTTATATGTTTTATCCACTGATGCACCCCTGGTGCCTAGAACAGTGCCAGGTACATAGTAGGTGCTCACTAAATATTTGCTAAGTGAATAAATGTAAGAGACAAGTAATAGAAGGGAACAGACCTTATTTTGCCTTCAGTATTCTAAGTACCTTTGCCAATCATGTGTGCATTTATTTGGGGACTCACACGTGTATTCTTTGTTACCAAGTATGCTTCAATTAGGTGTATGTGTGAGCATTGTTGATAAGACAGTGGTCTCCCTGCACACCATTTGAGTGAAAGAATGTATGGCCGAGCTATCATTTCCCCGTGTACAACCTTTAGTTTTTTTTATTTAAATATTTTTATTTCTAAATTTTTTGGCATGTGAAGATGTTATGGGTAAATGATGTGTAGCCTGCCTAAATCAAATTAGAATATCTTAATTTTCTTCATTGCAGACTTAAGTTTATTTTATACTTCTTCTCAGTTGTAAATAATATAAATTGGCATTTAATGGTTATATTGTATCAAATTTGGGATATTTTAGATTATAAATTTAAATACAGAAACATTCTTAAATTAATTGTTCCCAAATTTCATGTAATGTTTTTCAGCTTGTGCATTTTTAAAACTCCATTTAAAGTATATAAAAAGCCTTAGGCATTTATTTTATATACCTTTTACTATCTAGTGAATAATGATTTTTGCTGGTTTTAGCTACTGAAATATATTCAGCTCAAAGCAAAACCTTGTTTTATGCTTACTTTCTCTTGCCTTGGCTGTGCTGTAAATATAAGTTATGATGGAAATAAGACCTGTCAAAATGCACATCATCAGTGAACTGAACTTAAAATTAATCCTAATGGATAATAATCCATCTGGGGAAAAATGCCAATGTTACATTTAGATGTTAATTGGGGAATGCAATAATGTATATTTTTCTAATTTGTCAATCAGTATTTCCCTTTGGGACAAATAGGAACTGTTCATCTTCCTTAATCTACCCTGATTGATATAGATTAAATGCAAAGGTTGAAAGATGCAATTATCTTGGTTTCTACCCTTACGTGAATTTACATTAGTTCATTAGTAGAATAATCAGGTTTTAAATATAAAGGTTAAAAGTTCCTGTGGTATTTCATGGGCTTTTAAAATCATAAATATAAACAAATATTTTATAAGACATCTTATAAAAGAGTAAAAGAAATAGCAATAGTTATTTCTAAATTACTAAATGTTAAGGGGATTGAATTAGTGTCCAAATACATTTTATAAAAGAGGAAATCCAAGGAAACAATATATCTTCTAATAGGCATGAACTTCCCTGGGGCAGCACGTGGAGTGTATACCTTCAGGTTACACTTAACTGCCAAGTTTCTCTTATAATAAAAATTAATCCTTTCTTATACTATGTTTTAGACTCAAAGATCTGACAGAATTTTATCACCGTGTCAAAACTCGAAGGTTAAATACTGGCATGTAGAATGCAGATTAATCCCCAGCTAAATCTCAAAATCTTATCTGGTAGCTCCTAAACCAATTTCCACTTACACAGTCAATTTGTGGGAACACTACTCCTGGGTGTGCAGTTGTTGGCAGGCTTCCTAGTAGAAGCAGTCATGGCTGCAGCAGAGCCGCCTCCATCCTTCAGGGCTTTTACCTCCGCTTGACCTCCTGCCCTTCCCAAGTGATCTCCAGGCTTCTGGGAAGGAATAAGAGTTCCTCCTCCTGCAAGCAAAGGGCAGGGAACAAAGTGTAACTTTGCTACTGTAAAAGTGATAGTCACTAGAATACCTGCATACCCACTCTTGTGGAATTTTTCAAACCAACTAATGATTTTATATATATATATATATATATATATATATAAAATATACATATGTATGTAAATATGTATACACATATGTGTGTGTGTACACACACAGACACACAAATACATATTACAGATAAACTCAGATTTTTAAAAACTGGATTAGAAATGAAGAAAAACCTTTAAGAATGTAAAATTATGTAAGAAGAACAATCAGTTTGCAAAAGAGCCAGTCCAGATCCTGTGACTTGCTTAGCCACTTCAGAGGACCATGTGGCCAATCCAATAAAAACTTCGTTTTCTCCAGGTTATTCACTGGGGGCTTGAGTAATATTATTCAGGCTTATGAGTATTTTATTTTTTTATTTTTATTTATTTTATTTTATTATTATTATTATTTTTTTGCGGTACGCGGGCCTCTCACTGTTGTGGCCTCTCCCGCTGCGGAGCAGAGGCTCCGGACGCGTAGGCTCGGCGGCCATGGCTCACGGGCCCAGCCGCTTCGCGGCATGTGGGATCTTCCCGGACCGGGGCACGAACCCGTGTCCCCTGTATCGCCAGGCGGACGGACTCTCAACCATTGCGCCACCAGGGAAGCCCTGGATCATGAGATATTAATAAACTCTCATTTTTAGATATTTGTCTTTACTTTTAAGTAATTAAATATTGCAAGGTAAACAGTTAAGGCAGTTTACAGAAATTTTTAAGTTGTATCTGATTAATTAAACAAATTATTTTCATTTGATTTATATCTTATTAAAAGTATTTTACATCAGATCTATTTTATTATTTGTATACTTTTGGTTATAAAGTTCACATTATGAAATTGATTATTTTTCCATTTCTGAAAAAAAAAGCCCTTTAAATTAACGTTTCGTATATAGGTAATATGTTCTGTTCATTAACAAAGGAAGAAATATTTGATTTTTTATTGATTTTTATTTTTTGTTAAGAAATATACCATTTTGGCTTTGACAATATGCCTTATTATTTGAGGATACATAGACATACATACAAACATATCTGTGACATTTTTAACTTACTGGCATTGTTCGATGCTTGTGGATGTGGGCACTTCATTAGTTCAGTTGCAAAATATTACTGTTTTTCAAAAAATACTTATAGCTTTTATATGCTTGCCCATTTTATGGTGTTTTTAAAAAATATTCCTTGATCTCAAGGGATTAAATTCCTCATAGAATATTCCTTTCTATATTCTGTATTTCAATATTCTTTATTTCTATATTCTTTATATATTTAGAATACCAATGGAAGGCTCTATCTAGTATATGTACACAAAACAAGAGCCATCATTTGTGTGCAGTATGGTTCACTAGAGCTGCCCTAACACCATTCAAATGAGGAAACAATGCTTTCAGATCCCAGTCATCTTACTGAGGCACGTGGATGAAATATGTGAGGCAGGTTTGCTTTGCCACATTTTATGTGTCGTCTCTGTCAGTTGTTTCATAATCAACAAAGTCTTAAAATTTCAAAAGGAACACTAGAGACATACTGACCCACTGTTGTAGGCAGAATACTAGTCTGAGCCTTTATAACTGGATTTTCCAATCAGTTTACCACCTCTCTTTACACTAAATGAATATGTATATGTGAACTTATTCTATGTGTCATGTAGAGTACTCAGAAATCATGTGTGAATGCCTCTGGAAAACTTGTTTACTGACAGTAAGGTTACGGATGATTCATATGAAAAGAATTTTTTTTGACCTGTAAATTTTTTGGCCATTATAAAAATGAATGTTTATTTTGTGTAACCTTTTAAAAATTTCATAGGGGAGCGTTGTATATGTTCAGAGGCAATAGGTATATTTAAATGTATTCATATGCATATGTGGTTCATAGAGAACCTAAAGGCTTCCTGACCAGAACATTAATTTTATTTTTATTTTTAAAACTACTCTGCTCTGTCTTATAGGCTTGGTGGCCATATTTTCTAAGCCAACATCAAGTATAGGTTAATGACATGTTTAATTACATAAATATCCTGTAGGAATATTTGAAATTAAAATTGTTCTGGAAAATTCAGCTGTCACGGTTAAAGAAAATAATTCTGACAATGTTTTTAATGGATTTTCTTATTAGGAGTCTGAAAGTGTAGGTTCTAAGCTTGATCACAAATCTTAAAATATGTAAGCAAAATGGAGAAATGCTTTAGTTTGAGTGTTCTTATTATCATTTTTAGTATGTGACTGTAAATTCCTGGAGGACAGGAGTGAGGTCACATTCATTTTTACATCCATAGGAGCCTAGCACATTGCCTGACTGATAGTCGATGCTCAGTAAAGGAATTCTTTTCCTTCCATAACTTACATTTAACTTGAATTGCATGTAGAATATCACCTTTTTATCACACCTTCTGTATATGGCATGGAAATTTGGTTGAGACAAGTAATGTGACACATATGCTGCTTTTGTAGAAATAATAACTGGTATGCAAATAATCAGGAAAGTGTGTTGGAAACCAGATCAAGCCCTGAGACGGTGTATGTATGGCCTTAAGAAAGTCATTTAAACCTATTTCAGTTCTCCTTTTATAAATAAATAATGAACAGATTGATAATTTAATTTTTCTAATGTTGAAACTCAGTACTATATACATAAATTAGATTTTTCTAAAAATTTCCTGCACATTATGTACTTTACAGATTATTTTTTAAAAATTCAGAGAGGACAACATAAAACTTTAAAATGTGAACTATATATTGAGAAAACATTGCTTTACCAACTACCATTGTAGTATGTCTTCCAAAATTATGAAAAAACATAGCTTTGAGGTAGAAAAACTCAAATGATTGTAGTAAATTATTCCTTTTCATTACACATATTTTTTTAAACCAGTCTCTAGGGAGTTTCTTTCTTTCTGGGGAAGAAAAGACTGAAATTTTTCCTTACTGCTTGTAGAATTTGTCCCAGTGGATAATACCATTATTGTATTATCTTGTATAAGTAAATTGGATAAATAAATTAGAATTCTATAAAAGTGAATAGAACCTTAGTGTAAATAATTGTACAAGGCAGCCTGCTGTTCATGTGTTGTAACAAACCAACACTAAAGACATATTATGTGCCACGCTGCCAGGCTTGGTAACATGTTTTTTTTTTCTGTACAATTATAAATTATATTTATAACCAGTTAATGGGATTATTTGAGTTCCTTGAAAAGGTATTTGTCTCCAAAATAGCAATCAATACAAGGAAAATTAGTATGTCTTTATATGTGCTTGAATGTTTGAAGGAATGGACATTGTCTGAGGTCAATAAATGACGGTCAGCTATTTACACTTCTGAGACTTTTCAAAGTCAGATTACACAGTCCTCTGAATTACAACAGTTTACCTATTACATGGCTTGAGGAAGATCTTCTGAGTGTTTCTGTGTATTACAGTTGCAGTGTCTTAGAGACGTTTTGGTGAATGATTTGGTTTCTCTGTGTTTACCCTGTCTTGTTTATACTAGCTCCAGTGGCTGTTGGACAATTACGAGACAGCAGAAGGAGTGAGCCTTCCCAGAAGCACTCTTTACAACCACTACCTACGACACTGTCAGGAACACAAACTGGACCCAGTCAATGCTGCTTCTTTTGGAAAACTTATAAGGTCAATTTTTATGGGGCTACGAACCAGGAGATTGGGAACCAGGTTAGTACTAAAAATAATATCATAAACTAATCTCTCTTTTTTAAACTATAGCTTTAAACAATATAGTTCAGTATATTGTTTGGGCAAAAGTACTTGATTACAGATAACATATAAAGAAAAACTAAAGAATTAGCTCAGTTTATAAAATCCCCCAGGAAAAGGAAAGGTCATTATTCACTGAAAACTGCCATTCCAGTATGACGCATTGTCCTACTAAACATCGACAGAGTAAACAAAGCTTTGAGAAAAACTGATTCTCAAATCACATAGAAATGAGCAGACCAAGCTATTAATGGAAGATTTATATATGATACTTTAAAAATTAGTATATATCACTATCTTCTCTTTTGAAAAATAACTGTACTAAAGATGATGAGTAAAGTGACAAAGTTAAGTGGAAAACTGTGTATGTCTTGACTTGCAAAATTACATTGAAATGTCTTTATAAAAAACTCCTCTATTTGCATAGAGTAAAAATTAAAGCTGAGTTTTTCATTTCATTTCTGGAGACCAAATAAAAATAATTTAGTGAACTTGCAGATTTGAGGTGTTTGAAGCTCTCAGTTAATGACCTGGTCCTTTTTAACTTCTTATTGGCCTTTTTAAAACTCTTGATTGTGAAGCCAATCATCTATGGAAGTAAAAATATAGTATAGTTCCATTGCAGAGAAACTAGTAATGTGAAGAAGACTTAACTTTCTCTGTTCCCTTCCTTTGTAAATAGATATGAGTGTTTTTACTAATCAAAATATGCTGAAAATAATACTTAGAATTATAGAGCTTCATTTTTGCCTTTCTATAATTTTTACAAGTTATCATAACAAATATTTTGAATAGCTGAGCAGAATGATATGGATGTTTTTGATTTCCTAAATCTTATAAAATCCATATTTAGAAGTATAAAAATAAAGACCCTATACTGTATATGACAGATGATATACCTTTAATGAGTTATAAGTCACAGCCTCATAGTATTCTAGTAAAGCTTTTTAAATATTCTTAATAAAATAAACAGCCTCAGTAATTGACTTCACTATAAATTTATACAAAAAAAAAAGGAGTGTGGCCATTTTATGATATTTACAAGGTCTGTATGTAGTCAAAGTGTGAATATTAAGTGATTGTACAGCTTTCAGATTGCTGGAGGTTCGGTTCTCTCATAAATGTATTTTCTTCTATCTGTACTTCAAAGGATAGTATATTTTAAACTGAAGAATATGATTGCTTATTTGGAGTAAAGAAACTAGCTTCCAGTTCCTTGGAAAAACCTTCTTGTTTCGCTAGTATTTTTTTCCCCAGAACCAGGAAAATCATTATTTGGGGACCTAACCTACTATATCCTAGCTGATGGCTCAGTAGTTATGCATACTGTGCCAATATTTTGAATCTCTGGGCTTTATTCAGCATTGTAATAGCTGTATTGTTGTGCCCGTTTTGTTACTGAAAGGGATTTCAATGGATCCTATTTTGAGGCTCCATTCAAACCTTGAAACACATCTTTAAAATAGAAACGGACAAAACTGGGGTTGTTTGGGTTTGTGAATGAGTAGAATCCATACTATATGCTCTATAAGTACATATTGCAATATTGCAGCTTTTTCTTACTGATGTTCTTTACTTCCCCCCTCACTATGTAGCAATTGTGTATCCTGTTCCTTTTAAAATTGTATGTAGTCTTGTAATTAGAGATGGAAAACAAAGCCTAGAAGAATAAGGAGAAAAGAAATCCTAGGGAGAAAGTTTTAACAAATGCTGTGTTATGAAGCTAGCAGAACTCTAATGTAGAAAAACTGACAATGATAGGGGTGAAGTGCCAGAGGTTCTTTCTACCATGGAAACTGTTTTAGCATTCATTCTACTCCTCACCCAGGGAACAGAAAGAAAATCAGTATAAATCATGAAGCAAACCAACTCAGAATTTTTTTTTTTTAAGTAAACCATAAACTGTTATTTATCCATCGATAAGATTATCTGGTGAATTCATTAAAACCAGAACCAAACTTCTGGTCAAGTTTCTGGAGCTAAGTAAAAGATAAGTAATATCACCATGTTTCTAAACAAAGGTAAATCAAAAGGTAGCTTTTGTTACATCCCATCTCCAAATTAAGTTTAAACAAAGAAGACCATGGAACATACTGATTTCCCCCAACCATCTTCAGTGGAATAGAAAGATCCGCCTCTGCTCCAACCCATCCAAGATTCCAATTTATAGGAAACTGGAGAGAAACTAGGTACTTTGTGTATTTTGGGGTCTCACAAGAGAGATGTGATTTTACTTTGTATCTTTGTCATTGGCTACTCCCTCCTGTTCTCCAGTTTGTATGGGAACAGTTTCTGGTATTTTTTGTTTTTGTTTTTTTGCTGTATTCTACAGTGGATCTTGGAGGCAAGATCTAATGTCTGCAAGTGGAAGGCATTAAGTTTTCATACTGGTTTATTTTGCTGAAACTATGTAGGTATTCAAATGCCCTGTGTTTTTTAAACTAGCAATATTATTTATATAATAGATTTTAATGTCTTTTCAAATATATAGGATTCATCTAACGTGTGTTCTTCAACCTTGGAAGTAAAATTCTGTTTTATTTTTATATAAAATATTGAATCCACACTCCACTTGCATTTCTTCTTGTAAATGAAAGAAAAAGTTGGAAAGAACACTGATGTCTTGCTATATATAGACTTGAGAAAAACTACTATTTTCTCTTTGCAAAAATTTACATGTTTAAAATGTTATTTTTGCAAGAATTTGCAAATTTCATTCAGAGTAAAACTTTGTCATTTCTAATAACAAATATGGTCTTTCTCATGAACATGAGGAAGTTGTGACATTTTTTATCTAGATGGAAATTTGCCATTTTCACCGAGAAATTTCCCCGTGTCTGTTGTGACACATCTTATTCAGCTTGAAAAACTGATACGAATCCACAAAAACAGAGACTAATAAAATATGCTTTGAAATCAATAGATTAAACGCCTGCTTCTTTTTTAGGTTTCAAAATATTAAATAATAGACTTCACAACATCTTGTATCAATGAAGTTATCTTAGTCATCCCTGCAGTAATAGAATTAGAAAAATACAGGACTTCTCCAAGACAGTAGAATTAAGATTTTTTTCTCTTTGTTCTGCATAACCATTTGATAATAAATTCCTAGCTGGTGTGCAACCCTTTATCCTGTTAATGAATATCCTGTTAATCTAATCTTCTAAATTATAGTTAAAATATAAAGTTGAAAATAAAATGTAACTTAAATCGAGCAAATGGATTCTGACTAATATTTAAGCAAAAGTTTATAAGGAAAGATTTTTCTTAGGGCCTTGAATTGATTGATTCAGAATCTTATTTTGATTCTTCACATGTAGCCACCATAAAAATATACAGGTGTCCAGAACAGGTAAATCATAAATATATAACATTAATATTTTGCCTTTATCTAATTTTTCCAAATATGAAATTAAATGGACATCCTGTATGATTAATATTGACTTGACTGACTTTTTGTGTCTCTGTTTATTGTTCTTTTATGAAGAGGAAACTCCAAGTACCACTACTATGGGATTCGTGTCAAGCCAGATTCCCCTCTTAATCGTCTGCAAGAAGACATGCAGTATATGGCTATGAGACAACAACCCATGCAACAGAAACAAAGGTAGACTCTGGAATTATCATTGACATGTCAAAGCTATGTATTTCTTTAGATGTTCTATCTCCTTTTTTCTGAACAAGCAGAACAATTACCTAAGTGTGCAAGAATGTCGCTATTGCTGGTATGCTTTCACTACAGACAGTTCTCAAATATGATTTAGAATTTCATTCTATTTTCCAAATCTTTCACAATTACTTACCAGACAGCGTGTTTGTCGCCTTTAAGTAAATGTGACATCCCAAACTATTCAGATAAGGAAACTAAACACAAACTGTAAGGAGCATCTGGAGAAACTTGTCAGTATTCATGAGCTTCTTACTTGTTAATCTGCATATCCTGCAGGTCATTCTTTTTGACAGTGTAAATTCTTGCAGAATGTTTGGGACATCTTACATTTTCTTTGACTCCAACTTTCCTAGATGTATAATTGTAGATATTAGAGCTATAAAAGATCTTAAGCATTCATGAATGGATGGATGGATGGATGAATGGATGGATGAATAGAATCATAGATCTTAGAATTGAAAAATATATCAGTCTAGTCTGGCCCCTCAGCCTTGTGGCAGTCAAAGCATGAAGACCCCTGTTTTTTCAGATAAATCCCAGAGAGGTTAAATGATTTGTACAAGCCCATAATGCTGCTACATAGCCAAGGGCCTTCTGTCTCATGTGACTTATATCACAGTTTGGAGTAAAGTGAAAAATCTTTCCCTCTTTACCAGTATAGCTCAACCATGACAGTAGCTACAGTTTTTCTTTTCAATTGAACATGCAAAATTAGGTAGGAGAAAGGAGGACTGCACCTGGTGCAGTTGGCCTAATCCATTGATCAGTCTCCCTAAGCCATTGATCTGGGATGGTGAGTCACTGTGGTGAGATCTCCTGCACATCATACTAGCTTAATCAGAAGCCTTAGTTCCAAGTAGCTGCTGGAGAAGAAAGTATATCACACAGTAGTCCTTCATCTGTTTAGTCAGCAAGCACCAATTGAGTCTCTACCATGTGCTAGGCCCTGTGTGCAGAGATAAGACACAGTCCTTACCTTTGAGGAGTTAAGAAATTAGATGAGAAGGCACATGGGAATTTTTTTTTTTAAGTAATACAACCTAAGAAATGCTAAAACAAAGCTTTGGTCAAGGAACTATTGGAGTACTTTGCTGAACTATTTCAGCAAAGTCTGGGAGAGGGAGGATTGGGAAGTTTCACAGAGAAAGTGCTATTTCAGTAGGGAATTTGAGGGATCAGAAAAAGAGAGGAACATTCAGGCAGAGGGAATGTAAACAAAATCACCACCGAGAGGGTCCATGATGTCTTTGGTGAATGCACTCTGATCTGGTGAGGTTGATATTGCAGGAGAAGAATTGAGAAGAAGATTGGGTACTTTAATGGGAGATGAGATTTTAAAAGTAGTTTGGATCATACATAGATGAAGGGATTTGGTTGTATATGAAGCTAATGAGTTTGTTCTTTGTGCTTAGATACTGTGCAAGTCTTCAAAGACTTGCTTCCAAGCAAAACAATGACACTTTCACATTTTTTCTAGAGAGATTACTTTTTGATTTGGGGCAAGACATATTTAGTGGGAAGAGACTGGAAATAAAGACACTTGTTAAGTGGCTTTAACACAGTCATAATTTCTAGTGAGAGTATTGCAAGACTGAAGAGTCAGTTCAAGATTGGCTATTATATAAATTATTATGTTTTCTCAAACTTATTTTTTAAATTGCTGATTCCTGTTTTTTGAGGTATAGTCAGTGAAATATACTAAGAAGGGCTCTGGGGAAAAAAAGCCATAAAACAGTCCCTTGTATAGTTGGAGACAGAGTTTGTGTGAATTGAAATAAACTGTTGTTGTCATGAGTTACCATTATTGTTTCCACCTGTTAGTGGCAATACCATAGCTTTTACTTTCTGGTGTGGTCTCTGCGCTCATGCATAGCAGTACTACACATTGGAGATGTTGGTGCAATAAAGAAAAAAAAGATTAATTCAAAAATAATATATACTCAAACTTAAATATGAACAATACCTTGGTAAATTGCACTCAAGACAACTGAAACTTACTTCGTCCAGTGATTTCACTGCAAAGAATCCTAGCAAGTTTTCATGGAAATGGAAACCTTCAAGAGACATTCTTTATACAAAGCCTGGGTTAGGTAAGCAAGACCAAGGAATTACAAAGGTCTCCTTATGAAACAAATTTCAGGGCTATAAAGATTGATGAGCCATGAAAACCCTGCAATATAAGTATTATTGCTTTTAGAATTAGACATAATATGGTTGTATTTAAAAAGTGATATAAAATTCTCAGTAATATTCATAAATTGTACCGACTTTAGTTTCTTATAATGTTTGCTTTCTTATGAAATAAGAATGTTAGAGAACCAAAGCACTGAAACTTCCTTTAATTTGTTGTTGTTGTTTTTTAATGGTACAATTTTGGATTATGGACAGTTGCTCTTGGAATGGTGTCTTGGATAACTGCTTGCATTGTTAGTGTTATCAACTTCACCAACCCCTCACTGGGATTAGGACAGAGGGAGGTTTCTGTTGTCTCTTTGAAGGATTATATCACTGGCAACATTGATAGGCCTTAAGTGAAGCCAGTTACCGCATTTAGAGGAAACACTTGGACAGGAGAGGAAAAGTGTCTCTTCCTGAGTCTGGATTCAAGGGTTAAGAGTATTTGTTGAAAACAATGAAAAAGGGACTCATTGTACTGTTTGTTTTATGGCTTATAAAATAAGGTGATTCCAAAACTCAAATGATTCTACTGAATATATTAAATTTCACATAAGAAGAGCCTGCCATTCTCCTGTTAAAGTACAAGTGACATTTGAAAGGTTTAAAATATTTTATACTAGTATTTAATATTTTGGAATATTCAAATTGTTTAAATGCCTCAAGGTTTTTTGTATACATCTATATGTGCACATCTTCCATAGTATAAATGTACATGCTTCACCTGTTCCTATAGTAAGAAAATTCAATTATATGCAGTGATTATTTTATCAAATAAAAATTTGTACATTTTTTCTGATAAGTTTGGAACCATTGTAGTTGTAGCATTAATGATGGTTATTGTTTTGCATAGCTTTATAATTTTTAGAGCTCCTTTACATACAATATCTCATTTGAAGCTTTGATAGGGTAGTAGAGGAAATTTCCCCTTATCTACAAATCAGATTCCCAGCAACACCACCATATGGGAACATAACCATGAGTCTGGAAATAAATGGAAACAGCTTCTGACTGTAAAACAGATGTCACAGAGCCCTTAGTTTAGCTTAATTGAAAAGATGAAGCCATCCTCAAGTCATTTACCTAAAATAAAGGAGCAGATTAGAGCCCACTTGATTCATAGGCAATCATGAGATATAACAGCTGGCAGGAGGAAATATAAGTAGACTAGGGTCTTCGATTCACTTTTGGGTTACTCAGCTCAGCAGTCTGTATATATTCAGTGGAAGGACACATAGACCTAGGCATTCCAGTAGGCCCTTTAAGTATCACTATAGTGGCTAAAATCTAGTCTAACACAGTGTAATAACTATTTGGCATGTTGATGACATTATAGGTAATCAAGAAGAGGTTAACTACCCTGGTTAAGGAAACAGGAGAATGTGTAATAGTTGGTTTCTTTTAATACCTTCTGTTGAAAATATTTCATGTGAAAATAACTTCTGCACTTAAATGAGGTAGTCTTCAGTTTTCAAGGAAATTCACTTATGGACTAATTTGCTTACCCTAATTTAGACAATAAATAAATTAGGTTATTATAGAGCAAAAAGGAGATGAGTAATTTTCAGCTTTACAAACTAAGTAAAAATGTTTGCAGCAGTTTATTTCTAATATTTAAAAGAAGCACTCAGAGAGTGTTGGCACATGTATGTCAGCTATTCTTCCAAATCCTAGTAGCAAAAGTGGTGGAATAGAGCCAAGTGTGTTTGACAATGTGCTTGGCTGTGTTTGATCCCAGTAGCCATTCTCAAAGTATTAAACTGCATATATCATTCCTTCAACAAATACATAACAATCAATGGTTGCATATAGAATATGTCCATCACAACTAAAAGAGAATTCACAGAGTCATAGAAGTTAGAGCTGGAAGGGGGAGGTCACCTAGCGCACCTCATCCTCTTGATGAGAAAACCGAAGTCCATAAAGGATAGATAACGTATCCACGATAATATAGAAACCAGGACAAGAAACCAGTCCTCTTGTCTTTGTTCTTATAAGAATTCCGTCCTTGAAGGGGTAATATAACCCAAAGAGAAATGTGCACATGTAATAAAATTTAAGGGGAAAATCACACTTGAGTATATCCTAAATAAGTGAGGAAATGTGCCACTTTCTGCCTCTGTGAATGGTCTTTTCATAGGAATTGGATTCTGTGAAAGAAGAAACCTTTGTGGCACTGAGGAGAGGAAAATAGAGGCCATTGGAGAGATGGGACAGCAAGGCTAGTTGGCTGTAGACAGATGTGAAAGCATGCGTGTTCCTAAGGAGTGAGGACAAGAACCTTTGTCATTTGAAGACCTTTCTTAATATAGTTTCATAGATTAGTGGAATGAACCTTATATTTAAAGGTGGGAAATAGGGATTTGAATACAGGCTGCTTTGGCACTTCAGTGTGTGTGACTGAACTTCACTGAACCTCAGTTTCTTCATCTGCAAAATGGAAATAATAATAGACTACCTCAAAGATTTTTTTGAAGTTCAAGTGGAAAAAAGTATATAAAGGGCTTTATAACCAGAAATATCCAAGTGATAGGATAAAATAATAATTATTATCATTATTATACCATATGCACTAGAGAAAATATTTCTTTAGAAAATATTTCTTTAAGAATAAGGCTGTTTTGGAGAAGAATGAAGCCTGGCAGTTGGGCAAGTTTGGCTTCCATTTCTTTGTACCTCCAGGCCTGTGGTTTCCAGGCCTGTGATTGATGTAAATAGTTTACAATTCCTCTCCTGGCCATAAATTCCCTGGGGTCATTACAGAGATAAGCGTCTAGGGCTGGTAAATTGCTCTGAGGCAGCTGAGGGTGGCAGGAGGGCAGGAGTCTTTAGTGGGAGGATGATCATGTATCTGCATTTGGCTTTTAGGAGACAAACAAGGAATCTTGGCACTGAGGTATTTAATGTTCACTGCCACTGCAGCGAGTCCTTGCTGTAAATATATTTTCCATTGAAGATGGGAGAATCATAAATAATCACATTCAGTAATTATTAAGTATAGTAATTCATGTAAAGTTTGTTACTACTAACAGTTCCCACTTATCCTTCTGATGAATATTTATTGAACTTGTAAATTGTTCATCAATAAGCACTTTATGTGCAAGATCTCATTTGGCAATTATATCGTTATCTACTGATATGGAAACTGAGGCTCATTTAATTTTACTGTATGCAAGAAGCTAATTTGTTTTTTCCTAGATAGAGCTTCAGATGCCCTTTTTCGTTTTTGTTGCTGCCTTGACATCAGGTGGAGTCAGGTTGTCATTCTCCAAATAAAGGAAGAGTGAGAACATTCCTGTAGGATCAGTTTAACAGAAAGGACCAGCTGTAGACAAAAGAAGTATCCTAAAGGTGTCATACATACTTGTAGCAAGAATATATCAGTTCTATACAGTTAACCCTAAATTACCTACGCTAGGAGAACTCAGTGAAGAAATTCATGAGATAAGGGAATCTTATTTGCCTCTTTCAACACCTAGGAGAGCAGTAAGCACATTGTCATTTGTGAAATGAATGAATGATCCATAGACTTCTATTTCAGCCAGCAGCTTCAGCCTCTTCCCTTTCCTACCTCTCCCACATTTCCTACTAAAACTGATGCAATTGATACAAATACCCCCATTTGAATTTAATTTTTCCTCCTATCCTTTCCCAATTATAGATGTAGAGCTAATGACAAGACAAATACTGTGAGAGCCACCAACAAGGATTGAAGAGATGTAATAACTATCATTAACCAGCAGGGTTGATGTTAGAAGTTGTTTAGATATAGAAGTATTCAGTGTGACATCAAGGAGTTCATTACTATTCTGAAAAGATTTTCTTCTGATCTGTTCATGTTTATATCATTTAGTTCATTTCAGACCTCAAATCATCTAAAACTTTTCTGGGACAATTTTTCCAAAGAGTATCTCAAGATTCCAGTAGAAAATTTTAACCTTTTGTCCCGATTATCATGCAAATCAAATGATTGTGTACCTTCTAGACTTATAAACATAATAATGACTCTAAATGCCTGTACAGCTCAGATTTTGCATCTTTCATGTGCATTTTTCACCTGATTCAAAGGTAGTTTTACAAATGTTTCATTTAGTCTGTTGAAAATCCTTCCACCTGCTACTGTTAGTTGAATGTGATGGTAACTATATACCATTCTTTGCCTTCCATTGGACTCCTTCAGTGTCTTTATGTGTGATATTACTGACAGAATTAGATATTATTTTACAGTAGAGTTACAGCTGTCCAAGTTCTAAATAACAGCTATGACTAACCCCATGGGGGAAGATTCCTAATAATTTTCCAAGTTTCTGTGTTAGTGACAGGTTTCATGCATACGCTCAGCTATTAAAGTATTAGAGTTTCTTTGATTTCTTAATCATTAACAACTTTAGCTTTGATTGCCCAGGGAGTTGCAAGCTGTTAAAATTATCATTAGCCTGTTAACTAATTTTGAAACCAAGAGCTGTTTCTTCATTTGATGTAGTACAGGTCTTTCTCAGAGCACACACAGCTCAAGAGCACTAAGAATCTACTATAAGAAAACCTATTCTAAAACAATGAATTTGTAAAATAAATGGGAGTAAAAGCAGAGAATTCTTAAATACTAAAGAGTTCAGTTTTTTAAAAGATTCAACAAAGAATTTTTTTCAGTAGAAAACATATCTTTTTTTTTACAATTTAGTATTTAAATAGTGATTATTTTCTGTTAAAAGAGAGAGAGAGATAGGAAATCTGAAAGCTGTGTTTCACTGTTAAAAAGTCACTTGAAATTCAATCAGAGCTAAGATAATGTTGGATTATCATGTAAGTCAATGGAATATTAAAAAACATCCTGGAAAAATTCCATTTATACACAGCCTTTTCAAAGTCATGCCCCTACAATACTTTACCCATAGTAAATACTCAACAAATATTTGTTAAATAGATTTGCTGTATGTTAAGATCAATTGATGGTGTGATAAAATGAAGTGTTACCTTGAGCATTCATTCATACATTCATTCATTCATCCACCATCCATTCAGAGATAGTTATTTACATTCCAAATGTAGTTTATTGAAAAATTGAAAAATGATGACTTATTTTATAAAAAATGACTTTTCTCTAATGTTATAATTGTATTTCTACAATTGGGCTGAAGGAATTTATTATTGGTCCAAGAAGCTCCTGTGGTCTAGTTCTGTGCAGGCTACTTAAGAAGTACATGAGAAGCTAGTTAAAATAATAAATTCCTAATCCCCATTCTCAAAGATTTTGTTCGGTAGATCTAGGGTGAGCCAAGCATTTGAATTTTTTTTTGAAATCTACCCAGATACTGATATACAATTAGGTTTCAAAACCTAACATAATATCATCTAGAACTGTTTCTTCCAGAAGAGTCAGTTACCACAATTATTTGCTTAGCTTATTTATTGTGTGCCTGAGGTAATGGCAGGGATAGGATGTTTTCCTTAGACAGGACATCAGGAAAAGGAACATCTAGCTTTCCTCAGTTCAGTATTTCTAATTTCTGGTGATTCCTTTTAAGTATCAATACAGTGCCAGGCAATACACTGTGGATATGCCACTACTTAAAGCAGGAAAAGCAAAAGTCAGCACTCCCTGGAAGCTCTCTTATACTTATAGGCCAACACTAATACTGTTCTTTATATGAGCCCTATCCCTGCCCTTTCTGATGTCATTCTTTATGTCACAAAGCCCTCCCAAACCTGTCTTCACACCTTTCTCTAAAGAGATAGAATGGAAGGTTCTGGCTTATAGAGGTCCTATTCTTGCTAACCCAGGCAAGCAAGAATGGATACACATAGTGCATCTTCGCCCAATCCATTCAGTCTACCTTTCACTTTGTGACCCTTACTCTGAGCTTAGAATTAGACCTCTCATTTTACAATTCTGACTGTATTTTCTTTTTTCTTCACCTCTCCTAAGTAAGATTTGTTCTTAAGTACTGACCTGTACAGTTTCTCCAGAATTAATCAACTTATTTCCTTTTCTTCTACAAGCTAATCTTGATGTATTTTCCATCTCCTGTATAATAGAATGTACCTCTAATCAGTCCTTCCCACTCAATATCATTATTATTAAGCATAATCATACATTAATTTTAATGTATTGTGACTTTGAGTGCTTATTAAAAAAATCTCTTTCTCGTTTGGAACTGCTGCTGTCTACATCTTTCTAAGGAAGCAGATAATTTTGCTTGCAGACTACAGGCTTGCTAAGCACTATGTGCAAGTAGACAGTGACATAGCATCTGTCAGATGTCTATATGTCAGTCTAAGATGAATATATGTCATATCCTTTTACGGTCCTTGATATTTGTGCCTATTAAACATCTGTAGTATATTAGATGCTGTGCAGGATAAAGCATAGCTGGGCAAAGTCTAATAATTACTGTCTCATCCTATACTGAAAGTTAATATAATTGAAGACTATAGGAAATACTTCCATTTTTCTCTTCTCCAGAGTAAATAATTCAAATCCCTTTAACCACTTTTGTTTATTAACTCCATGAACCCCAAACTCCATTAACGTAAATGAAGAAACATGGTTAAACAATTTTAGCCTCTTTTATTAGCGATATAGAACTTCACAGCTGAAAAAAGGAGGCTAAAATCAAATGAAACCTGGAATGGATCAATGAGGACAAAAGCGTCCCTAAATACATGCCCTAAAGATAAAATCGTTCAAGTCTTCTAGAACAGACTGGCTAGCAACTGCTGCCCCACACAAGTACCCCAAGTTCTTGCCTCACAAGGATTTTTTTTTTTTTTTTTGCCTCTCTAAGATGATTCTTTAAGGAGGAAAAAAAAAAATCAGGAAAACATTCAATTTTTTAGAAATGGCACTTCTAGCACATCACAATACTAACCCTTGTGTTATCTCTTGGTGTGGCCCCAATTGAAGAGTTCTTCCACATTTTTTTTCCATTAATGAAAAGAATAGGTTTGAGTTCTTTTATATCATCAGAAAATAACAACCAACATTTTGGTGGTACAGGGTCATCACTAAAATGATAACAAGAATGAGTGTGTTGTACCCTTTTTTCACCCTGTTCATCTTCTAACTTTATTTTTGCTTTTCATATAGTTCTTTGTGAGATGCTATCACATAAGAAATACATGTAAATGTCATTATGAGTGACTTTGCAGTTTTTCGTGGAAATTTCATTTATCTAAGTCATAATTAATAACATTCAAGATTGAATCATTTCCTAAGGCAACGTCAGCGTTAGTTTGTGTAGTGTTTCACCAGGTCCGTTCATTTTCTATCTGTTGTCTGAGTGCAGGCATCTTTGAGTGTATCTTGTTCATGTAGTGGGGACATTGTTACTTACAGTAACTTCATATTAATGATACAGTTAACTTATGGTATCAGTGTACGAGTCAAGTATCTGGATGGTGAGAATATTAGGTGGTTCTGTTTATAAATATAATTAGAAATGGGAAAAAATGGAAGGACAAACAACATAACGTGCATGATGATATCTCTAGGTAATAAGCTCATTGTAGATTTTAACTTTTTCTTGCGTTTATCTGTTTTTTTAAATTTCTAAAATGAAGAAAAATATGAAATCTTAGAGAAAGAAGAAATTATAGTTGCTGCTTATATCTTACTTTGTATTTGCTTATCCTAGGAGACTTACCTATGCATTTTTTGTATGCGGTATTTCTCTCCCAAGCAGTCTTTCCCTTCTTGCCTGTGCTGCTGAAGCATATTTTCTCTATTTTAGCAGTATGGAACGTTCATGAGTTTGTATAACGAGGACCTAAATATAAATACATAATTGTAGCTGACTTTGATTCTTTTTATTTTTTAAATTTGATAACCTAGGTTTGTAGATGGATTTTTGCATGCATTTTGCTGCAAGCTGATGCTTATGGTCTTTGTATTTGCAGATGTGGACAGGAGTCAAAGGAGATGAATGTGTTGATATGCATGGGAGGCTTTAGGTGATATGAAAAACAGTATGGTAGAGTTTGTAGGCTGAATCATATTTTGGAGATATAAATTAAATGAAAGCCATTCATTAACATTTCTCAGGCCCAATGTCCTGGATCTTAATTCAGATTAACATCCCAATGTATTTAACATGTTTCTCCCTTGATCCATTGGCCATTAAAAGTTACGTTCAAACTGTGTATTAAAACTATAATCATGGACATCTTTGCTACTGTTGTCCAAAGAAATACCTCATAACGCTTTCATTCTTAGCTAAATTTCTGAATTTTCGAAAATGGGTCCCCTTCCTAAGCCCCTCCCCTTCTTTTTCCTTTTTACAATTTTAAAAATTTCTTCATCCTAACTTTATGAGACTGTCAAGGAAGAAATTCTTACAACTATCGTAAGACATTAAAGAAGACAGAACAAAATTGAATGCCTTGGGAGTTTTGTGTAGTACAAAAAAGCAAGGAATAATTTGGTTTATTTGTTTTTTCCCATCTAATATTTTTAGGTACAAGCCTATGCAGAAAGTGGATGGGGTTGCAGATGGTTTCACAGGAAGTGGTCAACAGACAGGCACATCTGTTGAGCAAACTGTAATTGCCCAAAGTCAACATCATCAACAGTTTTTAGGTATGTTAAGGTGTAATGCATATTAGTTGCTATCAGGATTTTGAAAACAAGAGAACAACAGTAGTGTTTTCTCCAAGTACAATGTCTATTACAGATGTTAATTACATAGATTTTTTTTGTGTGCTGAAACTATGCACATTGTATGATAGTTCTAGTTCATTTCTACTTTTTCATAGAAAAAGAGCTTATTTTTTAAAATCTCAAGCTATGTAGAACTTTTAAATGCATCTGAATTAAAGGCTTATTTCTATGAAATTGTTTTCCAGAATTTGTATTAATTGGGCATTTATGATCAAAATTGTGTGGTAGTTTCAGTAGTAACTTGAAGTGCCAAAAAGAATTCTCATTTCCTGCGTATAAAGTTGCATATGCATTTAGTCTCAGATTAGAAAAAATTATTATAAACTTTTAAAAAGTAATTTATTCTTTTAAATTGATCACAGTATTTCCTACTTTTGTAATTTTATAGATGGTATGCATGTTTCTTGTTATTTAAAGAGTTAAGGAAGTGGAACTTGAACATTTTGCATATTCCTGTCATAGCTAAAGGTGCAAAAATGGCACTTTAATTGACAGCTCTTCTAGAGATGAACATGCATAGTTTCGGTACAACAGATCAAGATAAGTAGAAGCTCTCAGAGAGTGCGTGTGTGTATGTGTCTGTGTGTGTGTATATGTGTCTATGTGCACTTTCTGACAAAGACAACTGAAATGTACTCTGGGGTCAGAATGGCTACTGAAGATGAAAGCATTATGGCAGCATTCCCAAACTAGAGTCCTCAAGTATATTCTTGTAGACCCTTGAGCTTTCAGCAAGAATCTTTATGTTTTTTATTTTGTGTCATTATTTCAATTATAATCTTAAAAAAAAATAAAAGCATATTCTGGATCACCTGGAAGACTAGAACGAATACTGTTCTGCAATTTTAGTTTCCACATTTGTATTTGAATTTATCATAAGGTTGGCACCAAAGTGTATTGCATTATTGTCCAGAGCCAATGAGAAAAGAATAGAGAGAGATTTACTGTGTAAATTACGCCTTCATACCAAGGGAAGGCTAAATGATGTCCCAATGCTCTGTGTAGAGGAAAGTTTCACAGCTCATTTGAATATAGAAGCATAATGGGAGAACCAGCCATCATGAAGTACGTGTTGGTATAGGGTTATCAAACTCAAAAGATCCTGCGCTGCAGCAGTCAATACCATATTCATGTTGCAAGAGGTAATTTAGTTACAGGACAACAGCATCATCTATCATATCAAATTAATGTTGTTAAGTTTAATGTTATTTTTTTAGGTTTCTTTGTACTTATTTCGTAGGTCTTTTGGTTTATGATTATATGAGAGGTATAAGCATAATAAGTTTAAAGCTAGATTTATTTTTATGTACCTAAGTAATATAATGATAAAAATAACTAAAATTGATACTGCCCAGCTCAAGGTATTTTTCTTATCATAGGGGTCCTATATTGAGAGACACTGAGATGTGTTATTTCCAATATAATCATAGTGAAAATTTAGTTTCTCCAAAATTTTAGAAGTATCCTCTCTATTCTTTGGTGCTGCTGCTGCTGCTAAGTTTTGTTTATAAAATACTAATATGAAAAGTCCTTGCTTTTTGGACCACTGACCTTTAAATTTTTTTCCTTTTTAATCTTCTTAAATTTGCCCTCATTAAGCTGTAATTGGCACCATCCACAATAACTTTTTTTCTGTTGTGTTGTCATGGTAACAGATGCATCTCGAGCACTTCCAGAGTTTGGAGAAGTTGAAATCTCTTCTCTGCCAGATGGTACTACCTTTGAGGATATCAAGTCACTGCAGAGTCTTTATCGAGAGCACTGTGAGGTAAGTCTTTTCAAACACAGTCGGACACGTGCTAAGTTTTGCCAGGCAACTTGCTAAAGCAAAATAATCAAACATATTCCTAGAGGACAGATAAAGTTACTTCATATTTCTTTGAGCACTAATAAGTTATCTTTTCTTCATGTCTCGGGGAGAATAAATTTTACTTTCCATCTTCTTAGCCTATTCTAATACGAATCCTTTGATGAAGCAATTCCACTTCTAGGTACTCCTTCTAGAAAAATGCTTACATGTAGGGGAAGAGATAAGTGTACAGGGAGCTTGTTGCATTATGGTTTTTAATGAAAAAGATTGCTTATAACTTCAATATCTAACAGGTAACTGAATAAATAAAATATGGTATGATCTATAGAGTAGAATGCTATGCAGCCATTAAAAAGAACAGGCAACTCTAAATGTACTTTTTGGAACAAGCTTCAGGATTTGTTTTTAAGGGAAAAAGCAAGATGTAAAACAGCAAGTATAATATATTATCATTTGAGTGAAAAAGAACATGTTATATACATCTCTCCAGAAGAAAGAACAAAATATTAATGCTGGTTGCCTTTGGGAACAAAACTTAGTGACTGGGAGTCAGGGGAAAGAGACTTAATTTTTCAATATACTCTTTCTACCTTTTGAATTTTACATGATAGCTGTGTATTTCTATCAAAACTATTTTCTAGAAATGTTTTATAAAGCACTTTAGGTTTTCCTTCCAGGGATCATTGAGGCTGTAGTTTTGTTTGTTTTGTTTTCATGGTTAATTAGGTTTTCTCTTGGTGTTTTCCATCCCTACTCCTACTCCCTTTCTGAGTATCCTATATCAAAATTGGCTACGTTGTCTCCAGGAGGTGAACTCTCTCCAAGCCCGCTCGTACCTGCAGCTCACCTGGTAGAAAGAAGATAACAGATTGCAATAAGAGTCTTCTAAAGTACCCCTCCTTTTGAAAGAGGAACAGTTTAGAACTTAAGTAGCTTTATTCCAGGGCTATTTATGATCTACTTAGAAGTAAAAGATAATCCTTGGGCAGTCCTCCTGACTGCTGACAATGCAGTATGCAGTGAGAAGTCTCAGCTCATAACATTCACAGATTTTTTTTCCCACTCCAGAAATAAGAACTGCTTGAGTGAATCTGAGTACTTGTCAGGGGTGCTAGATTATTAACAACCAAGGGCAAGTTCTCTCTTTATTAACAAACTGTGTGCCAGAAGTGTTTTTCAACATGTCCTACCAGTTTGTTGTTCCCAACATTTCTTGTTATGATGAAAAACACTTACTATCTGTTTCTCTTTGACTGCTTTTCCCAATATTAGAGAATTTCTGGTTGATCCTTACCTATCTAGAAAAAAATTTCTCTTTCTTTCTGCATGAACACCATGTATATTCAATGAAGATTTACATAAAGATTCTCTAATCAGTTTCTCATTTCTCTGTGTTCAGGTGAACCTTGCTTCAAGCAACCCCGCCTACACAAATATATTTTGGATTGTTTTAAGTTGCTCATATTTATTCAAAATATAACTTGGAGCATGATTATTTACATTAGTAAAGAATATACATTAAAATTAATCTAAATGAAAAATTCCCCCAATAAGATGAAAATATTCTTTGGATTACAAAATTTTCATTAATTGCCAGGAATACTCTATATGAAGAGATATGAACATATATAGTAATTAATCTGCATGGGAAATGGCAGTTCATAGAATGGTCCTAATTTATTTCGGAGTTACCAGTGTTCGTGCCATCTCTCATGGGGCATAAAGACATATATGAAAAGGAAGAATTCTAATTATTTTTTCCTGTCACACTTCCAAACTTTTCAAGCACAGGTGCCTGAGTCTCGGATCCAGTCCTGTAAATGGTTGTTTGCCCTGAGCCAGTGAAATACAGATTATTTTAAACTATATTTGGCATACATTTTAGTTTGAACATATTTAAAAGTGGGTGGACAAATGATAAAATGTTTTATTCATTTGTAAAACTGACTAAATGTGGCTGATATGAATGTCCTTTTCAGAAGAATTATTTGAGATTATTTCATTTGAAGAGATACTTAATTTAAGGTGCACTGAATTTGTGACTTGCCTTATTTTATTTCATATTTCCTATAATTTATGTTTTTTAAGAAAGATTAATATACCCATTTTGGCTGTTATTTGGAATTTGCACAGTTGGCTTATCAAAGATATTTTGGAAGTATCACTAGTTATGTAAGGAACAAATATAATTTTCTACACAAGATGCTCTGACAGTCATTTTTTTCTTTTAATATATGCATAGTGTCCTTACAGCAGTCTCATAGCTAGAAATATGTAAGGTATTATATCAGATATTACTAATTGCTTCATTAATAGACATCTCTCAGAATGTGCCTAAACTACATTTGGGAAAGCACAGCTATAATAATTTGCCTCCTGAGAAGGTTTTGGGTTTTGCCTGGGAGCAAGGACATCTGGATGCCTTTCCTTCCAGGGCTTGCTTTTGTGTTTTTATTGTTGCTGATATTAAAGGGTGAGGAGAGTGTTAATTAATTAGTCCCCTTCCCTCCATTTTCATTTTCCAACTACTTGCAACATTTCCTACTAGTTCCCAGAACGTGCCCCCAAACAGATTTTGCTTAATACTTGAATTGGTCTCAGAGTGTTTTTGTATAGAACATCAATTATTCTCTGTATCATGCACAGGGCCAGATCTACACGGGTAGCACAGACTCCAGAATTACAAAGTTACAGTTTCCTCTTTCTGCCTTAAATGTTCAGATTGATTCTCTCGATTGCCCCTTGCTGTCTCTTAGCTTCTATGAATTTTGCAGATCTTGAAGGGACTGTTTTACGTGTTTTTGTTCTCAGTGCTGATGACATCAAACACATTATACTGAGGACTTGTCTTTTATACTGAAAATAATCACAGAATCACGTGATCTTTGTACATACAAGTTTTGGTTTTATGACTGCTTTTTATCTGAAGGCGAATTTGCAGACTAATTGCAATGGCAGGGTGAAATTAAATATGATCATCAAAAGTTAATGAAAGTGGCAAATTTTAGCATCATCAAAAAAATAAAAATGTCCTTGATGCAGCTGGAGATCTAAGAGATAAAATTAAGGAGGAGGAGGTGAGGGCCCCACCCCCGAGGTTAGAAAAGGGGATAGTCTTATAGCTTCTCTCTAAAGGGTGTATGCTGAGAGAGGATTGAATGTGAGCCATTCTGTGACCACAGAGAGGTGCTTGCTGTGCTTTTCTTCTGCCAAGACAGGCACTACCCTCTGGAGGTCAGCCTGACTCTGTAGTTTCTGCCCTCAGCCTCTGCTTGGCTAGGAACACTCCAGAACCCATGGTCAGCAACCCTAACCAGAGCTGATTGAGCCCTAACTCCGTCTGCCATACACAAGCACCTCCATACCCTTCTCTTCTGCTTTTTTTTTTTTTTTTTATGGCTAGTGGACACAGCTAGTCCAGTAAAGACTGATGTGAATTGAATGTATGTTCTGTGTCCCTGTGGATCTGAGAATAGTAAGGGAACCGGGGAAGTAGTGGGTTAAGGAATGAAAGAAAAGTTAGGGAAGCAAGCATGAAAATGGAGAGAAAAGAGAGAGGAAAAAGGAGAGAAAAGAGAGAGGAAAAAGTAAGGGTGGGACGTGAGGTCATTCTGGGAGGAATACAAGTTACCCTGCTTAATCATTTAAGAGCTATTTCCCCCGGTTTTTTCCTAGCTAATCTCTTTTGTTTTCCCATTTCCATTGGCAAAATTTAGTCCAGTTTTACCATATTAATTTATGAACCCAAAAGTATCTTTACATTTAAGTCTTGTTACAGTATGTACTCCTCACACATCCCCATAAGAAATTTTGTAAGGTAATATCAATAACCATTTTGATTTTTAGGCAATATTGGACGTTGTTGTGAATCTTCAATTTAGCCTGATAGAAAAATTGTGGCAAACATTCTGGCGCTATTCTCCCTCTACTCCAGCTGACGGCACTACCATTACTGAATCAAGGTCAGAATCAATATGCTTTTCCAATTCATTTTCATGGCTGAGTAGATGTCACAGCTAACAAATTAGAGATATGTATACCAGTTGTGAACCTTACCTGATAACATTAATTGAATAGATTGAAATAAACCACAAACTACTCTTTTGAGGTTTCAGCGTGTGTATTATAGCTCCCATTTATATTGATTTGGGGGACTGCAGTAGAACTATTTCATCCTCATGGAATTAGTATCATATCTGCCTTTCATACCGTCAGAAAGTATTAACGTGCATAGGCAGCTCTGGGGGAGTGTTATATATATCCAGCCGTGTGGCACCAGGGCAATGGTGGTATAGTTCTAACCTCAGTAATATTTGATAAACTAAAACTATTTTTAAAGTCCATTTTCTTTTTTATCCTCATTTGCCATCTATTCATTTGCTACATTTATTCACACCAGCAATCTGAGTGAAATAGAAAGTCGACTTCCGAAAGCAAAGCTGATAACTCTGTGCAAACATGAGTCTATCCTGAAATGGATGTGTAACTGTGACCATGGGATGTACCAGGCTTTGGTGGAGATTCTCATCCCCGACGTCCTTAGACCTATTCCTAGTAAGTTAAATGCAGACAAGTACGGATGCTTTTGTTCTCATACATTCCACCCAGGAAGTTTTGGGTAGTGACGTTGCAAACTAGAATGATTCTAATCTCATTAAATTTGCCAAATAGAAAACATGCAACACAGAGTATTGCATGAAAGCAGCCTAGAGCAAAACTGTAGTAAAAAGGGAAAAATTCTCTGTTTTTCAATCTTTCATTTTCTTTTTGACAAAAAAGACAACCTGTAGATGTGACAGCCCCAATGACTAATTGCAAGAACACTCCCAGGCCAGTCAACCATGTGAAAATCATTCTACCCAAGGAAAAGGTTTCCTTCATAAAGCCCCGAATTTTTGAAATCTGTAATTGCTAGACCAGCCTCTTTCATGTTTGCTTTTGATTTGAAATGAATTTATCTTGGTCTCTACTGAAGTTGAATTTCTTTATAAAAGCATTTACTTTGTCACCGACATCACGTTAAGAACTACAAATGCAGTTTCCATTAACAGTAATGGTTAACTGGCATTTTGAGAGAAAAATCAATGTACCTGCACTAGCAGTGTATTCCTGCCATGAAGCAAATAGGAATTACGTAGATAAATTAGATTACTTTTTTAAGTGATAGTGTTTTTTAAACTACCCTGTTGCAAACAAAGCTATTTTTTGCAAGTGTCACTATAAGAGCCATCATGGATACTTGTGTCTACATCTTTATGAGCACCTACTGGTAACCTTAACTTTTAAAGATATGGAACAGAATTGCTACTCTACAATGACATTAATAAGGTAAAAGCAATCTTTTAGCTTGTAAAATTAGCAGCCATGTACTCGAAGTACACTCTTCACAGTTAATTTGTGTTAAATTATTCCAGAAAATATTTAAATAGGGATTTAGCAAGAAATGGTGAAGATACTAACATTTGTATGTTTATACTTTCTTTTTTAAAATATGATAACAGTGGAAGATATGCGTTACTTCATATGTTCCCTACCACCATAAAATATATGCTTAGACATACATTTACATATAATATCAATGAACACACACATAAACATACATAAATTTGTATAGAAATTAGTTTTTTAAAAATCCAGCTGCCATGGTCTCACATTTTTATAAATTACTAATATTTTCTACCCTATCTGCACCAAGTTTCCTGACTAAAGATTGATTAAAAGTGATGTTGTCATGGAAAATTTCAACGTGTAAATTCTCTACTGATTTATGTTGCAGAATCTGATTTTCCTGTTTTTGTCTTGCTTCCTGTGCTCTGAGTGATAATCTCTAGAGGGTTAAGAGAAGTTGCATAGGGTATGTCATTAGCCTATGACATCTTGCCACCAACACGAATTTCTCTCATGAGCTATAAGAAAAGGTGTCAGTGAACGCTTTCTTTTTTGAGGCCAGTCAACAACATCAGTGTTCATTAAACAATTCTAAAATCTGTTGCTTCTATGTTAGCATCACAAGACTTTAACTTGTAAACTCAGCGGTTCCCTAAGTTAAATCACGTATCAAGTGTAGTTGGCTTTAAACCCCAGAATTTTTAAGCACACAATACACATGACCTTTGTTTTTGGCAAATTTTGATTTGAAAACCGTTTTATTTTGTCAAGTAGTTTGTCTCTGCATTCAGACAACTCAAATTCAGGAATTATGAGTATAGTTTTACAGTTTCTCTGAAATTACAAGGTGCATTAAGGTGCCACCCTACCAAGTAAATTTGGAATTTTAATTCCTGTTCTATAACAAGACTTAACAAAAATAAAGCTTAAAATACAGTGTAGATCACTATCTTCTGATTGTGCATTTTAATATTAATCATAAGCAGGTTGAGACAAGTTAGCTTTAGAGTAGTTTTAAATTTCTAACCATCCATTCATGAGAAAAAGTTGTCAATCTGCACAATTTGATCTGACATGAATCCCTATAGAGAGAACAAACTTAATTTTATTTTTGAAAATTTAATTTTCCTGGCTACTAGTACTTCACTCTACCATTTACTGTCCAGATGGGATTCCTTTTTTTAGCCAAAAAAGTCTGCATATCACACTAATTTAAAGTCAGCTTGAAGCTACTATACTCTAAAATACATTTATCTGAAAATGGGGGAAAAAAAGTGAAGTGTAAAAAATTGTGTAAGAACTCAACTGGTAACACTCAAATGTACAATTTATGATTATAATTAAAGGTGACCCAAAATGTCATTTAGTACAAAAAAGGAAAAACTTACAATCATTTGAGATACAAAGCATATCTTTTTATTTTACAATCTCCCTAGCATTAAATGTGTCTAAATAAAACAAGACCCATATTAAATTTTTTAAGTAACTTTTCTCAGTTCTTGTTTTTTTCAGATTAAATAATTATTATATATTAATTATAGAAAACTGCATAATACAGATAGCCAAATTGAATCTTATACGAAATTTTACTGAGTTTCAAAGAGGGTCTTTAATTTTTTTTTCCACTGTTTTTCATTTCCATTCATGCCTGCCCTCCATGGTTCCAGTACATAATACAACAGAAAAATATTTTTCTTTCTTTTTTCTTTTTGGCTGAAGTGAGAAGCTTTGGAAATTTCAAAAACTTAGTTCTCAAGAAATTTCCAGCTCAGTGTTTCCAATAGATGATTCTCATGGTTAAAAGTCTGCACTTCTTGAGTGTTTTTCCTAATCAAAATGTAGCCATCTCAGTTTCTCTTCTGTCATTTGACCACTTAAAGAAATAATTCTTAAAAATTAGTTGTTTTTATTATTAGAATAGTAAAATTTATATCTTTTGCAATTAATTTGAGTAAGTTAATTATTTCTAACCCTGCTTTAACAAAAGTAGTAAAGAAGCATGTCAGACTCATTTGAGCACAGAAAGAAAAACCAAGGAATTTAATCCCATCATTAACATTAATATTCTTGGGAGCCTTGGACAAAAATGTAACCTCTCTGTCTCTTATTGTGGACTACCAATTGTAAGACTTACCCACATTATAGGGAACCCACAGGGATTTATTTTCTGTTGTGGGTGCTTCAAACACTTACTTATTAAATGTCTAAAACTGCTCCCTACACTGTGGAGCCTTGGGCACAGGTGAAGTAAAATGCTACTGACTGAATTACTTGTTGAACAAGAGAAGAATTCTGTTTTCTATTATACAGCCATCTCAGTAAGCAGATCCGTTCTTATAAAATAGTCATAATCACCCCTGTTAACGGAAAATGCTGCTAATCATTTTATGACCACCATAAACACTACTCTCATGGGACCTATCCCTATTCAGGTTTTAACAGAGATGTAAAGAGTATGGAATGGACTGTTTTAGGAATATCTTAAGAATATTGGCCTCTGTGACAGCAATTTTATTATCACAGTGATCTTTTATCGCTACCTGCCAGTGAAATGGAGAATAGTTATCCAGAAGTATCAAGGCAGGCAATTTTAATTTTACCTTACTTTTCAACACGAGTGAGAGATATCTACTCTAATTGACATGTTCTAATGTAAAGAGATGCATAGAGAAAAAGAGAAAGCTTTGCATTATTTTCTTTTTAACTAAAGAAATGAAAATAGGTTAAGAGCTTGAAAAAAGTCAAGATAAAGAATTTCTAAAGAAAATACTTAGCCTTTGAGCACAGAGCTGTTTTTGAAAAGAGTGTTTTGTCTAAGATAAAAAAATTCCATAAGTATATTCACAACTGGTATATGTTGCTATAAGCAAAAATGTTTGAATGTTTTCATTTCCCAACAAAGTATCATTAAGTATCTGGGAACAAAATAGCTTTAAAAGACAAGCCCATGATATAATATTTGGATTCTTTCAAAGTTAGGAATAATGTTAAATAAAGTCCTGTCAATGAGGATAATATAAGCTCTGTGCTATTTCACATGTTGTGCTTGCATGTTTTCCCTTATTCTAGCATAAAGATTAATGTTCTTTGGTATCTTTTTCGTTCTGCTTTTATTCTTTAACATTTAGGTGCCTTGACCCAAGCCATTCGAAATTTTGCAAAAAGCCTTGAAGGTTGGCTTTCCAATGCCATGAACAATATTCCACAGAGAATGATACAAACCAAGGTACACTTTTATGTCCTTGCTTTTTCTTTTGTGTTTAGGAAATCGTCATGAACTGTGAATTTTAAATCTGTCCTATCAGCTGATGTTACGTAGAATATTAATATTATAATAAACTAAATCTTTTTAAATTGATTTTTGTATTTGTATTTTATAACCATGTGGTAAAGAACTTGCACAAGATATGTTGTTTGATGATGCTCCCTTCAGAGAGACTAGAGAAACATTTTAGATGTGGTGTATTTATCAGCCCTTTTCTAAAGTGTATATTTAAGATTGCTTAATTTCAGTTATTGAAAAGAACAGCCTAGAATGTTCAAATAGTTTCCATTTGAGTTTTAGAATTTTTAGGTCCCCTACTATACTCATTGTATTCCGAAATGTTCGTGTAAATTAATAACCATTTGCTTTTCAGGATGTTTTGGTTTTTTAACACTGGAGAATGCTTTTGTGAATCAAGTAATCATTTTTTTAAAACAAATTTATTTTATTTATTTAATTTTGGCTGCGTTGGGTCTTCGTTGCGGTGTGCAGGCTTTCTCTAGTTGCCGCGAGCAGGGGCTACTCTTTGTTGCGGTGCGCGGGCTTCTCATTGCCGTGGCTTCTCTTGTTGCGGAGCACGGGCTCTAGGTGCGTGGGCTTCAGTAGTTGTGGCTCGCGGGCTCTAGAGCACAGGCTCCATAGTTGTGGTTGGCGGGCTCTAGAACATGGGCTCAGTAATTGTGGTGTATGGGCTTAGTTGCTCCACGGCATGTGGGATCTTCCTGCACCAGGGCTCGAACCCGTGTCCCCTGCACTGGCAGGCGGATTCTTAACCACTGTGCCACCAGGGAAGCCCAAGTAATCATTTCTTAAAGAGAACAGTTATCTCATAGTTGATGAGTATATTTCAGGAATGTGGATTATTTAGCTAGAGATATGAATTCTCCTCTCCACTTTGTCCCCTACTAACCATGTTACTTTAGGTTAATCTGTGAACATACATGACAGATTGGACTGATTCTGTCTAAACTTTGATAACAAAAATCACATTTGTGGCCTTTTGTCAGGGTCTGTATCTACTGTCAGATGCCAGCAATATGCCTTGGCTTTCAGTTTGAGAGTGTAATTGAAGCTCTTGTAGCTGACAAGTCTGTGATAGCACAAGTCTGCTTCAGCTTAAGGTTTGCAATAACACATTCTATCTCGAAAATGTATAGGACACATTTCATGAATATGCCCACCTTAGATTGTTGCTTTAGAGCTGTGCTGTCAATACAGTAGGGCTAACCACATGTGGCTATTTAAATTGTAAATTTAATTAAATTGCATTGAAATTTACTTCCTCAGTCACACTAGGTACATTTCAAGTGCACCTTAACCCATGTGGCTAGTAGTTACCATACTGGGTAACACATAAGTAGAGAGTTTCCGTCATTGCAGAAAGCTCTCCATGGTAGTGCTATTCTAGAGTGCCACGTTCAGGTGGGCAAATAAAGGAGGTGCTATTTGATTATGATGGTCAGAGGAATGTTTTCCAACTTGCAAAGTCAGCCATAGTTATAACAGTACTTTCAAACAGCTAAAAGTACCTCCTGCCCCAGTGTCATCAAAGTGGATCTGGTAGCAATCCATCTGCAATATGGGCCATCTCACTGATCTCTAGAGTTGATCTGGGTGCTTTACCTTGGAGGAAGGTGCCTTCTGCTATTCCTCTCTCACGGACATGCAGCCTTTTTTCAGCTGAGCATTTAATCAACAAAGATGATCTAGCGTGACAGTGGAAACAGCATAATGAGGTTGTGACTGAAAGTTATTATCAAAATGCCTGGATTCATATCCCACCACTGTACTGTAGTTTCTGTGTAACCTTGAGCAAGATCGTTAACCTCCCTAAGTCACAACATGTGTCTAATAGAATGTTTATGAGAATTGAGCAAGGTAATGTATGTTAGGCATTTAACACAGTGCCTGGCACGTGATATGTCCTTGATTAGTATAAACCACAGAGATGGGAAAATGTGAAATACTCTCTTTGGGGGTATGTGAACGTCCCCCAAGTTCCACATGGTCCTGAAACATCTCACTATCAACATAGAGCATCCTTTGGCCTGTGGAACACCTTCTACCGCTCAGCCAACTGACTGTTCAATCAATTGCTTGTTATATACCCATAGTAATTTAATGTCATTCCTGTAAATATGTTAAAGTCCTCATTAGATCTGCTATGCAAGTAACAAATTTTCATGAGATCATGAGATTTAGATATTTACCTAGACTTTTTCTTTGTCGTTAGCTTTGCTATCTTTCAATATAACCCAGTTTGTTCAGGGTTTCAGCAGGAAAAAAATGGTATATCCAAAAGGGAGGATAATTGAATAGAGTTTAAGAAGCGTCTGTTTTTAAACGTGTGAAAAGAGTTAAGAAAACCAAGGAGGAATGGTACAGCACCCCAGGACTAGCAAAATAGTGGGAAGCCTGCCCATCCCTAGGTCTGAAGGGGAAAGAAGTGATTATGGCATCAGATCTTCTCCTTCCTCCAGAACTGTGGCCTTATGAAGGAGAGGGCAGAGGTTGTGAGGGAATTAATAGTTTGACTACTTTCTTCCATCCTTCAGTCTCCTACCAGTGCCTTTCATTGGCCAAACCCAACTGGAAGCCAAAGGGCAAGAGAGGCAGTTAATGTAATCTATTCAGTTTAGTCTTCCTGGGCACAGAGCAGAATGGAGAAGGCCGGAAAGTACATTTTGAAGGACAAATGGAGATTTTTCTGGATAGCCCTTTTACAGAAATTCAAATTCTGAAGAGTTGCTTGTATCCGATAAGTTTATTAGCTATGTATTTGCTAATAAAGTCTTTGAGTGTTCTTATTTCACCTCAGAATTACCCACTCCTATTTCACCTCTAAAATAAAGGTTAAAAGAGTGAATCTTAATGACAGTGCTCTGAAAAGCATGTTTTTTAATCCAGTTTAAAAAGTGGGACTGGATAGTGTGGTTTTCCAAGTAAAAGGAAAAAATATTTTATTTGCTTAGTTTGTAGTTGACTGTCGTACAGAGAATAAGAAATGAAAATCAACATTTTTCCTACTTGTCTCGACTAAATCATTTCTTGCTATGGATTAGTAGCTACTTGCAAGACTGGTTTAATTAATGGTACACTCAGATGTCGAAAAATGTGGGAGTTTGTTTTAGCCTTGACCTCAGCCTACTCAAAAGGAAAGTAATACTTGGTTTAGAGGTTTAAATGCTGTAATTTACAAGTAAGCTCTCTCACCAAATGAATTTGAAATAAGTATCAGAGGGAAGCATTTAAAATTTGGCAAGGGAATAAAGATTTGAAGATTGCAGTGGTTTCTTTTACCGGAGGGGGAAAAAAAAAATCCCAACTTAATTGGATTTCTTTACAGGTTGCAGCTGTAAGTGCCTTTGCCCAGACTCTGCGAAGATACACGTCGCTCAATCACCTGGCCCAGGCAGCTCGTGCAGTGCTTCAGAACACTTCTCAGATCAACCAGATGCTCAATGACCTCAACCGTGTCGACTTTGCCAATGTCCAGGTACTCTGTTTTCTTTCAAAACGTGTCTTTTAATGAAAAGTATCCAATTTTTTTCTTCTTAATTAGGATCATCATATTTCTTTTCAAAGTTACATCAATTCACAGGCACATCTAGATTCACAATATCCTGAAAGAGGAGAGTTTTACTCAGCTATGGCTTTACTCCTCTGTTTTGCGGTTAAAGTCTGCTAATATTTATAGTGCTAGACAGCAACATATGTCACCAGGGTTTGCTGAATGATTAATAGAGTAATGATGACCACAGTCAGTGAAGTTTGGTAGGCAGGAGATGAAACGCTTTCATCTACTAGCTGTGGGGTCTTGGGCAAGTTCCTTAACTCTTCTGAGCTTTACTTTCTCCATTTTATAACACATATCTTAGATTACTGTTTACGTATTTAGTAATATGTAAAGCCCATAGCACCGTGACACGCACACGAGAAATTTGTTTTCAAAAGTGCCCCACCTTGGTTCGTGCCCTGGTCCGGGAGGATCCCACGTGCCGCGGAGCGGCTGGGCCCATGAGCCGTGGCTGCTGGGCCTGTGCGTCCGGAGCCTGTGCTCCGCAGCGGGAGAGGCCACAACAGTGAGAGGCCCGCATACTGTAAAAAAAAAAAAAAAAAAAAAAGGGGGGCCCCACCTTGAAACTCTATTTCAGAGTTTACTATAGGTACCTGGTAAATACTTGTTATTTGAAAAGAATTAGGTGTAACATATCTGACTCTTTTGATCATCCAAATGAAAGAATAATTTTTTAACCTAGTGACGAAACTACTCACTTGTACATCAAAGTACACGTAAAAAATAGCTACTTTAGGAATATTATTATGGAATCCCAACAAGTATTTTATTTCAGATACTAAAATAATGACGCTAATTGTTACCAATGAAAAAAAAAACAGTCCATGGCTCACTCAAAGCAAAAGCAACAAAAGATGTATAAATATTGAACATAATCAAAATTTTAAACTTCTGTGCTTCAAAAGAGACCATCAAGAAAATGAAACGACAACTTATAGTATTGAAAAAATGTTTGCAAATCATATATCTGATAAAAATTTATATCTAGACTATATAAAAAGAAGTATTATAACCCAACAATGAAAAGACAACCTCGTTTAAAAAATGGGCATAGATCTAAATAGATATTTCTCCAAAGAAGATATACAGATGTCCAATAAAGTACCAGAAAACTCATTCAGCAGCCACCAGGAAAATACAGATTAAAACCACACTGAGGGGCTTCCCTGGTGGCGCAGTGGTTAAGAATCCACCTGCCAGTACAGGGGGCACAGGTTCGAGCCCTGGTCCAGGAAGATCCCACATGCCACACAGCAGCTAAGCCCGTGCGCCACAACTACTGAGCCTGTTCTGTAGAGCCCGCGAGCCACAACTACTGAAGCCTGTGAGCCTAGAGCCTCTGCTCTCAACAAGAGAAGCCACCGCAATGAGAAGCCCGCGCACTGCAACGAAGAGTAGCCCCCGCTCACTGCAACTAGTGAAAGCCCATGCACAGCAACGAAGACCCAAGGCAGCCAATAAATAAATAAATTAATTAATTAAATCTATAAAAAACCCCGAGATACCACTTCACACACACTAAAATGGGTATTATCAAAAAATAAAATGGGTATTATCAAAAAGACAAATAATAGGGCTTCCCTGGTGGCACAGTGGTTGAGAGTCCGCCTGCCGATGCAGGGGACATGGGTTCGTGCCCCGGTCCAGGAAGATTCCACGTTCCGCAAAGCGGCTGGGCCCATGAGCCATGGCCGCTGAGCCTGCGCGTCCGGAGACTGTGCTCTGCAGCGGGAGAGGCCACAACAGTGAGAGGCCCGCGTACCGCAAAAAAAAAAAAAAAAAAAAAAGACAAATAGTAACAAGTGTTGGTGAGGGTGTGCAGAAATTGGAACCCTTATACACTAATGATTGGAATGCAAAGTGCTGCAGCCACTCTGGAAAACAGTATGGCAGTTCCTCAAAAGGTTAAACCTAGAGTTACCATATGATTTGGCAGTTTCACTGCTAGGTACATACCAAGAAAAATGAAAACATGTCCAGCTAAAAACTTGTTCATGCGTGTTCCAGCAGCGTTATTCATATTAGCCACATAAAAGTGGAAACAACTCAAATGTCCGTTAACTGATGACTATGTGAACAAAATGTGATATTCCACACAATGGAATATTATCGGGCAATAAAAAGATGACGTTCTGATACATGCCACAACAGAGATGAACGTTATGTTAAGCGAAAGAAACCAGATACAAAGGACCGTACATTGCATGATTCCATTTATATGAAATGTGCAGAACAAATACATGTATAGAGACAAAAAGTAAATTAGTAGTTGCCTAGGTCCTGTAGACTGGTGGGATTGGGAGGTGATAGATAAGGAGTAGTATGGGGTTTCTTCTTGGAGAAATGAATACATTCTAAAATTGATTGTGATGATAGAGGCACTACTCTGTGAATATACTGAAAGAAGCCATTGAATTATATACTTTAAATGAATGAATTGTTCGCTCTGTGAATTATGTCTCAGTAAAACTGTTTTAAAAAACAATATCGTTGCTTAAAGATAAACTAATTATTACTCCATTTCCTACAAAGTTTAATTAATCTACAATTCTGGACTAGTTTTATCATTTAAAAATATATCAAAAAGTAATATTTGGGTTTGATTTATTTTAGGGTGTCGTTAATTAGTTAAGTTCATTCTGACTTTCATGAATTGGGTTTAAACTTCTAATGTGTATAGTTTTTCTTAGATCTACATAAATATTTTTATATATACAAGCACACATACACACACACACATGCAAATATGTAAGCTCCACAAGAACAAACTGTCTCACGTTTACAAATCCATTAACTTTACATATTTCAGTGGAATTTACATTAACTGATTTTAGTGGGAATATTGAGTTCATATATTTTTGCCTTAAAATGTATACTGTTAACGTTTTTTTCAAATCTTCATTCAGAAAAGATATGTTTAAAAGTACTTTAAGAAGAGTAGAAATGGTAAGGCAACTTCTAGTTTCAAAAAGTAATTTAAGTTTAATAACCGAAAATATATTTAAGAATTATTCCTAATAATATCTGAGAAAGATTTAAAATTTTCTGTTTTAACATTATTTTCATTCGTATAGTTGTGTGCCTGAACCCTATGAAGTATGTATAGAAATGAGTTCTTCCTGGTTATAAACGCCAGCCTTGGCAACATTATTGCATATAAATGGTCAGTTATACATCTATACTACTACTCATCCCCCACTCACCGACTTTGAGGTTACCTTTTCCCTTCCTTTATTCTCAGCTACCAAGTTTTTCTGGGTCCACATGACAGTTATTAGTGCTGAAACCTGTGTGCTTAAGTATCTGTCCTCCAAGACCTCCTTCCTTTCGTTAGAGGACCATGAGCGCAGTGGTGTGCCCTCCATTTCCCCCTACATTTTACCTCTCACAACTCTGTTCATTTTCATATGTAATCTCTTTCTCAGGTTAGCATATTTTATCTTTAACTCCTTTCTTTCCTCTTCTGTTCCACATTTTACCTGGTTTTCACTCTCCTGCCTCCCATTCCACCTTCATCACCCTCTCCTGTTCATTTGGAAGTCCCTGCCCCTACAAGATTAACCTCAGTTAAGACTGACACCCTAAGGCATATAGGGTGATGCTCTTGTAATAAGGGAACTTTAATTTAAAACAATGAAATCACATGTAAGTGTCAATATTTTAATGCTCTAAGAGCTTATGTTTCTTTCAGGATATCCATAAATCTCTTTCATTACTTCATTCTTCTCTAATTAAATCTTTAACTCATGCATTCAGGATAATTTTCCTATTGCCGTATAATTGGTTTTCTGTTTTAATTAACTGATAGCGTTACAATAGTATTGCTTTAGAATTGTTTTGTGTAAATGGATAGTTTTCCAAATACAGTATGGGCTAAATAAATATACTTGGGTTGGTTGACCTGATAACCTAACTTTTGCATATACTTGTGTTTCTGTATTTAAAAGACATTCTGATTTTGAAGCTACTGACTCCTTATCATCTTGGAGATAATTTATTTCCAACTTAATAATATCTTTAATTTTCATCCTTACCTTTTTCCACTATAGAACTGAAATATCCAAACTCCTTCACAGGAATATACTTCACAGGAGTAATTACAGTGTACTCTATTGTTAGTATATTTTCAATCTTAAGAGTAGTAAAATGAAATATAATATAGTTTGAAAAGTCAGAATAATGTCCTATGGCTTTATTTCTCTAAGTTTAGTTTTAGATTATCATTATCTCTTGGCAAGAACTAACTTCCTAGGAAGCAGTGAGTTTGAATTTATGTTAAGAAATGAAATTAAATTCTTCCAAGGATACCAGTAAGTTCCTCCTGCCTCTTACCAATGCACAAAAAAATCTTCCACAGTGGGTATAGAGTTTCAGTTTTGCAAGATGAAAAAGAGACCTATTGCACAGTAATGAGCATATAGTAAACACTCCTATACTGTACACTTCAAAATGGTTAAGATGATAAGTTTTATGTTATGTGTTTTTTACCATACCACAATAAAAAAAATGCTTAGCCATTAATGAAAAAACGAAAACAACCTCCCCTATCCTTTCTTGAGACATAAATTCTTCCCTGGGTGCTCTTCTGGACTCCTAAATTGATATAAAAGTTCTGGGAGTCATTTAACAGTGTATTTTGAAAAACCTATTACATAGAAAAAAGTACAAAAGTAAGCAAAGGTGTAGTTACTAGATTGCTAATTCCAGCATTCTTCCTAATAGTAAGAAATTGGAATGACCATAAATGTGTAACTATATGGAATTGGTTTTGTAAATAATGGAATATTTATGAATTGAAGCAAATTCAGTCACTGAACAATAAATATAGCTCCTCATTTGCCTATATGGAAAGTCATTTATCATATATATTGAAGTGAAACTAAGCAAAATATCAAGTAAAATGTATAATATGATCCTCTTTTAAAATAACATGTACATAAGCATACATGCATATGTATATACTACATGTGAACAGCTTGAAAGTTATTAGCATGTTGTAGTTATCTCTTAATGTTGGCATTTTAGATATTCTTAATATTTTGTTCCTTTTTGTTTATTTGTATTTTCAATTTTTAATAATCATTGTGGTGTACTTAAAATACTTAAAAGTGATATTTAGGAGGTAAAATCGGAAAGACTATTACTAATTAGATAAGAGAAAGAAGGATAGTAGATGGTATCGTCAGCTGGGAATGTAGAAGAAACCCTAGGTTTCCCTGAAGAAATAAAATGAATTGAGTTTGGGCATTTTATATTTGAAGTACCTCCCAGTTGAAATGTCTCTTAAATAAGGTAAAGTCTGTAGGGCCAGGAGAGGTGCTGGAACCAGAGGGTGGAGATTAGGGGTTTATTTAGTTGAAATGGTTGATTTGAATAAATGTGTCCTCTGAGAACAGGTAGATTGAAAGCTGTAGACACTTTTCAGAAAAATACATACATATTCACAATGTTTTAGACATAGAATCAGGACCTTCACAGACACCCCTCCACAGAAATCTATTGTGAAAATATTATCTGGACACAGTGAACCCAGTTTAAAAATTCTTGTCACATTTCATTTCTCTAATGTTATGCTTGGGGAAAATGAGGCCCACGCAGATTAAATGAATTGCTTGAAGTCAGTTTAGCTGATTCAGGCCCTATGTTATCATCCATGTCCTTACTCAAATATTATATTACCAAATAATTGTATTCTGACCTTAAGAGTATAGTATTTTTTTAATGTTAAAATACAACATAGCACTAGAAACATTGTAAAACTTATGGCAGCCATTGAAAATTAACTTTAGAAGTTCCTGTTTTCATTGCTGTTACCAAACATGAAACTTTCCTGTCAGAACCAGAAGGAAAACTATAGTGATCAAATTTCTTGGCAGGTAGCCTTCCTACATTTTCTCAAAAGTATTTTTGTTGTTGTTGTTGTTGTTTTTGGTTCTGTGAATTAATTTGCATTCATAGCCTTGCCTCTGTAGCCCTTGAGACTTCAGTTTCTTATCCATAAAACTCATATAGCATATACTTCTACCTTGTATCATTCATTGTTTGCTTTTGTTTTAATCCTGAGGGACCACTTTTGGCCAATTGAATCTATTTATCCATCTGACTTACGCTAAATCTTTTCAAATGAATTGGCTTTAAAGTTTTATCTGATTGGGAGAAAAAAGAGAGGGAGTAAAAACTAAAGAAAGACGCCTCATACTGTAGGTTCAGGCTCCTGTTTTTCCTAAGTAATCATATATTTTAGTCTTTCACACAGACTAGTTAATGTAGAAAAACCAAGTCATACTTTTATGTCACATCACTTTTTCATGCACAAAGGCGATGTTAGTTTCCTTAATAACTGACAAGTAGTCCTTCATTTTCTTAATTCATTTAACTGTTTTACGCTTTCAATATAATTTGCCATTTATGCCTATGGTTTGTGTGCTGACACTCAATGAAAAGGTGCTGAGTTGAACTTTTTCTTTGCTTTCTGTGTACTGTCCCAGGAGCAGGCTTCCTGGGTATGTCAGTGTGATGACAACATGGTTCAGAGACTAGAAACAGACTTCAAGATGACTCTTCAGCAGCAGAGCACCCTGGAGCAGTGGGCTGCATGGCTTGACAATGTGATGATGCAAGCACTGAAACCCTATGAAGGAAGACCCAGTTTTCCTAAAGCTGCCAGGCAGTTTCTGCTAAAATGGTCTTTCTACAGGTATCGTCTCAATTTTTCCTATTCTGCAATTATGTATGTACATGCTTCTCAGAAAAAAAGCAAAGAAAGGAAGACTTTAGTTTGCAGAAACTCCGTGTTGTGATTATCTTCAACCCAACTCATGACTATAGCATCATGGAATTGTACCAGGAAGCTTATGGAAATAAAATTCCTGCTAGGAAAAGAAAGGCTCTTATTCAAAGCCCTAGAAGTTCTCAGATGGGAACATCTGAGATCCCAGTCTAGATAAGATGTTTAGCAACAGTCAGAAAAGGACTACAGTCCTCCTTCTGGCAAACGTGTATTATTTAGTCTTCTTTCTTGAGCCCTTACCACCACTCTTCTTCTTCTCTAGTTCAGGGATTCTCAAACTGTGGTTCGCTAGACCAGTAGCATCACTATTGCTTGGAAACACATTAGAAATGCATATTTTCAGACCCCTCCCCAAAATGTACCTGAATCAGAAACTGCAGAGGGGAGGCCCAGCAATCTGTGCTTTTTAAAGTATCGTCCAGGCAGTTCAGATGCATACTCAGAACCACCTAGTTAATTTCTTGATTTGATCAATTACAATTGTTTTCAAACCTAGCTGCACCTCAGAATTAGTGGAAAGAAGAACAAAACAAAACTAGGTATCTCCCAAAAACTACTGAATCAAAATCGTGGTGGTTAGAAAGTAGTGATTAGGAGTAGGGATAATCAGAAATTTTTTTTTCAAAAAGCTTACTCCTGGTGATTCTAATGCATAGCCAGTTTAGTATCGAATAATCTAGTAATACAAAATGAATCACTTTTTGACTAAAAGGATATATATATATATATATATATATATATATATATATATATATATATATGTAAATGTATGTTTTTCTAGACATAGAAGAACCCCAGCAGAGAAAGATTACTTGATATATAATATCAAATGTTGGGGTGAACCATTGACCATAGGTCTACACCAGGGGTTAAAAAACAGAACCTGTGTGAGTTGGCATATATACTATATATATGACATAGGATGGAATTGACAGAGTTCCATTTCTTAAGCTAAGTTACATAAGTCATATTTTTGACCCCGGAATTTATTCTTGTGATGGGAGTTCATTTCTTTGCTTCTTTAGATAATGGTGGCCTCACTGGCTCGGGCCGAAAAGCCATGTCTACTTTGAGGTTTAGGCAGTCCCTAATTTAGTTCCTGTGCAACCATGCGCATATCAAAGTAGTGACTACAGGACATACCACTGACTGTGGCTATGAGTACCCTATGGTCATCATCTGGACCTCAGTGGTGAGTCCAAAGCAGTTGTGAGGAGAGAAGGTATAGAAAGAAGTAGCAGAGTTTAGAGACTAGTAGGAATTCTGAACCCTGTAAGCCCAAATTACAGGATTTCCATCTTGTTTTGACCACCTTGATAAAGATGGAACCAGAGATCTTTTAATTATGATGGTAGTTGCTTGGTTTTTATTGTGACTTCTTTCTTTCTCAACTGATTTGGTCCAATTCTTATTTCTTAAACTGAAGTAGAGGTGTAGATTCACTGTATATGTTTAATTAGGAGTTAAATTATCCTTACATCCTGAAAACCGTTTTCTAGTGTCTAGCCCAGGGTTAAATGCAGTGAAAGAAAGTCTACCAGTTTTGTGTTGTTGTTTTGTTTTTGTTTTGGGGATGGAATAATTCCACGGTTCTGTCTCTCATATATTTAGTGCTTTTAGTCCATATGATTTGAAAAGCACCTTATTATGGTGCTGTCTAACTCTGTGACCCACTGATATGCTTCATTAAAGCCAGTCCTAGGTTTAGATCTGGGTGTCAGTGAGCAATGTGTTGATGATATGAGTTTTCCTTTGATATATGGGGAAGATTTGGAAAACATTATCACAGTATTCTCAAAGTAGATGTAGAAATAGTAGTATTAATAGTAGAATTCAAAATTTTAATTTGGGAACATTTCTTAAGAAGATTTCAGATATTTTCCCATTTGCTTGCAAGTTGATTTCATCCATTTTTTTTCCTCAGAAAATCATATAGATGGTATATGTGCTTCATGAATGATGAAACAGAAGTTATACTAGCTGTTGTTCCAAAACCTATATGACCAAAAGCAGAGTGCATCCTCTATATCAGGAAAAAGCAAGGTTTTTTTTTTTCTTCTTACTGCTTTCTTATGTCATTACATCAGACTTGCCCTTACTCCTTCCTGAGGACTTTTTTTTCTATGTTTAGTTGATATCATTTTAGAAATACACTCCCGGAGCCTTTGTCTCCACAGAGATTTGTTGCAGGTATCTTGACAGAAAATTACTTACTTGTATTTCTTGTTCTCTGCAGATATACAAACCCAGTAGATCATCACTTGCCTGCCCTCTGTCCTCCCTCAGTTGGGGATAGTTGGCTTGTTATTGTTAGGCACTATTATGGTTATTATTTTCATTTCAAGAAGTCTTGAAGGCGTATACTTCAGGGCCACAGAAGGAAAGGCATATTCAGACAGATGCATACCTCCTGCTGGTAGGCGAAGTCAATAACTTAGAAACTTAAGAGCCTCTAAAATCTGACCTGTTTTTTACCGAGGCATAAGAACATATTGAGTAATGAAAACTGCATTCACAAACAGAAGCAGAATTACAGAGTATTTTTTTTAATGTTCTTGGCTTTTTTAATAAGATTTGGCAAAAAAAAAAAAAAAGAATTTGGCAGTCACATATGTCAACCCTTCATTTTCTGAAGTTGATTAATCTCATAATTTCTAAAATTCTGTGTATATATTTATATGCATACAAATAAAGAAATGGACTGGCAGAGAATCATGATAGCAGCAGTTGACATGTTGCTGCAAACACCCTCTGCTCCAAACGGGGGTCTCTCCTTGCCTAACCTGGCTTTGAATGACTACTGCTGGCTCCCTGAGAGGTGGAAAAAATATCACCACCTTTCTTGGGCAGAAATGTAGAAGTTAAGTGGGCCATTTCTCAGCTTGTGTGTTTTGTGGATAACGGAACACAGAATTCCTCAGGGTCACCCTGAGGGTCAACCAAGTATCCCATTTTTAAAAATGAAATTTATAGCTTCGATACAGTGACTTGAAAGGGGGCACAGAGAACCTAGTTTGCCTACAATTGAACAATATATAAATCTTCCAAAAAGTAATACTCTCAGAATCAGCTATAAGCACTGTTTGAGAAGAGAGTTCACGGTAGGGGGGAGGGGGTGGTCACAGGTGCGACGTTCTCATCTTTCTTCTTTGGAAGGGTGTGATGTATCCCCAAATACATAAAGAGGTGGATTGAGTATCATGTGTTTGGGGACATGTTTCATTTTCCACACCATGAGTTATAAAGATAAATACACAAAGGTATTTCTCATCCATTATAAAATAATTAACATTTATAACTCTGATTTTAAAAGGAGTTGAATTCATGGTAACTTAGCAACATGAAATTCAGTGGAGTCAATTTTGCAACATATCTTACAGAAGTCTGAATCAGACAATAGGTTTCCAATTAAACTGTTAATTGTGTCATTTGATACTTGGCTTGTAGGGCAGAAGCCCAACACAGAGAGCATGAAGCAGACATAGCATTAATAATATAATTCAACTGATTCTTTTCTAAACATATGACAATAATTTCTTAGCATGCTTATCAGTATTTTTAAAAATAACTAGGTATTATAACTGAAGGTCAGCACCCTTTTTTTAAAAAAATTTTCCAACAGAATTTACTATTACATGTGTACTTTATGCTGAAATACGGTGATTGCCCAGCTGTCAAATAGAATCCAAAAGCCTTAGCATGGCCTATAAGACCCTACATGGTCCAGCTGCTAGTGACCTCCAGGTCCCACCGTGTATTCTCTTTGCTCACGTCCTCCAGCCACACTAGCCTCTGGGCTGTCCTTGGAATAAAACAAACATAGTTCTGCCTCAGTCTCTGTATTTGCTCTCCTTTCTGCCAGGAAAGCTCACATGTTCACACGGCTCACTCCTTCACTTCAGTCTCGGTTCTGCTCAAGATATCACCTCCTCAAAAAGAGTTTTCCTGACACCCTAACTTAAAGTGCCGGCACCCATCACTCGCCAATCTCTTAACGTGACTTATTGTTTTTCATAGGGTTTAATCACTACCTAACTTTATACTTTATATCTACTCTGTTTTTATCAACTGTCTGTCCTACTAGAATGTGAGCTCTGTTGAAGCCAAATTTTTGTCTGACTTGCTCTAGAACAAGACCCTGGCACAGAGTAGGAACACAATAAATATCTATTGAATGAATGAATATGAATTCTCTTGGAATAAAAAAATTGACTTTGCATTTTGTTTAATAATATCAGAAAGCTACTCAGTATGAATATTCTTCTTAGTCATTTACATTATTTTAAGGGAAATATAAAGCCCTAAAAGTTGAATTTTGAAATATACATATAATTCATTCTATATCTGTGATATTTATCCCTGCAAAGATTTATTGACATTCAACCGGCCCACGATTCTCCTATGTTACAATGAATATCTTCTTTTTAAAATAAACAATTTTTGGATTATGAAATTAGTATATACTCACTTTAGAAAATCTGGGAAATACAAATACTATAAAAAGAATAAACTTAAATCATCCATAATTTTACTACCCAGAAATAACTACTGGTAAAATGTTTTCTTTCAGTGTTATATAAAATTGAGATCCAGTTGTTTATCAGGGTTTATTATCTGTATTTTTCCCTTAACATTTTTCATTTAACATTATACCTTAAGCATATCTTAAGAAACATACTTTTTAATGTCCTCACAATATTTCATTTTGTGTATGTCTCATACATAATTTAAACATCCCGTTTGTCTCTTATTCTTGAGCATTTAGGTGGTTTTTGGTCTTGTGATACAATTATAAAAAATACTGTAACGATTATCTTTGTATAAAGTTGCACATTTATCTTCAGATAAATTGAAATAAATTTGTACTTTTTAAGGTGACTAATACTATTTTAAAGAAGTGTGCTATCTCGATGCTTATAATAAAGTATTAAACATTCCCATTTATTTAGGGATAGGATTTTTTTAAGATTTATAGCGATAGTTTCTATGTTAAATGGGCTCATATTATACTTTTTAGTTCTTGCACTTAACATTATATCATTGACATCTTTCCAAGTTACTGCCTATATGTGTACTCTCCCTCATTTCTTTAAACTTTTATATAAATTTACATATATGAATGAACCATTTTTTTTTACTTAGTATCCTACAAATGGATATTTAGTGTTGCCCCCTATTTTCTCACCAGTATAAATATTGCTGCAATTAAAACTATCTTTGCTTATTTGTGTAAATTTCTAGAATTAGAACTGCTAGGTGATCACACCAGTCAGAATGGCCATCATCAAAAAATCTACAAACAGTAAATGCTGGAGAAGGTGTGGAGAAAAGGGAAGCCTCATACACTGTTGGTGGGAATGTAAATTGATACAGCCACTATGGCAAACAGTATGGAGGTTCCTTAAAGAAACTGAAAATAGAACTACCATATGACCCAGCAGTCCCACTACTGGGCATATACCCTGAGAAAACCATAATTCAAAAAAACACATGCACCCCAATGTTCACAGTAGCACTATTTACAATAGTCAGGACATGGAAGCAACCTAAGTGTCCATCGACAGAGGAATGGATAAAGAAGATGTGGTACACATATATATATATATATATATATATATATATATATATATATATACACACACACACACACACACACACACATATATATATATATACACAATGGAATATTACTCAGCCATAAAAAGGAATGAAATTGGATCATTTGTAGAGACGTGAATGGACCTAGAGAGTGTCCTAGAGATTGTTCATACAGAGTGAAGTGAGAAAGAGAAAAGCAAATACTGTATAATAACACATATATGTGGAATCTAGAAAAATGATATAGATGATCTTAGTTGCAAAGCAGAAATAGAGAAACAGACGTAGAGAACAAATGTATGGATACCAAGAGGGAAAGGGGTGGGGTGGGAGGAATTGGGAGACTGGGATTGACACATATACATTATTGATGCTATGTATAAAATGGATAACTGATGGGAACATGCTGTATAGCACAGGGAACTCACCTAGTGTACTGTGATAACCTAAATGGGAGGGAAGTCTAAAAGGGAGGGGATATCTGTACGTGTATGTCCCATTCGTTCTGTTGTTCAGTGAAGGCTAACACAGCTTTGTAAAGCAACGCTGCTCAGCCATAAAAAGGAACGAAATTGAATTATTTGTAATGAGGTGGATGGACCTAGAGGCTGTCATACAGAGTGAAGTAAGTCAGAAAGAGAAAAACAACATATGCTAACACATATATATGGAATCTAAAAAAAAAAAAAAGGTTCTGATGGACCTAGGGGCAGGACAAGAATAAAGACTCAGATGTAGAGAATGGACTTGAGGAGATGGGCAGGGGGGAAGGGTAAACTGGAACAAAGTGAGAGAGTAGCATTGACATGTATACACTACCAAAGGTAAAATGGATAGCTACTGGGAAGCACAGGGAGATCAGCTCTGTGCTTTGTGACCACCTAGAGGGGTGGGATAGGGAGGGTGGGAGGGAGACGCAAGAGGGAGGGGATATGGGGATATATGTATACATATAGCTGATTCACTTTGTTATAAACCAGAAACGAATACACCATTGTAAAGCAATTAAACTCCAATCAAGATGTTAAAAAAAAACGAAAACATTGTCAGAGAGAGAGATAGCCTGCTTGTATTTTGTAAAAACAACAACTAGAAAACACTACTAGGTGAAAGCATTTGTGCATTTTTAGTTTCGACATGTGTTGCCAAATTTCACTTCGTAAATGTTTTGTGAATTCATGCTTGTAGAAACAGCAAATGAGAGTTCTTTCCCCATACCCTCTCCAACACTGATCTTTTAATGTCTTATAGTATAATAGATGATATATGGTATCTTACCTTTAATTTACATTTCTTTTAATTTTGAATAAGATTAGTCATATTTTTGTATACTTGTTAGCCATTAGTCTTCTCCAGGCTGTATTTTAAATAGCTGCTGTCTTTCTTCAGCAAGAGATGTGTACTTAGGAGTGAATATTCCACCCCATATTATTTAATTTTTCAAAATTATTTACTTCACATGATCAAATTTGGATATATGTAAAAATGTTAGGCAACTTTTTATTGTTATTTTTATGTTGTTTTTGCTTTTGCTTTTTAAAGTAGAGGATTCTCTGCCTGTTAAAATTTGTTCCATAGGAAAATAAAGTTTAATTTCAATAGCTATTAAATTTATAATAATTATTTTTATGAATAGGTGATGTGTTACTGAGTTTTGGGAAAAGCATGCATCGAATTATAACAGAATTTTGTCATTATATCTTTGACATATAAGTGAAAGCGTTAATTTATTTTTAGTGATTCTCTTATAGAGTTCCAAACTTAAGGTATTCATTAAAGTATTTGACTCTAAGGAATGATTCACCAGTACTGCTTTTTATGATGATGAGTATATTATTAACTCCAACATATGGAATAGGATAGTAATAGGTAGTTTTGCTTAAGATTTCACGTACATTATCTCATTTGACTCTCAGGCTAATCTTGAACCTTTAAATGTTGAATGACATACTCACAATCAAGATCACATGGTGGTTAACATGGATCTAACTCCAAACCCATACTTTTTTTCTGTTTAGTAAATAGATCCACAGAATGAGAGACATCTGCCGTCATCCTATAGTAACACCTGTTCTTGCTGCCGTAGCCAAATGAGAGTCAGAAGCTCAGCTCCTCCTGTTTTGTGTATTAGGATCATAATCACTTATATTTGAGTCTTGTTCTATTCATTCATAAGTCTGTTTCACAACCTTTAACACATTTTGTCCTTGAAATCATCACGCAAATTAGGTAAGACCAAAAGTACTGCTTTCACTTTCACCCAAAAGGAAAAACACTCTCATGGAAATGATTTTTTTTTTGAGATTGATAGTGAATTAATGAAGAGCCAGGATCAGGATCCAGGGCTTTAGAGTTTTAGATGTACAAGGATGATCTGTCACTTGCCAAGTTGAATGTGTAGAATTTGATGTATTACTAGCCTCTATATAAATAAGGTTGAAAATGAAACAGAAATGTAGTCTTCTGTTTTTCCATCTGTCTGGCATTTTACAATTCTTCATTGCAAAATAAGGCCTAGGAATATCAGCCCATACATTTGTGAGATTCTATCTCCTCCTCCTATCAGAGAATATAATGCCTGTTTTAGTTTGCATAGGACAGAAATCTCTAGAAAAGGACACTAAATGAAAGTGAGGAGAAACACACACATACACACACACACACACACACACACACATACATCCTACCCTGATTCTAAGATAGAAATATTAAAGAGATTTGAAGTGCATGGACAAGCTTAATAATTGACATGTCTTCAATGAGGCCAAAATTTTATTTTGATTCACTTACATTTTGAGTATAATAGAGTGTATTGTTAGTATTTCATTAATAATATGATTCAGATTTTGGTATTTTATAAATTAAACATTCATATTTTTCAAAGTTATGCATTTCTTAATTGATTTTATTATGCTATTTCTAATGGAAAAATCACCTTAATTTAATTTAATGGAAATCAGTAAGGAACTAGAATCACTTAATAAACTTACCTTCCAACAGAACTTTCAGGGATCCCTGTACATAACCACCTACATTCTACATTGCCACATTTGGGAGCATTGCTTAGTGTGTGTGTGTGTGTGTGTGTGTGTGTGTGTGTGTGTATATATGTATGTGTATATATATATATATATACATACATATATACACACTTTTTTAAAGATAAATTTATTTATTTATTTTTGGCTGTGTTGGGTCTTCGTTGCTGTGCTTGGGCTTTCTCTAGTTGTGGTGAGCGGGGGCTACTCTTCGTTGCAGTGTGCGGACTCCACACTGCGGTGGCTTCTCATTGCGGAGCACGGGCTCTAGGTGCACGGTCTTCAGTAGTTGTGGCTCACAGGCTCTAGAGCGCAGGCTCAGTAGTTGTGGCTCACGGGCTTAGTTGCTCCGAGGCATGTGGGATCTTCCTGGACCAGGGACAGAACCCATGTCCCCTGCATTGGCAGGCGGATTCCTTACCACTGCCCCACCAGGGAAGTCCCTGCTTAGTATATTTTGTAAACTTGGTCAAATACATCTTTTTCTCACAGCGTACCCCAGAGGTCGTTATCATTGAGAGATACTGACACAGTGTTTACGCGTCATCAATAAGACCTTCACTTTGAGTTGCTTTTTCTTATGGTGATGATTTGCCAGCCTTCCAAAAATATTTTTTATTCAATTCTGACCCCTTTGTGAATTTAATAGAATCAAAAGACTTGCCTATGACAGTAAAATGGTTTTTCCCAGTTAATACTTGTCTAGCTCTAATAAGGATCTAGTCAAGTTTCAGTGAAGGTGACCTATTTACCACTCTGTTTGAAAGAGTTGAGCCAACTGCTTTCAGTAGTGAAATTATTCCATGGCAGGTTGTGTGCTGTACCAATCTTTTAGACCTCTAACTTCTTTTAAGAGGAAAATTAGATTGAACTCTAATCCTGCTCACTAACAATGGCTGCATATGTGTCTTTTCTCTTGGAACAGCTCAATGGTTATTCGGGACTTAACCCTACGCAGTGCTGCTAGCTTTGGCTCCTTCCACCTGATCCGTCTGCTCTACGACGAGTATATGTTCTACTTAGTAGAGCATCGTGTTGCTCAGGCAACAGGAGAGACACCCATAGCGGTCATGGGTGAGGTAAGAGAGGCTAAAAGAGCGAAGACCCACAGGGCTTTCTAAAAAGATCTGAATTTTATTTTAATCTAAATGTATTAATCGTCGAAGCAACGGTTCCTAACCAATGAGTCTTGGACCCCAGAGGGCCTGTGTGGTTATTTCAGGGGGTCCTTAAATCCCTCTGTTCATACATATTTTCTTAGTCAAAGGTTCTAAAACTGTCGATTATATCATGTGAAAGTACATGGAATATTTAAATATGCTATAAAGGTGTCTATGCAAAAGAAAATCTTGAGAATCACTGAACTTTAAAAAATCCTTAATATTACTCAGCCATAAAAGAGAATGAAATAATGCCATTTGCAGCAACAGGGATGCACCTAGAAATTATCATACCAAGTGAAGTTAAGTCAGAGAAAGACAGATATTATATGATATCACTTATATGTGGAATCTAAAAAAAATAGTACAAATGAATTTATTTACAAAACAGAAACAGACTCACAGACATAGAAAACAAACTTATGGTTACCAAAGGGAAAGCAGGGGTGGGATAAATTGGGGGGTATGGGATTAACAGATGCACACTACCACATATAAAATAGATAAGCAACAAGGTTTTACTGTATATAGCACAGAGAACTTGATCCAATATCTTGTAATAAACTGTATGGAAAAGAAATGAAAAAAAGTTTATAGATATATACATATATAAATATATGTATAACCGAATCACTTTGTTGTATACCTGAAACTAACACAATATTGTAAATTCGCTATACTTCAATTTAAAAAAAATCCTTATTGACTGGAAAATAAGAAAGATTGATGCTTCTGATAAGGCTAAGGGCTAGGAACTCAGAGGAAAAAGTTAAATATGTATTTTGTAGACTCTTTTTCCAAGTGCCCAAGAACACAATGAAGGATAATAACAATGATGATGAAACTAATAGCTACCATTTTGGGGGCACTTACTACGTCCCTTATGTATAATAAAGCATTTAACACATACAACAACTCTTTGAGATAGGTGCTACGTTATCCTGTTTACAGATGAGAATCTGAGGTTTAGGAAGAAAGCTAAGACACAGAGAGATTAAAGGGTTACATAGCTAGCAGACAGTGGAGACCTGTTTTGAATATTCAGTCTGATATTCATACCCATGCTCCTAATCACTAAAGGTGTAGGAAAAAAATTCTCTTCTTCTTAATTTCTGGATAGTGTCAAAATGTATTTTCAACATGTCGTAAAGCTAAAATGCTAAAGTTAATATACACAAGGGCTGGTTAATATAATGAGGGATAGATGCACATGCACAAACGATTCAGCCCTGGCTCACTTTGTTGTATTGAACTGGGTTTTGATTGAATCCAGATTTTGCTGGATTATGCCAGGTTAGGCAATGTTACATATTACTGCCCAAAGCAGTCAAGAAGACATGTTCACTTTTAAGCTATGTGTGTGTGCTTATTTAAATTAAAAAAGTAAAAATAAATATTAGATGATTTTCCTAGTTTAATAAATATGATGATAAAGGTATAAATTTAAAAATATATTAAAATACCTCAAGGACCTTTATAAGTATTCTAATATAAATAAAATACATGTGACTTTTATTCAGAAAGTTGGTTAAAATATTCTTCTTTCCCTCTTTAAAATCCCTTGCTGTATGCTGATCTATATGTGTTTGTATGTTTCTTAATGGTGATTGTGCCTAAATGATGCCAATTATGTGTATGTGAGATTAAGCAAGATTCATTTTAGCTTTTAAATTACAGGCAGGACCTCATCATTGACCAAAACAATCTGGACTTTTCTTAGATTTGAGTTCCCCTCAGTGCCTCTTTCCTTAGTTCTCTTATAGATGCCTGGTTGCAAAATGCCCAATTGGCAAGTAGATTAAATACGATAAAATTTTTTAACTCAGGGCTCAAAACTTCTGAAATAGACATGCCTTTTGGTATATTTAACACATTTGGCAACTACCTCATATGCTCCAGGACTTCTTTAACAGGATAACCAGGATAATGATAAACAGCGATTCTCATTAACACCATGTGGCTAATCCTGATGCGTGATCTCTGTTTCCCCTGCATCTCTAGGGAACAAAGCCTGTGGCCATGAGCCAGTGACACAGTGTGAAGACTTAGCAACCTCCTCATATGCTAATACAAGCAGTACTGGCTCACCAGTATTAAAATGGCCTTATATAGTCTATACTGCCAACTAATCATTGTAATGATTTAATTGACATTCTTTTTTACTATAGTAAACAATGTAAATGAATAAGACAGATTGCCACATGATTCAAAGATATAATATAAATAAAGTCTAGATCAGAAAGTAAGGTATAAATACCTTCTCTAAGATCAAAGATCTAAGCATACCTCTTGATTTCTTTGCTTACTATCTCCTTACCCAATTTATAGGAAAATCCTTTGAGCTGTCTATGCTCATCCATTATTCAGCCAAGGCCAAGTAAAGCTAATTTTACAGGCTTGATCTCCCCTTAAAACATTGATGCCTCGTAGACCAATTGGCCGTTATAGACCTGTTGGCCATGGTCATATTATCATGTCTAAAATTTCTTGATTCTTGGGAAAAGGAGAAGGAAATTCAAGGGAAAGGAAGGCTGTTTTCTCATGCATCTCTCACGTGTTATCCTAAGCCTACCCTAGAAATGAGATTGGAGGTAAAAAAGACTTTCATGTGTCAAGCCTCAGCTGCATTCTTAGCTCCGTAAATGACCTCCCTTTCCAAACCTCAAGTCCAGAAGTGCCTGTGTATATAATGGGAGCAACACCGCAGGCCAAAATCCATTGAAATCCATAAAAATCACCATTACCCTCAATTGCAGCAAGCGGTTTTCAATCATCAGTAACAACCACCACAAAAACAATAATAATTGTCACTATTTATTGAGAATTTATTATACCCTTAATGAAATTAAGCTCTTGATCTATCTACTAATGGTCCTTTCTCAGTAAATGGTACCCTCCCTGTAGATCATGTTGGATACGTGAGCATCATCTTTATGTATCTTTCTGTCTTGACCTGCATATCCAACCAGTTACTAAGTCTGCCCTTTCCCAAACTCCCCATAGTGCAGTCAGTATCATCTTATGAAAATGCAAACCTGATTGTGTTATCCACACTTAAAACCCTTTAGTGGCTTTTTCTTCTTCTACTTAAGGAAGAAGAGTCTTCCCTTGGTATAAGATCTGGCCCTGTCTCTCTGATCAACCTCACCCTCCCTCTTCCAGGTCCTTCTGCTGCAATCACAGTAGTCTTTTCTCTATTCTTATTCACCAAGCTTTTCTCATCATTGCACCACTGTGTAAACTGTGCGTTTACCTGGAGCCCTCTGCCTGACTCTCCTTGCCCATTCTAACTCCTTCATGTCTTAAATATCAGTTCCTCGAGGAGGCCCAGTTTCCCCCAGACTACGTTAGATGCTCCTTTTCTCTCTGATTTGTACTTTTACTTTTCATTCTAGAACCTACGTAATATTAATTGCGTGATTCTTTGTATGATTTGTGTTATCGAAGATTTAATGCCTGGAAATAATGGAGAACTTTAAGTCAGAAGAACTAAACTCTACTTATAGTTCTGTCATTTATGGTAGTATAATCTTGGGCAAATTGTGTTCACTTTTGTTGATTCTCAGACTTACCTCTAAAATTAATTTATTCATTTATTTAACAAATACTTCTTATGCATCTACTCTAGACCAAACATTATAATGTTTAGGATGTAGTGATGAACAAAATGGATTTTGATGCTGCATTCAAGGAACTTATATTTTAGTTGGGGATACATATTTGTTAAATGTTCATATAACTACATAGCTATAAATTCTGATAAGTGCTGTAAAGGAAAATTAAAGGGATATAGGAATACTTAAAGAATAATATTCACTTGTGAGTGAATATTATTTTTAATCTATTTTACAGACGATGAAATGAGACACAGAGCCAGTCACAGTCACACAGAGTCACACAGCTACTAGGTTGTAAGATCAGTTTCTGAAACCAAGCAGCCTGGCACCAAAGCCGTTGCTGTTTATCTACCATGCTTATTACCTGCTGCAGGATGGGGTGAGATTGGAATAAGAATAGTTCAGAAATCAGTAAAGGGACAGCTGAAAAATAGTCACAAACTTTATTGGACATTTGTTTTACCTTTATAGGTGCTGTATTTGGGAGAGGTGTCAGGCAGCTAAATAGATCCATAAGCAAAGGGAAAGGTTTCCCTTTCAAAGTAACTTAAGGATAATTAATACATCTTTTCACTAATGTGAATTCAATAAATGAGTTTTAAAATTAACATTATTTACATTATTTGAGCAGGCAAGAGAGACCAATACATCATGTTTTACATATAAACACAGTATACAAACATGCAAGTTTTATTTTTACATTCCCTGTAGCACTGACATTTCAGTTGTTGAAATGAAGGCTACCATGTAATGGAACCCCGAAATGAAACAGCATCACCACCATGAGTTTTCTTCTAAACGTCAGCCTGCTACTACATTAGTACTGAGCAGTAAGTTATTTAAAGCATCTGCATTTCCAAAGTTTCATTATTATTTTTATTTTTTGCCTAGATGATAAAAAGGAAACTATTTACTGCTAAGATTTATGCAGTTTTTTGAATTTTTATTTAAATATTGTAAATATGCCAATAGAGTTTCTGGCAGTGGTGAAATTTTTAAGAGTAGGAATAAAGTAAAATAAACAAGTTGCATCTGTTTGCTCACCTGTTAAATTTTTTAAAACATCATAAGGTTTTCTGTACAGCTCTGACAAGGAAAATTGAGCAGAACATATACTTTTATTTGGATTTTATGAGCAGTTGAAGGATATTTAGAAGTTAATGGCATACATGCTTTATTTCTTTAAAATATACGTAGTCTTAATATATTCACTGAATCTACAAATTTTTATTGCTTCATAAAATGATTTTCTGTGACAAACATTTTTATATTTAATGTGTTAAATATATTTAAATTGCCTTTATCATAATTTAATTATACTTAATATTATATCTTTGTAATCAACTTTTTGAAATAAAAATAGGAACCAAAAGCTGCTTTAATTGCTCAGCTGTGAATATCAATATTAAAAATATAATATTTTAGTAATATTTTTAGGGAAAAAAAATTGAGGAACTCTTAAGGGTTTACCATTAAAAGAAAAATGTCTTGGCTTCAGTAAAATTGATATACTCAAAGCGAAAGGGTAAAAAGCTCTTTAAAATTTAAAAACTGGAGAAGAGCAATAATAATTCACAGGCAAGCTTTTAGGATAAAAGTTGAGTGAAAAAGTTCCATTTGACGGAAGTACAACCATTGTAAATATGCATGGATGCTTAAGATAAAATCAAATTAATGAAAAATAGATTTCAGTGAGCATTATTCTAGTGCAACTAGGGAATACACTGAAAATGTACCTGTTGAATAATAGACTTGTTATAGAATATTTTAAAAGGGATGAATCATATCACAGTTGAAATCATTTGCAGGAAAAAAAAAAACATCTTGGAACAGTAGTAACTTAAAAAGTGTAATGAATACTTGTCAAAAGTTATATTAGTTATTCTTTATAATAAAGCTTACTGTTTATTAATATTTTTCTAATTGAAGACTGGTCTTGTGACAACTACTCTGCTAAATGTCTTACATTTTTATGTAATATTCACCAAAACCTTACAAGAGATATGTTAGTGTCCCCATTTCACCCATAAGGAAAACAGAGGTTGAAAGTTGCCCAATATCAGAACTAGTGGTAGCGCTAACTGTAGGAAGTGGGGCTGTCTCACTCCAAGTAGCCAAATCGGTTCAATCCACATTTTAATTTTTCACCATATAAATTGTTTATAGACAGTTTCGGAATAGGGACTAATTTATTTCTGTCTGTACTTTACAACTCCCCCAAATGCCTGCACACTCGCAATCATGCACAAACCAGATGCCTGGTATGAAAGCTTTCATTATTTTGTTCCAAGGCTTCTTTCCTCTGCATTGCAGGATGCATCTTGATAGTCCTACCACCCTTCCCCTTTCCACTTTTTGTTAGTAGATGTTCAGAATATGCAAACTAAATGGAATATTAGTCTAAGCAAATTGCAGTTGGAAAGCTAAATCTGCCAGAAGACAACAACAACAACAAATTACACCCTTCAGCTCCTCTGTACCCACCCACAGACCTAAATCAAAGTTATGGTTTTAGAATTTGCAGTTTGCTTTTAGCTGTAAATCTGCTCCTCTACATTAGCACAATTCTAACATCTTGAAAATAAATGATAAAAGTGACTCCCTGGAAAGCCTTTCTCCTCCACCTTCATCCTCCAAGTTCCTAAGAATTATCTCTGTAGATGCTCTCCTGTATTTTTTTCTGCTCTTTCCTGGTTTGTCATTCTGTTCCTTACTCTCCTTGCATGTGAGCAAAGCACCTATTGACTCAGCAGCCCAGGGCTGCAACCCTATCCCTCTGGGATCCCTGCTCATTAGCTTCCTCCACTTGGTTTCCTTCCCTGCTTGCTCTGGGCTCTAACCTCTCCTCACATCCTCTTCAGGGAATGGAGTTTTGCTTACAGCTCTGGTCTAAACACAATCCCACAATAGGTGCCCCAAAAATACTCATTCAAGGAAGGAAGTACAAAAGAATGATGGAAAGACAGACAGCCAACTAACAGAACTTCTCATTTCATTTCATGATGGACATACTGGATTTCTATATCAGGAAAATAATGCTCCTAGACCAAGAAGAGCTCCCTTTCCCCAGAGTACTCCTTCAGTATTTCAGAGAACCTCCGTTATGAAGTTGGGTTTTCATAAGTGCTTACAACTAGAGATTAGTTTTCCTGAAGTGTTTGGAAGTGGGAAAAGAGAAGAAAATAGAAATCCAGGAATTCTTGACATTGTTCAAGAACTAAAATGATCACTGTAGACGTTAGGAAGGGAAACTCGGCACACTGTCCTTTTCAGCAAAGTCCGCCGCTGGGCTCTTTGCTTAGCAACAGGTTAGCCTGGTAGCCCAGCCTCAGAGTCAACTAGGTGTGAAACGTTCCCTGGCCTAGATTAAGCATGACAGCTCCCCCTGCTGGCCTCCTTGCCATGCTCTTATCATCCTGTGCCCAGCCCAAGCGGCTCTGGCCTTCCATTGTCTTTCTGGTATTTTTGCTCAGACACAGGTGAAGTTGATGGTTGCTGGTCCTCCTGGTAAAGAAATAGTCCTTGTTTGGGATGGGTAATTTCCTCAATTCACAGGAGTTGTTTTCTGCTTTTCACCATCACTATACTAAAATATACTTTCATAAGTATGAGAGATTTTCAGCAAGTATATGGGCCAGTTGTGATGATCCTTCCATCACTTCAAATCTGATTCATCCTAGTGGTAAAGGTCTGCTTGGTACAAAGATAACATGTTTCCACACTTCCACCACCCTTGTCTCTCCAGTTAATAATTTCCAAAAAAAAAGGGAAGTGGTATAATCAAAATAGGTACTCCTCTGACATAATAAATTGATATCATGCTTTCCTGATAGACAGTGAAGGTGGCCTCCGTGGGAGCTTGTCTTTAGTTAAGAGCACCAAGGTTCTTTCTTTTCAGCCCATAGTTTTATTTACATAAAGGATATGCTGCCAGGCCCAACCCTAGCATTTGGGTAAATAGATCTTGGTAATAACTTGGAAGGCTGGGTTTAAATTTAAAATTCTTAGGCTCCTCCTAGTTCCATGCCAGAAAATGGTGACATAGACATAGTTGACCCATGGCCCACCCTGTGGCCCCTAGACCACTCCTCTTGTGTATCATTCCCTATCCTGTATTGTGAAGAGCCTGTGCTCATGCTTGTGGGCACCTCAGTCCAGTGTTCAGGTTTTGTCTGCCCTTTGCAAATAGCTGCACCTCCGCACTGGCTCTCCCTTCGTTCTTCTGATCGGTGGACTTAGGGAGAGACCTGCACAGGCCTGAAAGGGGACTTGGGGCTTTAGGCAGGGAATTCTGGGATCTCAGGTAACAGAAGTATGGTCTGGGGGTAGGAGTGAAACACAGGCTCCAGGAGGGCACATCCACGTGGCCCAGTGGACTCCTTGTCTGTGGGGAGGGCCATGGCCACAGGAAAGCCAGAGCAGGGCTCTCCGTGGTGTGGGGCTCAGGACAGAGGTCCCTCTTGGTTTGGCCTAGTGGTAGCATTAAATGTTACTGGTTTTGAAATTACTTTTCTCCTGAAAAGCAACTAAGACCTGTATTCCTACTTCTTCACTACCTGCGTGCTCACTTATGAGTGCTTCTTAGAGGTGTTTCTCCTTGAAGTATAATGGATTTACAATATTATATTAGTTTCAAGTGTACAGCCTAGCAATTCAGTATTTTTACAGATGATACTCCATTTAAAGTTATCACAAAATAATGGCTCTATTTCCCTGTGCTCTAAATATATCCTTGTTGCTTATCTATTTTATACATAGTCATTTATATCACTTCTTAGAAATTTTGAAACAATATAAAGGTAGATAAATTACTGTGTTCCCAGGGCGCGGAGGGCAACAAAAAAGCCTGAACAGTCAGAATCATGATGAAAATATGCTACCCGGGTAGAGAGTAGCCAATAGCACAAGTTGCCAGGATAGCTGGCTAGCCTGAAGGGGTAGAACCAACAGCAAATATAGGGCAGAATTTGCCTTGCTGTGAAGCAAACGGGCAGAAATCTTAGCCATCTTAGCAGGCTTCAGTAAAACTATTTGGAAATACATAGAAAAGTCCACTTCCAGAAAAACAAAAACAAAAAACAAGGAACACAAGATTTTACCAACTGGAGCACTAACATGCCTTGCGAATTTTTTAAAATCAGAAATCCCTTTAAAGTCAGCAATTATTTTTCCTCAGTTGTGAAATCCTGTACCCGTGCTAAATGCAATGCTTTGACTAATTTGGTTCTCATTTGGAAGACATTAAAGAAAATAATAATGTTCTGAAATCCCTTATGATTGAAATTTCAAGACATTTCTCTCCACCATCAAAAACATTCAAAATAGTTGCCACTACCTAATCCTTTTGTGATCGATTCTACTAACTTCGGTTAAAAGAACTGAAATCATAGGAGATTGTGCAGCTATCTAAGGTTTGTAAAGTTCAGAACATTACAAAGTTCAAGCTAAGTACAGAATGTTGAAAGATTAGAATTGGGTCAAGAACTTCCAAATCTGCATGGGAACAATCTTCCTGCTTTTATAGGAACTGCTTTAAAGGCTCTTACTCCTTTACTGACTTCTTAGAAGAACAGAGCGAGAAGCAGTTGGTTAGGTCAAGGTTTACATGTTGACATTCATCTGAGCTCGTCAGCTATTTCTGGTTGTGTGATCATCCTCATTATGCTAAAGGTACAAAACATACACACACACACCATCCTTGTTTAGGACAGCCCTTCTCATGGTATTTGCTTGAGCCATAAATGGCTTGGTCAGTACATCAAGTGACTTCAACTTCAGCCGTAGACTGAGTTTATAGTGTCAACAACCTTAGGTCAAAGCCTAAGGAACACTTCCATTCTGAAGCAGTACTCCTTGTAGCCCCACTCAGCTCGAGACATTTCATTTTGAAATCACCCTCTTACGGTTTTAGGGTTAAATGGAATTCTAGGACTTCAGTATTTGAAAATTGAGTCTTGAAGACATTAAACCCTGTCTATTTCATATATGTGGAAACCTGAGGATCAAAGAGTATTATGTCTGGGGTCACAGGACTGATAGTGGCAGAGTTGGGATTCAAACCCAGGTCAGGCTGGCCCCACACCCCAAGTTGTTCGACACCCAAATTTAAATTTCATATTTCCCATTTAATACCTTTGCAACCTGGGCAAGTTATATATACGTATATCTCAAGAAAACTTGAGTTCTCTCATCAACAAAATAAACATAAGAACCATTCCTTCACAGGGATGTTGTGAGGACTAAAGTAGGAAGGAAGATAGGTATAGGTTGTTAGGTATAGGTAGATAGATGGGGTGGATAGGCAGGCAAGCAGACAGGCACATACAAGGTACCAGATTTTTGTTAGTTCCATTTCCTTTCCCTTTCCTTTCCATAAGTATATAAATATCTGAAGTTATGTGTATTAGTCAAGAGGGACTATATTTGGTTGCCTTCTACTCTGAATTAGATTTTTTAATATTGATTTTACACTGACAATCCAAGTAATACTGTGTTGAATTAGACCGTCATTTCTTGACAATACAAACATAAGCTTAGAAGTTGAAATTAATAAAACAGATAACATAAAGGCATGTGAAGTCTTTAATAATACTATATTACAAGGGGAAAATAGCCTGTAGACTGTTTTTGAATGGTGAGTCAAATGATTCATGGAATTACAAAGCATCCAACCACATTATTTGGGATGTAGCCAAAGTGGTAATCAGAGGCAAACTAATTCAATGCTTTATAAAACACCGCCAACATAATAGAATGGGGAAAGGAGTCAATTAGAAAAGAAAATGGCAACATTAGGGAGGAAGCATAAACATAATTGGGTCTAACTAGACATAGCTAGACTTGGATAAAATCTTATCAGTAGGATTGATTGAAAGGTCTTATATGTACTTATGAAGCGGGAAGAAAGTATTATATATAAAATTATATATATATGTAAAATTTATGCAAGTTAAAAGGTAAATGTCCCAGAGAGACATCTAATGTCAGCTAATCCCCCGCTAGCACCTTGGCATCTGGCTGCAGCGTCTATACCGCATGGATCCTCATGGAACCATGGAGTAGTGTTAACACAAGAGGGCTTTTCCGAGGTTGTTGGAGCTGCTTGCTGTGCAGTTTGGTGGCACAGGTTGCTCTCATGAAACTGTCCAAAGGACCAGTATGTATGTAACTGGTCCTTAGTGTGTAACTTTATCATCAGAGTTTCTCCTTAGGCCTCCGTTTGGATGTGGAGCTTAGGGCTGTTCTGGCCCCACTACTCAGTAGCTTTTGATTCCCTCAGTTTTGACTTCCACTTCTTTGTCAGGAATGACTTCCTTATGTGTCATCACTAACAACTTTCAGCTCTGTGATCTTGGTAAACTTCTTGGATGTATGTGTGCTTCCAATAAGTCTAAACCTTGAAATGCATGCTATGAAAAACTGTCAGAGGTAGGAAGTTTTATACATAAAATTCGAAGTCTGTAAATGAAAATAAAGAACAAATGCCCTTAGTGAGAAATATATTACAAAAAATGAATTTGTGCCTATATACAATACTATCCCACCTCACCCCTAATGAAGAGCACAAAACAGACAAAATTGAGGGGAAAATTACTGTGTTACAAACGGCTTGATCTGGAGGATGTATTTCCTCCAATAGTAGAAAAAAATTTACTGTCAAATGATTTTATTCAGGCAAATATGACAGGTTTTTTTTGAGGTAGCTTAGATGTGTGTAGTAGGCGGTATAATGACCCCCAAAGGTGTCTACATCCCAACCCTGGGAACCTGTGGATATGTTAGTTTACAGATGGACTTAAGGTTACTAATTAATTGACCTTAAAATAAAGAGATTAACCTTGATTATCTGGATTGGCCCACTGTGATCACAAGGGTCTTTAAAAGTAGAAGAGAGAAGCAGAAGAGTCAGTGTCAGAGTGATGTAGTGGAAGAAAGACTTGACCGGACATTGCTGGCTCTGAAGATAGACGGGGGTCACACCCAGGACTGTGGGCAGCCTCTAAAAGCTGGAAAAGGAAAAAAGAAATTCTCCCTAAAAATTTTCAGAAAGGAATACAAACCCGCCGACACCTTAATTTTAGCTCAGCGAGACCCATTTTGGAATTCTGACTTCCAGAATTAAAAAATAGTAAGTTTGTATTATTTATAGCCACCACATTTGTGGTAATTTGTTTCAGCAGCAATAGGAAACTATTACAGTATAAAAGCTAAATCGCTCTGAATGAAGTCAGTTATTACTTGTGGATTATGAACTCTTCCTCCAGTATATTATTTTTTTCTTACTTCCTCCCCTCCTCTACATACATCTCACTGACATGTCTCCATGGATGACTCCACCCCAAAAACCATCCTCATCTAGAACTATTCCTTATTTGCTTTTACCAATGGAGAACTTATGCTATTGGACTATCTCTTCACATCTGCATCCAAATTGGAAAAAAAAACTCCCCACTAGGGAGGCTTGCCCCATCTAAATCACTAATACATGTAATCTTTTTCCCAGTCTCTTTTCCGTGCAATCTTTCCTCATATCCTAGACTTCATCCTCTTCACCCACTAATTGACACAAACACCAACCTTTATCTGTCTCTGTCTGTACATACAAGCCTCCATAGGAAAAGAGAGGAAGATTAGTCTTCCAACTGATTTCCATCTTTAAAACTTGACCCATGTTTCTTTCCTTGTGACCATCATTTTTTGATGAAGCTGGTTCTTAAAGCCTCTGGTTCTATATCCTCCCTGTGGCCAAAGTCTTCACACCTTCCTTAAAGACAAAATCTTCCATTCCCTTCACTGTCTGTGAACTGGACCAAATCTTCTAGGGTTTACAAGTTCTTTTAGCCAAAGGCCAGCTCATCATCCATTTTTTATAAAGTTTTATTATAACACATTCATGCCCACTCATATAACTATCATCTATGGCTATTTTTGCACTATAGTAGCAGAGCTGAGTAATTGCAACAGGACCGTAACGCCTAAAATATTTACTATCTGACCCCTTACTAACCCCTGTTCTAGACCATACACTTTCATATTTTGGTGCCAGCATGTAAATCAGTTATACATTGTGTGTGTGTGTGTGTGTGTGTGTGTGTGTGTGTGTGAGAGAGAGAGAGAGAGAGAGAGAGAGATTGTATCTGTCTGCCTGTAAATCTATAAATCTGGGCATACCAGCAGAGAGATTTTGTGGTAAGATGTGGTTTCTATGGAGGATGTTTACCTGGCTGCCCAGATGATGTGGTTATGATTACTCACTAACCTTCCTCCCCAGGATGGGGTAAACTCTTCCAGCAGGGAAAGCATCCCCACGGGTGAGGTCTTCATCCCAGTCCTTGAACTCCTTCCTTCTATCCCCAGTCTCTGTTTTGTGGGCCCCCGTGGATCCTCACCAGTTTGCTGTCTGAGCCCCCTGGCTTCCTCTGCATTGTTTCACTTTCCAGCTATTACAATACAAGGCTTGCCTCCCTCATTGTGGAAAGTTCACTGCTGCTGGATCTAACCTGCGATGGTCTCTGCAGTATACCTGTGGGCTGAGCCTGATTTCTCTCATGGTGCCTGTGCTTAGGCCTCACAGTCCTGTGATGAACTACTTCTCAGCTGCTTGGCCACAAGTCAGGGTCATACTCAGGGTTGCTCTCAAGGATGCTGCCAATAGTCACATAGGCTGTGCTGACCAGTCTCCCATTTATACTTCCTGGCCATTACTACTCGTCATGAATTTATGGTCTAACAGACTCCCACTGCCTGCCTTGACCACACATTTTTTAGTCTGCTGCTGTCCAGGAGCATGCTCATTATTATGACCGGTTGTCAGGGCCTGGAGAAATGGTTTCTAGGCAAGGAGGTCTTTCTTCCTAAAAACAACAGCTATGCTTTCTCTATGTTCCATTCTGTTTCTACTTCAGAACGTTCCCTATTTATCTATCTGGCTGACAGAACTTTAACTCCTATGTACATCAAAGGCCATATGCTTTCTACCCAGAGCACACTTTAAATCCCTTAATTTATATTCTTTCTGCCATGTAGGAAACATACATACTTTCTCTCTCTCTCTCCCTCTCCCTCCCACTCCCTTGCTCCCTCCCTTCCTAAACTGATGGTCAGAATATCTGGTCTCAAATCTAACACCACCATATTTCCTTACAATGCTAGACAGATGAACGTGTTTTCAGTAGCTGCAGGATTGAATCTAAGCTCCTTACCTATAGCCAGATTCGTAAGTTTTTTGTGAGGTGCTGATGAACAGTGACAGGGAAGGAGACGCTTAAGTAGGGCTGTGAGGAAAAGCCTCTCTGAAGAAGTGATATTGAGAAAGTGATACTTGAGGTCATCATATTTGAGAGGAAGCCAACTATATGCTGAACCATGAAAGTACTTTATAAGCTGTCAGACGTCACCTCAGTGAATAGTAGTCCCCTCCAGTCCCCTGTGCAGCAGGGGAAATTAGAAAGCAGTAAGAGTTTTTAAGTTTCTGAAGCTATAACTTTTCAGTAATCTCTGGACTTCCTTGCCAACCTCTACTTTTTTTTTTTTTTTTTTTTTTTGCGCTTCGCGGGCCTCTCACTGCTGTGGCCTTTCCCGTTGCGGAGCACAGGCTCCGGACACGCAGGCTCAGCGGCCATGGCTCACGGGCCCAGCCGCTCCGCGGCATGTGGGATCTTCCCAGACCGGAGCACGAACCCGTGTCCCCTGCATCGGCAGGCGGACTCTCAACCACTGCGCCACCAGGGAAGCCCCAACCTCCATTTTTTTAATCCAAATCATGTCTCTCCTCCTCCTTTTCTGTTGCTAGTGTGTCCTGGCCTCATTTACGTCCCTGTCGTCTCTCTCCTGTCTGTGATGCCGCCGTCCTTATGCCCGCTCTCAGTCTTCCCTGCCTCCCTTCCCTTCCTTCCTCCCTTCCTGCTACTTTGACTTGCTGCTCCCTCCAAACTCCCTTTCTAATAACCCTGTGGTTTTAAAACCTTCTTGAAGGTTTCCCAGGCTGCCTTGGTTTTTGGCTAAACTACCTGTCCTTTTTAATATAAACAATTTCTGATACTCACCTTCAGAAAGAGGGAATATTTCCAAATTAATCTGACTGGAACTTGGCTGGCAGAGTGCCTAGCACATAATAAGCTCTCAATAAATATTTTTTGAATACTGAATGAACGAACTGATTGTCCTAATCTTACCTACTCTATCTGTAGGATTAAGGTGTTTTTTTTCCTTAATCACATGTATATTCTTTTTTTTTTCTTGGCTGCGTTGGGTCTTCGTTGCTGCGCGCGGGCTTTCTCTAGTTGCGGCGAGCGGGGGCTACTCTTTGTTGCGGTATGCGGGCCTCTCATTGCGGTGGCTTCTCTTGTTACGGAGCACGGGCTCCAGGTGCGTGGGCTTCAGGAGTTGTGGCTCGCGGACTTCAGAGTGCAGGCTCAGTAGTTGTGGCTCACGGGCTTAGTTGCTCCGCAGCATGTGGGATCTTCCTGGACCAGGGCTTGAACCCGTGTACCCTACATTGGCAGGCGGGTTCTTAACCACTGCGCCACCAGGGAAGTCCTCAAATGTATATTCTTTCCTCACACATAAAGTGCACATAAAAACCTTCACCTTCCACTATACAGGAATATCAAAACCTCTTATTCACAAGATTTTTATTTTAAATCTACTGTATGTTGTACATATGGAACTTTGTCATTAATCCCAGAGACAACTTGGCAGTATCTTGAAGATTTTTTTTTTTTTCTTTTTTTCCACAGTGTCCCTCACAGTGCATGGTCACAAGCCCTCAGCCTTGAGTATGCAAATGTTTATTTGCTAATGCTAATAATGATTACAGAGATTTCGATTGTTTTTGGTTTTTATTTTCATCATCCTGAGTAATCAGATGTATTCATTCAGATTAAGCAGAAATTTTCAAAGGAAAATCTTTCTATCACGTTGTCATATTTTCAGTTAAGTAGCAACTAAAAGCAGTGTTTCTTTCGAAGAAAAATTTCCGTATGTGTTCAAAGTTTGGTTTTAGCCACTTTGCATGATATTATTGATCACCGATGGCAGTAATAATTTAGTCTCAAACAACTTTTCAAGATTTATCAAAAACAAATGGTGTATTCACTTTTTATAGATATGGAAGTATGTTTAGACTCATCACTGCCAACTCATTTCCAGTATTGGGTCCTAAGTGTTGTTAAGTAGTCATTTAAAAGAAATAAAAATCTTCCTCTGTGTGTCAACTAGAAATAACATATAAATGACCCTTCAGCTTTGGGCATTCTCTGTTTATAGTTCTAAAAATTTAAATAATACCAAAAATAGGTAAAGAATCCTGTTGTGTTTTTTGGTGCTTTTATTATATTCTTTAATTCAAGAAATCCTGTACAATTTAAACTGTGGTTTTTATTTAGACTAACATAAGGTTCTGAGCCATGTGAACAGGAACAACTTCAAAACAACAGTTCAGTATTTATGATTTTATATTTGCTGCCCATGGGACGTAACTATAACGCAATGGGGCGGTCCTTCAAACAGATATACTAAGAGTTGTGCAACCAGGAGGCCCTTGTCCCCTTCAAGGCAGTCACCTCGGGAGGCTACACATTGGTTCAGTAATACTGCCATGGCTTAAAGTGATGTGGAATGCCTCTTTTTAAACTGCCTCTGAACTGCTAAGAAATAATAAAGAGTAAAATGACACATTATTTTAAATATCCTGAATTGTGGCAGAGATGAATTTAAATTTGGTGAGTAATCAGAAATCATCTCAGGACCAAGTACAATGAATAAAATGTGGAGTGTTTGGAGTCACAGTTTGATGTAAAACAACAAGATGGGCTTTCTTGAATGATACATAAACTAAGTCTTGAAATTGGTTGTCAAAGAGGAATTCCAGAATCTTGAACCTTGGAATAAATGTATATGCTCCCAAGGTAGCTACTATGAAGAACAACTCATGTTTAGATAAAAAAAGAAATTATGTGTGTGTATGTTTGCAAAATAAGATCAGTTTTATTACTTTATAGACATATGTTGTAGATGAAAAAAATACTCCTATCATGGAACTCTTTATAAGCAAACTTCCGAATGTAAGTAGAATTTCTCTCTCACCCTTTCTAAGCTTTTTGAGAAACCCGAATTTCTAATAATGACTTATTCTGAATCTTCAGCTTTAAAAAAAAAAGTAATGTTTACCATTTAAAAAGCAGGTGCTATGAGGTTTCACTTCACCTTTTTCCAGTTAGCTTCGTTACCTCTGCTCTTCAATTTTTTATTTATGTTCACCCTGAGACTCTTAAAATATATTTTTTCACTGTAAAAATATTATCAAGCTTTTGAACTAAGGTAGCAAGTAAAGTCTAAGCTGAAGGTTATTAATTGTTCCATATTGTTTTAATACCTTTTTTGTTGCATTAATAATCAGATGCATTTCTTTTTTAATTTGGGACCCTGTTATCTTAGTAAATAAGAAGATCAATTACAAGAAGAGAAGTCTCAAAGATTTTGTAAACATAAATACTCTCAGTGTTGGGGCTCCTATTATGTTTTTCATTTCTACAAATAAAAACTCAAAAAAACAGAGTTCAACCAAGTGGCTGGACTATGTTTCTATAGTGTAGACTCCGGGTGGACTCACGGACAGTTAATGGGGGTGGAGCTGATGCATTCTGCTTCGTCAGAGCTTTTCCAAATTTATTCTACCACATCCATCTTCATCCAGGTCAGCCAGGCCCCTATTGCTTCACTGCTGAGTTCAAATAATAAAAAGTAAAATGGAGCATGGAAGACAGAAAATTGTTATCCTTTTGCAAAGAGGCTAAGACAGCTAAATTGTGACACAGTGTAAACTGTTCAATTTTGACAGGTTTGATTGGAAAATTAGGTGACCTGTGTAGTTAGAGATCAAAATGGTCGCTAGTTTACAGTTTTAAAAAGTCGTAGTGTGGTATTTTTACTTCAGTCTCTGAGAATATTATTTTATTCTGCTTGGTAGTAACTGTTGCACAAATGACTATTGTTTTGCAGTTTGGTGATTTAAATGCTGTGTCTCCTGGAAATCTGGATAAAGGTAAGAATTGAAAATAATGTACATTTTTAAGGACTTTTTTTGAGTAAGAAATTCTCATAGAGGAAAATGTACATGTGTATAGCACTTTTATTTTGTGGAAATGGCATACAATCCTTGATGAATATGACAGTTAAGTCTTTTGGAATCTTTTTTATTTCTCCATTTCTGTGCTTTCTTTATGTTACATATATTAAGTGCAAGAATTGAATTTAAATACAGTTTAAACTCTTCTTGATTTTTTTTGCCTGCAATTAAGTACAAGTAACCAGAAATTACTTCTGGCTTTCGCCAGAGTCCTGAAAAAAGTGATAAAATTGGGTCAAATATTTTTATTTAAGGCCCACCCGGCAAGAAAAAGATTCCTCAGCGTACTCAAGTCACCAATTCACACTTTTCAGTGGAAAAAGAACTCAGAGATAACAATGAAGTTTACTATAAAAGCAAGATCAGTATTGGGGTAGATGAAAAGGATAACATATATACTTCTTAAATTTTCATATCAGCATTGCCACTCTAATGTGACAACACAATATATAATTCTGAAGAAACTTACGACCTATAAAACCACAGAGTAAAAGGAACAGGGCTCGAAGGAAAATGAGGTTGGAATAGAGTGCACACAAAGAAAAACAATTCTGAAAAAAATACCAGCTCAGTTATTGTTTTTTTTTTTAATGTAAAATTGCTAATAAATAAGCACTGCAGAAAATATACACCTTTCTTCAAAAAACAAAAAAAGTGAAGATTTCTTGAGGTTTTAAGGAATTGAGTTTTGGAGTCAGGGACAAAGTGTCCATAGACTGGGGAGAACTACACCATTATCCCTTCCAGGACAGAGCCAGAGCCAGTGGGGAAACTGAGGCATGAGGAAGCACGTGGGGAATCCGCACACAAGGTGCCACACTGTTCTCTGTAGCGTCCTGTACTAGGGTACTCCGTGTTCAGCTTCCGTGCCTCCTTGGTGATGGAAGACATTCACATGCCGGGGAAAGTCCTGTGTGAATCAACATCACTCCCACTTTAAACTCTTATCACTATTTATCAACTGTGTACGCGTTAATTCCTGTTTTAGCAACATGCATAATAGCAAAACAGGAAAAGTAGAGAATGATAGCCCCAAAACATCATTGTTGCAAATATATACTCTATAGGATTAACCAAAGAAACATCAGAGAGGCAAATCAATGATGAGGCCAGTTTGTAAATTCAGAGCAGGAAAAGTGGCTGTTGAAATGCAGGCCCAACATATAAGGCAACCCCGATGATGCACTGACACCAAAGCCTCATAATTCAAATTTGGGGATTTCATCCCAGGGTGTCCGGAGGTGTAGTAGGAATGTTGCTCCTGGGCCAAACACTGAATGGCAGCCAGTCTTCCTTGTCAAGCATTGAACCAAAGTCTTTGGTAAACGCCAGCAGCACCTAGTTTTAGTTTTTGTGTACCAAATTCCCATAACTTCAAGTAGGTTCCCAGGAAATGTCTTTTGAGTCTCTATAGGAGCATAAAATGTCTGTGGGAACTAGAGAAAGGGCTTGCTTTTGTGATTGCTTTGTAGCCTATCCAAAGGAACCCTGTCACTCACAAGTGGACCTGGAGCACTGGAGTTTGTTCTGTCCATCTCCCCATTGCCTTTTCCGTCCACAGCAGGGTAGATGAAAGGACATCCCACTCTCTCTCCACTTGCCTGCCTGCTTGAAATGATCTTTTTTTTTCTTTTACTGCTGCCTCTTTTATTACTTTGACACTATTTCTCAGTCACAGAAAAGTTGGTGGAGAGGGAGCCAAGGAGCAGTGTGACTTGCCCTCACCTTCCTCGGGTGGCTCTGCTGGTCCCATTCACCTCTAGACTGGATGCTTCTTGAGAATTAACCAAACTAGCATATTCAGAACCTACGGTTTGAATGTGAAATCTTTAAGAAATTTTGGGGGGCTTTTTCCACAAAATGAGAATTTGATTTTTTTCTGGATAATAAAAGTAACATTAGTTATGTATAAAGATTTCAAATAATGCAGAGAATTAGAAATTACAGAAAGTAAAAACTTCATAGTCAAAAGCCAAAGAGACTACCACCATTAAGAATTTAGTGTGAGGATCCTTCCAGACCTTTTGTTTGTTCATATGAAAACAAATACAAAAAAAAAATGCAAAAGTGTCATACAAGCATATTTTGATTATATCCTCTTAATGAAGCAAATGTCTACCAAACATAGCCCTTTCCGGCAGCTCACCAGCCCTTCGAATGTGCTTGTTCGGACAAACTGTAATGCTATCCTCAAGTCCTTTACCAGAGGCGAACGGTAACCGGATAAAGCAGGTGGCCAAGACAGCTTACCTCGTCCCAGAGAACTTCTCTGTTTATCGTTCAGTGCATCACAGGCACCATTTCTAGTCAGTACATCTAATCTCAATCTTTTTAATCACACAACCTTCCCAGAAGACGTTGCTCCCGGCAGCTGCACAGCTGTACAGCCTGCACCTTACATGGAGGCCCTATTATTCCTCACCACTTGTCTCTGGAACCATCTTTGCACCAATTGATAATAAGAGAAGCAACGTCAGGGAGCCCATTTACGCCGAGAACTGTATTAGCAGAACTGCTGCAGGTGTGCCCCAAATGGTAAAACTAGACTCAACACCTCTTAGAGTCCAGCTGACATTGCAGTAACTTGTTACACACTCTTTGCATGTGACATGCCATAGAATATAATGGAATCTGATTCTGTTAATAGAAAAGTCACCATAATAAGTCAAAAATATAAGAATAAGTATAGATATCTTTCATTTATAGATGAGGTTTTGGTGTAATTATGTGTGGAGGCTTTTTTGGTAAACAATAAAACATGTCGAGGATGAAGTAAAAAGACTTTTTTTTTTTTTTTTTTGCCTGTGCCACGTGGCTTGTGGGATCTTAGTTCCCCGACCAGGGATCGAAACCAGGCCCAACAGTGAAAGCACAGAGTCCTAACCACTGGACCGCCAGGGAATTCCCAGTGAAAAGATTTTTGAGGCAGAAATATATCCCTAGCTGTTTAAAAATTAGCGCTTATGAAGAGATATTCTCTCCACTCCTCTGAGGAGAATCTTACACAGTAGTAAAGCTGTGTGAGAGCATTTTCTCTCTATGCTGTGCTTTTGAATTTTAACAGTGCATGCTGGAAAAAATTAAATAGTATTCCATTATAATGATGTTTTAGTTAATATAAAATGTATTAAAATTTGGAAGTAACAGTGACTATTTATACACCTAATTTCCAGAAATGTATACTAGCTGTTAACAGAGAGTATCAGTGTTGCTAGGAATGGAAGTTCACTGTGCATTTTTAATCTGATACTACTGCCTCAGTCTTCATTTTGTAATAAAAGTTAAGGGTCTAATTAATATTGTGATCTACAACATTCATGTGTACAGAAAGTCTGTGAGCAGCCCCTGCTTATGCATGCTATAGTTATTTTGTGACTCAACGTAGGTCTCACCTACATTAACATCAGCACAGATAAAATTTATATCAGATGTAGATTTTCAGAGGAAAAACAAATTTTTTTCCTTCTTTCTTCCTTTTGTTTTTTTCATAGTTAGCATTTTTCAGCGCAATACATTCCCCAAAGCCAGCGTAGTGAACCCAAGTGACTACTTTATAATGACACAAATTATGCCACTAGTTAATGTAAAAACTTCAGGGAACTCCAGAGGTCTTCTTAAAAGACCTATTAAAGATATCAATCGCAAACCCAAGAATAAATTACCTTTGCTGTGTTTAAAAGAATAGAGCACTGACACAGGAAAAATCTGTTGAAAGGAAAACCCACAAGCTTTGTCCCCCAAGAAGGGCTAAGGAGTTGCTTTCTCAAGGTACTATATTAAAGTGTTCCTAAAGCATTTGTTGATTGCTCTTTCCCAGTTTGTCTTCTGGTAATAGTCTTGGTACTATTTGTTTGTGCAGATGAAGGCAGTGAAGTGGAGAGTGAAATGGATGAGGAATTAGATGACTCTTCAGAACCTCAAGCCAAAAGAGAGAAAACCGAGCTGAACCAGGCATTTCCGGTAGGCTGTATGCAGCCTGTTCTCGAGAGTGGCGTGCAGCCAAGCCTCCTGAATCCAATTCACAGCGAGCACATCGTCACGAGTACTCAGACTATCAGACAGTGCAGCGCTACAGGAAATACCTACACTGCAGTCTAAAGAATATTAGAACGTATTTTTCCAGCTAACATTAACCCTGTTGATATTGGGCTTAAGTTGAAATTTTAATAAGCCTGAAGGTCAACGGTTGTCAAATTCTCTGTGCTGAACATTACCTTTTTGGAGTTGTGAAATGGAATGGGTGTATGTATTTTGCCAGGTCTTTATTTTTTTTTTTAATGTAAACAAATTATTTGCTTCTTAATAATGAGGTTTTTTTCCCTTAGTTTTGGGTGTCAAGAAGGATTTTTACAACACTTAATGTCAATGTTTTTGTTTTCTTATAATTAAAAAATAATTTACATTTTTTGTAGCTTAAAATATTTTATTGTTGATTGTTAGTCTTGGTGTATGATTTCATGTGTAAGTTTTTAATTAGATGCACTTCTGTGAAATATCAAAAGAAATGATTTTCTTTGATTTACACTGGAGGCATGCCCATTTGGCAGCAGATGCATCAAATTTGCTTTTGAAAGGTGCTTTTCATTGGACAGAACCATAAGACACTATTTTCATAACATTTTGGAGTATGGAGAGAGAATACAGAGCATTTTTATTATAGTGCTAGAGGGTTGGGAAGGTCATCTATTTTTCTCTGAAGAAAAGTTGAGCTGTGCATTTATCAGTTCAGAGTAAATGACAGAATTGCAAGAGATTATGCTAATATGTACATAATTTGTGTACATAATTATTAAACCATGTTAATGCAAGCTTCCGTTAAACATTGAATTTTAACTGTTATTTGCATACCAATTCCTCTGTTTAAAGACTACTGATTCTGTATTTGGGACCACTGCACAGATGCATTCTGCTGTTGAGTGGGGCTGTTATAGTTAGATACTGAAGCTGAAAAAAATGACTTGACTTTTTTTTTTTTTAAGTGTACATGCTACTTATGCTGAGCTGGACATACAGGAAACCATTCCATTTGAATGACTTTCTTTTATTCCAGGTCTTTTTCCTAATAGTAGTTCAATATGCTGCTATTATAAAAGAAAATTTATGGAATGCAAGGAATGTAGCAACCTGCATATCGTTATTTCCTTCAAAAATATTTCCTGGTTTCTAAAGTATGTGGATTTAAATTTTAAACAGAACCTGAAGGCAGTGTAACTGGCACACCGCACTGTTGCTTATCCCCAATTCTGTAGGATTTGGATAGGTGGCTGGATGGACCAGTGCCGTTGAAGAATGTACATCAGGGATCATCGTACCTCGGCTATTACATGGTGCCTTAAAACAGAACTGAAGCTAAGGTTTAGTAAGGCTTATTTTGTTCATGTGAATTCCTCTTCAATCCATTTGACAAGGTGTGCCTGTCATTTTCAGATTCCTGAAGTAAGGACAGGTAACATGTTCTTCAAAGGAAATTTAGGGCAAACAAAGCAAAATGAAAAGACAGAAATCACTTCCCCTCTTTGAGTGACCGTGAATTTATTTTTGTTCCTAGAGCTGAATATTACTTGATTACAAATCACATTGCTTAAGGATTAAGGATCAGATTGCTATTGTGAAATAGCAGGCTAGTTTTAATTACCAACTTTGTTACAGAAAATCATATATATTTTAGACCATTCTTATCTAGTTATAACTTAAGAAAATTAACACAATAAGCAGGTACTTATTGAAGTGCATCTTTTCAGTCTAAATGTTTCTCTGTGTGTCTCAGTGTCTGTGTGCCCACATGCACGCGCGAGTGTCCGTGGGCAGGAGTCAGCTACCAAGTCAGAAGGTGAGATCCCAGAGAGGATAACACCCATCCCTACTTTAATTTACGTGAAAAGCAAGGTTCTTTTAAGCTCTCAAATTATTAACCAACAACAACAAAAACAGGCACATCCATTTATTTAAATAGTTCTAAAAAAGCTAATTAGCAAAAATAAATAATACACAAATACATAGAGCCAAAAAAAGGGAAAGCACAAAATGATTTACAGATTGTTAATGAGGCCTATATTACACTCAAGACGTTTATCTTTCCAGTTTTATTAGGGTGGGGAGGGCAGGGGCGGGGGGTGGAAAGGAGAGGGTGAGCCAGTCTGTACAGTTGAAAATACCAAATGGCTTATTGGGTAACATGCAGTACATTTCAACTGTTGTTACTTGATTGCCTTAGACTACTCAAATAACTAAGATCAACAAAGCTTCTTAAGTAAACTTTAAATCATTCAGATATAATTTTTAAAATCGATTCAAATTTTGTATCATACAACTCACTCACATGTTTGAAAGTCTTCACTAGCATCCTAGCATCACCTTCATTTAAATGTCATTTAAATGATCATTCCCCTTTTTCCTCCCCTAAAGGCAATGAATTTGCACTATCACACACACAAACGCAAACAAACACCTTAAAGCTGCAAAGACTGTGTATCTACTTCATCGTGCATTAGGAAAGGTTTACAGGTAAAATTAAAATCTAAAAAGGAAAAAAATTCTTCATTTTGATGCTCCTTTCTGAATTTTTTCACTTCCCCATTCACAACCCCCAGAACTTTATTATATCTGTGTTGGACCAAATGTATTTACTGGTTTCATCTTGTTTATTGAATGATTTTAAATGTATTTATTATCATTGTTTAATTTAATGTTGGATATATTTGTCTCATTAGAGGAATCTGATAATGGCAAATTTAGATTGATGAAAGTTAGGGATTGGGCACCCTACAGGATTCAACATTTCTTCCAATTGTTCATGGTTTGTTCTAAATTAGGACAGATTAGAGGAATTAAATATTATTAACTTGTCTCACTAAAAATATTCTAATGTCTTTCATGAGCACAGTTAGGAACATTAATTCTTTGTGACTAGGGTAGGTAGTTCTGATCAATAGACAAAATAACATCTATGATCTCTGCTATTTCCAGTTATCTGTAATCCACAGTAAGACGCACACACACACACACACATATATATACAAGATCTCACACACACACACACACATCTTAAGCAATTTCAAATTTAAATTGTGAAGTATATTAGAAAATAAAAACATCATAATTTATACAATTGAGCAACTTGGAGCAAACATGTATTGAACATTTTATTTTCATTTTTTCTGTTCACTGAATCTGACTTTTCTAAATAATATTATGACACTAACATTCTCAGAGTAGATTTATTGACAAGTGGCAAGTACACATTTTAAGGACTTCTTAATATTTCTTGACACTGTAATTAAACACTAGTCATGAAAAATATCTATGTAGACCTAGTGCTATGCTTTCAGTGAGGAAAAATGTGAGGAAGGCATGTTGGCTACTTTTAAGTTTCAAGAAAGATATTTCTGTGTAATAGGATTGAGTATCATGGGTATAGTTTGATCTTCACATACACTTTGAGAATCATACCCAAAAGATTGGCATTCACAAAGCCAGTGAACAATGGGGTGAAATGGCTGAACCATCTCCTTGGAACACAGGGCCCAACTTTAAATTTTTTCTTTGGATATCAAGTGGCTGGTCACTTTTTCAGGATTCTCATCCAAACTACGCTTGGACTGACTGTATAAGTCTTACTGCCTTTACAGAAATCTGCTTTCCTTTTTGTGCTTTTTCTCGTACTGTATAGCACGGTTCATGCACCTCTCTTTAGGTGGTGTACTTGAAAAACAAAAGTAAATTTTAGAAAATGATTTTTAACACTGCATACCTAAAATTAGTAGTGTGCAACATTGACTGCCTTTGATTTGTAGTAGACGAGTGAAAAGGAACACGTTCTTGTAGAATGCTGTTAAAGTCATTCAGGACTGAATACGGTTTCATTACCGTAACCATCAACCTTTTTACGTGAACGCACTCTCTAGAAGTGCTAAACGTGATGCCTTTTCAAATTTGAAAAATTCTTCAGATGATATATTTGAAACATCTAAAATAATGCTGTGCTTGAAATATTAGTGTAAAAGAAAAAAATGTGGGTCACTGTGATGTTGGTCCTCCCTGTGTGGACACAAGTAAAAAGTAAAGAACTGGCAAGTCACCTTTGTGTGCAATTTGAGGCAGTGGTAATATACAACAAATTGACCTTTGTTATAACCTCCCCTCCCCCAAATTCTTGGTGAGAAAAGAGCAATCATCAAAAAATTGAAGTTAGAACTTGTGATTTGTATGAATCACACCAGAACATGGGGGAGAGGGGTTGACATGCAGTGCTATTGAAAATTAGGCTTGTCACTAGATCAGATCAACCTCCATGTGTATGGTTAGAACAAATCAATTAATGGAATCCTAGTATTTCTGCAACTTCGGTGATTTTTTAAAAACTGGAATAGAAGCATTAATTCAGTGCTTAGTTCTAGTATTAGAAAACCCCTTTGATGTAATGCCTTGTATTAACCCTTTGAGCATTGTAAGATATACAATGGGGGACAAAAGCCTTTCAGATCATTTATTTAGACTTAGACCGGTAAAATATACTCTATATCCAAATGTCTAATTATGCTGTTTTTTAAAGGGGGGGGTAGGAAGAGAAAGTGTTTCCACGCTGAACACTTGCATTTTATATACAACTCTTAATTTTCTTCAAGAGGGCTTGATATATTTATTCCCAAATATTCACTGCCATCTAAGTAAGTGTACTGTTTACAGAAAAAAAATCAACTTTTCTAGCATCACATCATGACTCTAGAAAAGGAGGACAAATACATGGGCCTGTAGACCTATGTTGTAACTGATCTCTGCACATTGAAAGTACCTAGATTGCCTTTAAAAGGTATGATAAAGAAAGGGTTACATTTCTTTCTTTTTTTTTTTTTTTCTCCCCAAACAGAACAAAAGATCTCGTTTATTTAGCTTTAGAAAGTACAATTGTAAGTGAAGCCTTAGGAAGAAACGAGTTCAAGTGGATAAAGAAAAACTGAACTATGGGGCAGGTAAGCTATTTGGAGTTAGATCTCTCATAAAATATTGTTTGGGAATTTCATATAGGGCATAATTTTATCTATGCTCCAAAACTTTAATACTTTGTCAAAAAATTATATATAGATAGAATGGAGAGCAAAGCACTTGATTTTAAGCTCATCTGTCAGGAGATGCTATGACTACTGCTTCTGATATCTGTAAATGCCAGTCTGCTTACACAATTGCTGACTTTGCTCAAGGGCCTCTCTGCGTGCACTGGGCCCCCTTTGTCCCCTGTGAGAGGGAACATGAGAGCAGTGTCGTCTGCAGATGTGCTTGCGCTGCCCTAGCCGGGCGCTCATAAAGAGTGTAACCTATTCCGATGTCTGGTGAAAGGACATCCATAGCATAGTGCAAGTTTGCCGTAAACATTGCTTTTTTAGGCAGTTTAGGAAGTCAGACCATGCAAATTACTCATGTGTTAACATGCAATACTCAAAGGGTTTTAATTTAACTCTCTTCTTTTGAATTCTTCATGATGATTTACTGTAAATGCTTCTCAGTTTGCATGCCTTGATCATTGCTGCTAGTGATTTTATGTGCCAGTAGACCTGAGTTTAGTTTACCAATTTTACTTAAATAGTAAAAGCCACTTACAAAGTGACTGCCTAGGATTTTTTTTTCCTTTGGTTTGAAGTAATTGGTAATATATCCTATTTTCAAAAATGTATTTTGTCTCTTATTTGGTTCTGGTATTTGATCCTTCCCTACCCCTACCCCACCACCACCTCTTTCCTTTGTTTTTTTAAATAAATTATGATGTTGGGATTGGAAGCCCTGAGTAATGAAATCTTTGGTAAGAATTGTTTAGCTCAATAATGAGGACAACAAATCTTTATTAGAGGAATTATGATTCTGGGGAGGAAAGAAAAAGTGAAAACTCCCATTGACAGTTGACTACCAAGTAAATTTTTCCTTCAATGAATTAATACTTTTGAACAAATAATTGCCTTGTTTTAACCTGCTAAACGTGATTTTAAATGACCCAATAAAGGAGGTATTGAATTTTATTCGTTTAAAAAGCATCTTTTGTACCAAAGCAAATTTTTTTCTATACTCATCTCCATCATCAATTGGGACCTATGGTGGTGACCAGTGCATTGGTTACAGAAACTATAAGTGAGTGCCTTGAGAAAACTTGGAAATTTGTGCCTGGGGTGTTAAACTTTTAATTAGGTTAATTGTAGTGCTTACCAATCAGTAATTCTACTATCACTCAGGGCTTTCGTACCTTCTAGGTAAAACTTCTTTCATTGTGTTTTTTTAAAATACTGTATTTTTTTTTAAGTGCCATCATTTAAATTTCACTTAGTAAGTGGCAGATTACATTATTCAGTCCCACAAGCACAGAAACATAGTAACACTAGGAGATATTTGAACATTTATTTTACAATCGACTGAATATATTATGTAAATGAGGTAAGCAACTTTTGTAGAGATTGTATGTGTGAGATAATGTAATGTTCTTTTCCAGTTTTTGGACTACAGTTGAATAAACTTTTTAATTATTTAAAAACATCTTTACCGAATAACATGTGATGGTTTTTTGTATAATGTATTTGGTTTTGTAAATACGTATTTCCTGATGTGATTTTTGTGAGAAATGCTAAATCTTTTAGTATATCATGTCCTCTCAAAATTGGCAGGAGCTAAATAATAGTTTGTGGGCGATTTGTATTGTGTACTGTACAATAACTGGGGAACTTTTATAATTATAAAAATATATATTAACTTTTAGTGTGTTGTTTAAACAAATGACTGGAACATACTAAAGATATTAGTAGGATTTTTCTGAATATTTCAGACTTGAACTCAGGCTAGCTTTCTTGTGTTTTTCAAAACAAAATGGTGTCTTGTCTTTTAAAATCAATAAATTTGTTTCCTTGTTACAAATACATTCGAAATGGCTTGATTCCCACCCACCCCACCCCACCCCGCAAATCATTGCCAGGATGCTGATATTACACTGTCTCATCTAGAGGGTAGTCTCTGTGTCATTCACTAGCTTAGAAACAAAATTAAGTTGTTTTCCTTTTTTGTGTCAAATGAAATTGGCAATATTTATACATGAACAGCACAAAAAGAGAAAACAAAATTATAAGCCCAGCAGGGTACAAATCTTACCCTCCAAGAAAATTAGTGATTGAGTGCTGTTTAATTTCAAAAGCTGTCAACATTCCCATTGTAAATTCCAGATTTTTGGATGTTCATAATGTGTTTGTTTTATGTCACTTCACATTGATATTTGGCACCCAAGTTCCTTGCTTAGATTGAAATAGCTTATTAAAATTCATTTTAATATACGTAAGAAGATATCCTGCCCCAATTTTTTTTCTTCTTTGAATTATATATTTACATACCGGAAAATTCATCCGTTTTAGTGTACATTTCTGTGAGTTTTGACAAACACACACATTCACGTAAACAGCACCACAATCAAGTTTGAAACATTTTTTACCTTGTAGGCCTTTTTTTTTTTTTTAATCATAATATACATAGGGTCTCCTCCTAGAATATGGAATAACCAGTTCATTTGGGTTTCTTTAAATGATAGAAATGAAAGGCAGAAAATATTATTTTGGGAATCTCCAGCATGGTGCTTTCATATCATAATACAAAGTTACTTCTAAAACAAACATTGACATGTTAGCCCACAGAAACACCAAAATCATTCTAACTTATATGGACATTTAATTCAGTAACATAGAAATGTACCAAATAATGTTATTTAATAAATAAATGAAAGGAAGAGACAAAATTATAGCCAGTATAAGATACAATGTAGAGACAAAGTTATAGCCAGTATAAGATGCTATTAATACTATGCTAGAAAGAAAATGAATCTGGCCAATTTAGGCATTTTTATGTTGCAGCCATCACACATGGGAGATATTTAAGACTTTGTACAAAGAAATAGAGTTCACAGTTTCTAACCTTATTTTTGTACTTGGTTTCCCTTGGAAATCTGAGGTCTTTCAAATATATCCTGTAATTAGTACCTTTACTTATTGATTACAATATTCTTTCCCCCATAGGTTCTTAATATTATTTCCTTTTCTTTTGGAATCTGGATATTTCAAGACTTGAACTCAACCTGAGAAATGTCACTGGTTTTCATTAGCTGATTCAAGTCAGTCCACCAGATTTTTTCTTCAGCGTGGTCTAAAAGTAATGCATGTTGAAATTTGTCATTTGGCTGACACGCAGACTTTTTGTGTGTGGAACACCATAATAAGTAGAGTGGCTGCCATTTTGCTGAGGATAATGTACTTTGAAACTGGGGGAAGGGAGCAGGAGAGCACTCTGGTCTGATTCTGGTCTGCTTCTCTCGGAAGCAACAACTGGACCAGGAGGCAGGGTCTGCTTACCCTTAAAGGGGCTGGGTGGCAAGCAGAGGATTTAGGCTGAGGGACCTTAGACATAGTAGCTTCCTGGTTTTGCATCAGCTTATTGATAGCTCTGAGATTGGGAAGTATCCCATGCATTACTGGTTACATGGAATTTGTGTCTGAATTGTCTGCGCAAAAATATATTAGTAATTAAAGTAAATATAAGTGCACTATATAACGCAAAAAGTAAAAGATTGTCAGAAGGAATTTTAAAAGGCGACACCTCTCTGTGTGTCTGGATAAAAGCACTCAAGAAGAACTGAAAGCAAAAAGATAGGGAAAGAAAGAAAATAGAAAAACTAATTATGAAATACATAGTGATAAATCTGATGAAAGGTGTGTAAGACCTGTACACTGAAAAACTATAAAACATTTCTAAGGAAATCAAAGACTTAAATAAATGGAGAGATCTACTGTGTTCATAAGGCAAAAGACTCGATATTGTTAAGATATTTTTTCTCCCCAATTTGGTCTATAGAGTCAACACAGTGTTCATCAGAACCCCATCAAGCTTTTAATAGAAAATGGCAAACTGACTTTACAATTCATATGGAAATACAATGGATCTAGGATAGCAAAAAAACTTTGAAAAAGAAGAACTAAGTTGGAGAACTACCAGTACCTGAATTCAAGGCTCTTATAAACTACAGTAATCAAGACAGTGTGGTATTGGCATCAAGACAGATCAACGGAATCTATCAAATGGATCGATGGAACAGAATAAAGAGTGCAGAAATGGACCCACACATTTACAGACCACTGATTTTTGACAAATGAGCAAAGGCAATTCAGCAGAAAGTGTATGATCTTTCAAAAAATAGTGCTAGAGTGATTAAATATCTATATGTTAAAAAAAATGAACTTTGATCATTACCTTACACCATATATAAAAATTAAACATCATAAACCCATATATAAAGCCTAAAACTATAAAACATTTAGAAAAAAAATAGGAAAAACCTTTGAGATCTTGGATCAGACAGAGTTTTCTTAGATGTGACTCCAAGCATGATCTATTAAAAAACAAATTGCTAATTTGGACTTTATCAAAAATTTTCTGCTCCTCAATAGACACTGCTAGGAGAAGGAAAAGACAAGTCATGTATTGGGAGGTGATTTTCCTTGGGTCTTTCATTTTTTTTTTTTGCATATGTTTTGAGCAAATGCATTAACCACTTTTGTTCTGGACTATTTTTTCAAAGCTATATGTAACAAAAACCTTTGGAAGATAGAGATAAAGGCTCCCACTGGGGCAAAGGGCATGCTTGTTTCCTGACCAGGGCAAAGGTTGGGTAGCTTTGCCATCAGCCCTCCTTAAATGATCGGGGATTTAAACTTGGGGTTTCTCAGCTGTGACACAAATCCACCCTGTGTGCAGAACCTACCTGGGCCTTTCCATGTCCCTCAAGGGTCTTGGAGCGTTTGGGGGAGCAAATGAAACAGATGTGAATATGCAGTTCCAAAGTCCTTTTTCTCTAACCCAGGAGCTTCGTGTGTCCTGCCAGTGTCTTTAACACCCTGGTAGGATCACTTGTTAGTTTGCCAGCAGGCTAAAATAAGTTTCTGACACCACCAGCTGGGAGAAAACATTTACAAAACATATATCTGATAAAGGACTTGTAACCAAAATCTATAAAGAACTCTCAGAACCCAAGGTGTTGAAAGTTTATGTGTATAGCACTAACCACTTTTAACACTAAATAAATATTTGGATGAATATTTCCTTAATGTCCATTTCCCTTTATAATTCCAAACTTCATGATTTCAGGGACCTCTTGGTCTTTAACTAGATGCCTGCCCCTCAGGTTGCAGTTATGATGGATGATGAGCTAATGGGCCACTTTCACAGGGAGACTGAGCTCCTGGATCTATTGCCTCTTCCTGTGTCCTGTGGGTGGTGAGTGTGTAAGAACTCTGTTGGTTACAGTCCTGTGGGCCACTAGAGCCAGGCCATGAAGAGGTGTTCCCTGGTGGCAACCTCAAAAACCAGGGCACCAGACAAGAGTATAAGCTCCTTTCTGGGCGGTGCTGGTGAGCTGGAGGGAGGCATAGGGAGAGCGCAAAGCCCGGGACCGCTAGCCTCCATTCTCTGAGGCTGGAAGGATGCTCCCCAGGCCAGAGCTCCTGGACCAGCAAACGGGCTCTTTCTCAAGACTGGGAGTATGTGTCAGTGAGCTGTCTGTGCAGTGTCCTGGGGGTGGTAGCCTGCCACGACTGTCTCTCCATTGTTCCAGTCCTGTGGGGACCAGGAACACAAGACACACACCGCCCCCCCCCCCCCGGCCTACAGAGCCGCGTGACTGAGCAGAGTTCCCTGGACGGCGGCCGCCGAACCGGAGGCACCAGACACCTGTGAAAGCTTCCTTCCAGACGATACTGGCTCTGGAATGCAGCAAAGGGAGAGGAAGAGAGCACCTGCCAGGAAGAAAATAGAAAGACCTACTATAGTTTACAACAACAAAAAAAGATGGCGCCGGTGGCTGGAGCCAGGCTCGGGCAAAAGGGGATGGCGCCAAGCTGTCTCCCCGGAAGGATACCGGTGGCCCCAGGTGAGCGGGCTAAACTACACGCCGCGTTTAATAGAAGCAAACGAGCTTCCTCCTTCACTTCAAGTCTGCGTGGAGCCTGGGGCGGTGAGTCCGGGCGTTCCAGCCCTTTAAGAGCCCTTCTCAGTTTTGCTAGAGCCTTTTGGGTCTCCAGGACTGGAGCCCTGTTCGTTTTCAAATGTTCTAGATGTTTGGGGGGCTCGTCTGTAAGGTGAAGGTCTTAAAAGTGGAGGTGCCCAATGTGGGGTAGGAAGGCTTGGCTCTTCAGGGAGAAATTGGGGGAGGGGTGGGGTGTGGTGGGGTGAAGTTTGTGGTGAGGTTGTGTCCCAGTCTCTCCTACCCGCTTTGATGTGTTTTTGTTTCTTGTTTACCCAACGTATAGGAGTTGCTCAGCCAGCCTTTAGGGTTTTTTCAGAGGAAATTTGTTCCATCTGTAGCTGTAGATTCCGGGTGTCCATGGGAGGAAGTGAGTTCAGGATCTTACAAGTCACCATCTCCAGTTGAAACCTCAGGGACCTCTCAGTCTTGATCACTACATAATTCCCAGGGTGTTGCATGGTACTTAGCATATTATTTAATCAACAAATACTTGTATGAATTAAGATATTCTCATGATTATACCTAATGATCGTACGATTTAAGGTTGATGGTTTCTACCATTACAAATAATTCTTAATGACGCCTCGAGCATTTTTCTGTGCATTCATCCTATTTTTCCCATACACACACATTCTCTATACACATTTCTGGAAGCCAGTACATGGTAAAACTTTTTTGGAAATGTTGCTGAACTCTGTAAAAGCCTAAACCAATTTGTAATTCCTTCAAAAGCTCTGAATCAAATCACTAGAAGCTAGTTAGTTGAAAAAAATTGTTGTAAAATCATCTTATGTTTGATCTAGGACTGTTTGCCATTTTACAGGCAGAGATATCAACACTTAAAAAATTCCTAAATAATTTGGCAAGTTGATTACTCAGCAAAATGATATTTGATTATTTGGAACCCTTCCGTCAGCAGTTGCCGTATTAATTGTGGATGCCCTTTGGGCAAATAAATATTTTATACCCCAAGTGATCATCCTAAACTTGGAATAGGAATTGCAAATGCAACACTAAGCACTTATGTTAACATGTCATTACACCACTGTCATTTTAATTGTAGCCTGTTAAACACACCTACATATTCTCAGAACACGTCCTTACGTGTATAAAGTAGAGGAACTGTTCTCTAAATTATGAAAGAAGAAATTTTAAAAAAATCTTTCTGATCTAAGAAGTGACTCATAATCTTACCAAACTGAAAACAACCCATTTCCTTCAAATGTAAAATAATTACAAGCTCTTTATATAAGGAATACCATACATTAGTGAATAAAACAAAGTACAATTAACTTGATAAATCTCACAAACATTACATGGAAAAAGAAGCCAAACATGAAGGAATACATGTTACATTATTCCATTTATAAAGTTCAAAACCAGGAAGACGCATACCAAAGTTTATTGCTTACCTTTGGAGAGGAGAAAATGAAGCAAACTTAGACACTGGGTTGTGCTGAAGGAAAGTGCAGCCTTTATTGCAGGGTGCCAAACAAGGAGTCCAGGGCAGCTAGTGCTCAAAACACCCCAACTCACCAATGGGTTTCAGGAAAGCATTTTTAAAGGCAAGGTGAGGGAGGGGAGTCTCAGGTTATATGATGAGCTCATGCACAGTTCTGTGATTGGCTAATGGTGAGGTAATAGGGCAGTGTCACAGGGGTTAACATTATCAATCCTTAGGTGCCAGTAGGTCTGGGTGCTACATGCTCATGTTCATCAAGTAGTTAGTTTCTTCCATTTGGTGGTAGTTTTCACATCTGTAAAACAACTCAGGAAAAGTGCATCAGGTACTATGATCTAGGTATTTCAGAGAGGAGATAAAACAGAGGATATGGAGGAAGGGTCTGTCCCAGGAAGGGCCCATAGGATCCTGTTCGGTTACAAAAACATTTGCAATTAGGAAAGAGCTCAAGGTTTTCTGGTGCTAACAACATTATATTTCTTGATCTGTGTAGTTGTTATCTGTATATATGCTGTAAGATAATTCATCGAGCTGTTTTTTGAAAAACATCAAAACTAGTCTGAGTTCAGTCTCACCTAATGGCTTAAAATCCCAAATCCACCCAACAGTTTTCTTGAGCCCAGGAAACATTTAACTTATGCATTTATATTGAAAGGTGTCCCAAATACTGTGTTTCAGCTTTACGTTTAACACATTATTTAATGATGTCTTAAACCAGAAGTAGCTATGAAATGTTCATGCTTCAGTAATCACAATTGAGTACTGCCTACCTGATTTCTTATATCTTATTACAAAAGGATAAATTTGTTGATTTGAGTTAACAAATAAATGCTAAGAATATTCTTTTTAAAAAAAAATCTGAGTGCCTGATAAGAGTAAAGATACACTCTGTAACAGGAAAATTTGGAAAGTCTCCCAAATTTACAAGCTGTCCAGATCCTGCAGAAATGCGTTTCTCAGTGGTCTAGAGTTCCCAGTGTTTTTCCACTTTGCCCAAATGGCTATTCAGATGATTAACGTCTGTGTAAGGTTCTGTACATCAGAGAAGTAGCCCTGTGATCTTTAGAAGATAGAGGGCTCGCTGTGGCACTCGGCAGTAGACCAAGACCACAGAATGTGTCTAGGGGAAACCCTAAGAAACAGCAGATATGGGCAGGAAATCACACTGTTTGTACTGCAGAAATAGTATGGTTTACTTGCTTGATAGGTGTGCTATCACTGCCATATGCCCAACTTCAGTCAATTAAACCTAGGATGCCATATGGCCATCCCGAATGATTTGCAAAATCCAAAATGCCACACAGCTTAGGACTAGGGAAACAGCAAGAGTCATGCTCTTGCATAGAAATGCTTTTGCTAAGCAGTGTCATAGGAATGAAGAGAGCCAGAGACGGGAACTCCGGGGCTTGTCTACCCCACTCCTCTAGCTGTCCCTGTCCGTGCTGGCTGTCAACTATTGAGCCGATAGGGATGTCCACACTCACTGTCTGCCCTCCTCATTAGTCCTACCACTCTACCTCCGGCTTTTACTGAACTCAATTTTCTGGCACTAGAATGTTTCTTTATCTTATTAGAGGCCCAATTTCTTTTTTTTTTTTAATTTTATTGAAGTATAGTTTATTGACAATGTGTTAATTTCTTCTGTACAGCAAAGTGACTCAGTTATTTTTATATATATTATATATATTCTTTTCCATTATGGTTTGTCACAGGATATTGAATATAGTTCCCTGTGCTATACAGTAGGACCTTGTTGTTTATCCATCCTGTATATAATAGTTTGCATCTGCTAATCTCAAACTCCAACTCCTTTCCTCCCCTACCCCTGCACCCACTTGGCAACCGTAAGTCTGTTCTCTATGTCTGCGAGTCTGTTTTTGTTTTATAGATATGTTGACTTGTATCATATTTTAGATTCCACATATAAGTGATATCATATGGTATTTGTCTTTCTCTTTCTGATCTACTTAGCTTCGTATAATCATTTCTAGGTTCATCCATGTTGCTGCAAATGGCGTTATTTCATTCTTTTTGTTGGCTGAGTAATATTCCATTGTGTGTGTGTGTGTGCACGCGTGTGTGTGTATGTGTGTGTGTATACGTATGTATACACACACACACATATGCACACACACCACATCTTTATCCTTTCATCTGTTGATGGACATTTAGGTTGTTTCCATGTCTTGGTTATTGTAAATAGTGCTGCTATAAACATAGGGGTGCATGTACCTTTTTGAATTATAGTTTTGTCTGGGTATATGCCCAGGAGTGGGATTGCTGGATCATATGGCAACTCTATTTTTAGCTTTTTGAGGAACCTCCATACTGTTTTCCATAGTGGCTGCACCAATTTACATTCCAACCAATAGTGTGACAGGATTCTCTTTTCTCCACACCCTCTCCAGCATTTGTTATTTGTAGACTTTTTAATGATGGCCATTCTGACCAGTGTGAGGTGGTACCTCATTGTAGTTTTGATTTCCATTTCTCTAGTAAATAGTGATGTTGAGCATCTTTTCATGTGCCTATTGGCCATCTGTATGTCTTCTTTGGAGAAATGTCTATTTAGGTCTGCTGCCCATTTGTTTGATTGGGTTGCTTGTTTTTTTGTTGTTGTTGTTGAGTTTATGAACTGTTTATATATTTGGGAAATTAAGCACTTGTCGGTTGCATCTTCTGCAAATATTTTCTCCCATTCTGTAGGTTGTCTTTTCATTTTGTTTATGGTTTCCTTTGCTGTGCAAAAGCTTGTAAGTTTGATTAGGTCCAATTTGTTTATTTTTGTTTTTATTTCTATTGCCTTGGGAGACTGACCTAAGGAGACATTGGTATGATTTATGTCAGAGAATGTTTTGCCTATGATCTCTTCTAGGAGTTTTATGGTGTCATATCTTATATTTAAGTTTTTAAGAGAGGTCCAATTTCTTAACAGTAACCTGTAGGTGCATCAGTTCGAACATCGAGTTTTACAAGGTGGCTTCTGGGGGAGAACATATCTGCTGCCATGTTCTGCTGGGAGAATTCTGAAGCGTCACCATCAACCACTTGCTTTTCCTTGGGTAGCAGAGTTCATCTGAATCTTGTCCAAAAAGGATTTTCATTAGGAGTTAGGAGGAATGGACCCTTTTTCATAAAATAATAAAGTAAAATTGCACAGAAGTATACAAAGTAAAAAAAAAGTTCCTCCTCCCAATCCAATTCTACTTTACAAAGATAACAGCTAATAAATGTTCTGCTAACCAGCAGAAGGGGAGCTGGAAATAGAGATTTAAAAAATACTTTTGTAACAGAGTGAGTTTATGGGTTGTGAAATTTACACCCACTACACTAAAATTCTTGGGCTCCTATAAATGGCACACCCCCTCTCTAAAATTCAGCACATTTCAAAGTTTCCACTTTCTTTACATTTGGATGTCAGACTTATTAGGAATTCTGAATGCATTAACTTATTTTGTCTGCATCACCAGTACGAATACATGCTGGGGGCACAGGTCCTCCAGTCTTCTTGCTCAGGACTGAAGGACCAGCAGAAGGTGCTGGTGGGGCAGTGGCCTGATGGGGACGTCTCTCTCTGCTCACTGAGGGTGGCTGCTTAGTCATGGGTTTACAAGAAGTCTGTTCTTTACATTTGACTTCATAATTTTTTCTTTCACCCTAAGAATGAATTTGAATATAAAGGTTCAAGGAGACCAAGATCTATTTTAAAACGCTACAACACATTCCACCAAGCAAAGATAAAAGTGGGAAATGTGTGTAACACATGACTCATGATTCCTCAGACTCAGTGTTACACACTGGACTGATTCACGTAACAAAATCTGAGAAATTAGAGTATGAACCTGGTACAGCTATAAGGGGAGTGAGAGTAATGTGTCTAGAGGGGAAATTTATTCCAGAAGGGAGATGACAAGTCCTGAACTCAAGATGCTGAAGCCCAGAGCACTGGGGTAAGGTGCATGCTCGTTAGCTAAATTGATTTGTTCCACCTCCAACACTCCTTCAGATTTGGGATATTTCTTCTCGAGAGGAGCCAAATTATGAAATTTAGGTGTTCTTCATAACTGTCCATGGATGTTTATCAGAATGTAATGCAATTGGGACTGGGCAGACACAGCACTGGTTGGCCATGCTGCAAGGGTGAACAGTGTTTTGCAGAGATGCCTTCTGACTGCTTGCTTCTTGGTGGTTAACATAAAGGACAAATATTAACTCAATTATCCCAACAACTCTACTTTGGGGTAGTCTCTATTGTCAAACCCCATTTTAGGAAGATACTAAATATTTTTTAGGTGCTATTTTAAACAACTGTTATGGGTAACTGCTGACCGCCTGTTTTCACATAATGGCACAAATCTCAGAATGTCCACATTCTATACATAGCTCTCCAAAGGTCAATCCTTGGGCACCATATGCTTCTTTGAAATAGTCAGCACTGGATTATCTGTGCCAAGGAAGAGGAGAGTTGTTGTGGGGAAGCACACATGGATGGATCCTGCTGGGAGGTTCATTAGGACCACTAATAACATAGGTGTAGAGGAGAAGCTAAAGGTATGAGTTTTCTAGTCAGTTGGCCTGTCTTCCATCCCCAGCCATGCCATTTGCTAACTATGTGGCCATGAAAATCACTTTTCTAAAGTTCAGCTTCATCATTTGTAAAATTAAGATAAGAATAGGATTCACAACACAGAGGTAGTGTGAAGATTAAAAGAGATAATACATAGCCAGTGAGCTGTGTGGGAAGCCCAAGGGCATGCTTGTGGGAGGGTCTGCAGCCCCTACCCACCATCCTCTGGGCAGTTCAGGGGGAAGGGCTTGGTCAGTTCTTGCTATAATTATGCCAGAGGAAAATGACATTTTTCTGGGATTCCAGTCTTTCCTTTTTGACTGCTGATAAAGCTAATAATTAACTCTTTTGGAGTCCTTTTAGGTTCAGTAATGAGGACTTATTTACTGTCTTCTTTCTCATCCAGGTATTTTTCAGACATGCTTTCTTTGATTAATGCTTCTCTACCATTCGCTCTATCTTGTTTTCTTAATTGTTCCTTGAATGTTTGGTGAACTTCCTCAGTTCAAGCCACTTGGACCTAGAATTTCCTTTTTGGGAATATTTTAAATGACTGGTTCAATTTCTTTAATGGTTATGTTACAACTCAAGTTTTAAATTCCTTCCTAGGTCAGTTTTGATAAGTTACATTTTTTTTAGAAAATTTTCCATTTTCTCTAGGTCTTTTTGTCTAATGACAAAAAGATGGTCCGGGACATTTTGTCATGTGTTTGTAATCACTCTGAACATTGTCTGATTTACCTTATCATTTCCTGTTTAACCCATGGACAACTTGGAAGTCTGTGTCTTACTTTCCAAACATATGAAGATTTTCTAGTTATCTTGTGATTGATTTGTCACTTAATTATGTTGCTGTCAGAGAAGAAATTCTGTATGATTTCAGTCTTTTGAGATTTGTATAGGTTTACTTTATGACCTAGTATACAGTTGGTTTCCTTAAATATTGTGTGTGCCATAAAAGAATGTGTATTATTCGGTACTATGTGCAGATTGTATGTACATCCATGTGCTCTAGCTTGTAATTATGTTGCTCATATTTTCAGTGTTCATACTGGTATGTTTGTCTTCCTGTTCTATAATTTACTCAGAGGGGTGACTTTTAATCTCTTAATCTGATTGTGGATTTGTCTACTTCTCCTTGTAATTCTGTGTTTGCTTGATTGTTTAGTTTTTGGCAATGGTATTACTAGTACAGCAACTTAAAATTATTTTATCTTCCTGAAGGATTGAGCCTTTTACCATTAGGAAGTGACTACATATCTTCCTTGTACTGGTTTTTGCCTGGAAGTCTATCTTGTCTGATACTAACATAGAATACCAGTATTCTTTTGACTTATGCTTTCTCATAATTTTACTTTCAACTTTTATATATTTTAATGTTTTAGATGTATTTCTTGTAAACGGATTAAAGTTAAATTGTTTTCAGACCAATCATGGATGCTAGTTGGAGCATTTAGTCTATTTATGTTGATACAACTGCTGACGTAATTAGGTTTCATCTACCATCTTATTTTGAGCGTTTATTTGTCCTGCCTGTCCTGTGTTTTCTTTCTCCGTTTGTCCCTTCTATTGGACCGAATACTTTCTATCATTCCATTTCCCCTTCTGCTGGGTAAGAAGCTGTGTACTCTTTTTCTATTCTTTTATTGATTTACTCGAAAGAAATAATATATATTATAGTACATAATATTATAATTAACTATATATATCAGCAAGATCTAAAAGTATCAATACTTTTACCTTCCTCCTGGATAATACATGGGCCTTAGAACAATTTAACTCCATTTATTACCTTCTCAATTATGTGTTATAATTGATTCATTAGAGCTGTGTATTTTAATTCTATTTGTAAGAAAAACACAATTCATAATTATTATTATATAGCTCAAAGTTTATCTCTATATTTACTTTCTTTGTTTTTCACGAAGTTATGTTTTGTATTTCTCAGTGATCTCCAAATCATTCTCAGTCTGTAAAACATAGTCAACTTCAGTGAAAAACTTGGTTCAGCACAGTTCTGCAAATATTTATTATCAAATATCTAGGTCAAGGGTAAAGAACCATCAAGCTGCTGATTCCTGGATTGTTTGAGCGTGACAGGTAGTTTCCTTAGTTGTAAAATAAGCATCATAACAAATACCTAATTTACAGGGTTAGTGTGGTGTAATAAATAAGACAGCGTATGCCGATGTGCTTTGTGAAGCAGCAGACACATGTAAAGTCACTGCCCTCAGTCTGCCATTGACAGGTTGTGTGACACCGGAAAGACCTGGTTTTCCTGTCTTCCTTACCTCTAGGGAGGACTTCGGACTATTGGACTTTTACGACCCCCTCTTTCTGAGGGGTCTATGTCTCTGTGACTTCTGATTCATTGTATGTAGTGTTTCTTCACATATAAGCATTTGGAGTGAGAGTGGTGTCTGGCTAGAACTTCTTTCAAAATATATCCCCATGATATCAGAACCTTTTTTCACCTCTTTATTAAAATATAGCATTGCCCCCACTTTCTCCTCTAAGTGTTTAGCCCTTCACCTTTTCATAGGCGTCACTCCTGCCAAATGGGGATGACTAGCCCACGGCTGAGTGAGCAACACTGATTTAGAAAGCCAGGTGGGAACCCTCTCAGGAGCTGTCACTGCTGAGACTGGGATGCAAGGCCACAGGCCAACTGCACAGGTGCTGAATTGAATGCGAACCAAGGTCTGTGACTTGGGCAGCTCCCCTGTTGAGATTCTAGGTGTCTGCAGCCAACAGTGCGCGCTCTCAATTAGGGAAGAGCCTGTGGGACTGAGTGTTGGGCAGAACTGAGGCAGAACTAAGGCTGGAACTCCCCCAATTACTAAGGCCAACTTGGAAAATAGTCCTTCACAAAATAACCTCTGCAGGTGCTCATAACCAGCTGACAGGGGAGAGGAAACAAAACCAAAGGGAGGGATGTGATCAAGTAGTTTGCTTAATTGTTTGCATAACCATCCATTCATTTACATATCCATCCATTCACTCATGTACTCAATAAGCATTAAATATAAAGAGACTTCCAAGAATGTTCTTTAAATCCATGGAATCCACAAGTTTGTCTTTTCTAAGAACATACTCTTTTTCCTCCTGTGTCCTGAATATTTAGCATATGGGTAAATTAAGCAAGATTGAAATTTTTCATTAGCGTAATCCACCATAATTTAGCTACCAGTAAATGATGAAGGATGGAACCGAGATGTATAGATTCATATCTAGCGTGGAAACAGAAAACATGATATTAGAGATATGAGTCCCCCATAAAAAGGAGATACATTAAATTATACGGAAACTTTGGAACAATTTCACAGAACTTTTATTTGCTTCTGTTACATACAACAAATTGCTTTCGTTTGGTGAATTACGAATGAATACCTCGTGAGCTATAGAAACTGTTTAGCTGGATTGGTTAACATGAAATGGCCTAACTGCCAAACGTGTGCTTATTTTTAAGTTATTACCATTTGCTTTTCTGACCTTAAGTTACTAAGAGACAAATCCATTCTCAAAGGTACATTATGTCCATCTTTACCTTCTTTAAAAATTTCTTGTTAAGTTTATTTTCAAATATACATACATGTACATGTATATATGTGTATATATTGTATACATAAATATATTGAAAATGTGTAGAGGATATTTTTCCCATCATATTTTTTTAATAGATCTTTATCAGAGTATAATTGCTTCACAAAACTGTGTTAGTTTCTGTTGTACACCAAAGTGAATCAGCCATATGCATACATATGTCCCCATATCCCCTCCCTCTTGAGCCTCCCTCCCACCCTCCCTATCCCACCCCTCTAGGTCATCGCAAAGCACCGAGCCGATCTCCCTGTGCTATGTGGCTGCTTCCCACCAGCTATCTATTTTGCATTCGGTAGTGTGTATATGTCCATGCTACTCTCAACTTCGCCCCAGCTTCGTTCTCCCACCCTGTGTCATCAAGTCCATTCTCTATGTCTACCTCTTTATTCCTGCCCTGCCACTAGGTTCATCAGTACCACTTCTTTTTTTTTAGATTCCATATATATGCGTTAGCATCCAATATTTGTCTTTCTCTTTCTGACTTACTTCACTCTGTATGACAGACTCTAAGTCCATCCACCTCACTACAAATAAATCATTTTCGTTTCTTTTTATGGCTGAGTAATATTCCATTGTATATATGTGCCACATTTTCTTTATCCATTCATCTGTCAATGGACATTTAGGTTGGTTCCATGTCCTATCTTTATCTTGAAATATAAATCCTGCCTATATTTTATGGAGATGTCTCCCTCAAATGTGTTCAGAAGCTTTTTCTCTCTCTCAATCTTAATGGCTCAAAAGGAGTCCTTAAAGAAAATTCTTAGTGTTTCTCTTTTCACTCCTGCACTTCCTCTGTACTTTGTGAATAGTGCCACTGAATAATATGCTGCGGTAGCTCTGATAACCCCCTCTCAAGGTTAATGCAATCTTTGCCCAGTATTTTGGTTCTGGCTTGTTTCTATACACACACATTTGACATTATGATTGTTGTTTTGTACAGCCAGTGTTTCTTTTAGATTCACCCCCATGTCTGCCATTTCTCATATTTCAGACCTTCCACCTGGGATCTAGCTGAAGAAAATCTTTTTGAATTTCCTTCAGTGGATAAATTTAATGCTTTAAAACACTTTAAAATAATTTACACAAAGTAATACGTGTTCACTGTGGAAATTTGAAAAATTTTTTTGAAACAAAGCAACAATAAATTTGTGAAGAATTGACAAGTCAAAGGGATTTGGGCTCTGGGTGTTAAATGGTGAAGAAGTAACTAGGACGATAAGGGTTAGTTTAACAAGGTTTGTTTGTACAGATTTCTTGGTCCCGAATCCCCTGTCTTTGGTGATATGAATGTCTTTCCTCCTCCTGGTATGGGGTACTTTTCACATAGGCATTTTATGACCTATTTCAGGGAAGAAGGGTGATCAGGGGGAGGTCAGAGTGATCTTCCTGCTTCTCCTGTTTTGTTTTGTTTTTTTAATTCCTTCGGCTTAAGATGTTATCATCCCAAGGTGCCATATTTTGGGTCGTGTGTCCTGAACCCCATCACCTGTTCTGTTTTCATGTCAGGACGTGTAGATCATTATTGTACACTGTCACAGTGTTGTTGAACTCGAGTTCATGTGCCCAGTGAGGCCAAACAAACGGAAACATTGGAGTTTGGAGCAGAGAAAGGTTTATTTCAGGGCCAAGCAGGGAGATCAGGTGGCTGGTGCTCAGTAGACCAAACACTTTCAGGGAAGTGCTTTTAAAGGTTACACTTGGCAGGAGGGCTACAGGGTGTGTGACTTTCTTTTCATTGGTTGGTGGTGAGGTAACAGGGTGGTGTTTCAGCAGTCTCAGTCATCAGCCTGGTTCCAACCAGTCTGGGGTCTGTGTGCTTGTGCTCAGCCTGAAGTTACCATCCTCAACCTGGGTGGGAACCTTAGTTCCTGCAGAAGAACTCAAAGAGATGTATCAGATTGTTATGTATATCCCGTGAGGGGGAGCCCTTCCTTATTACTACACTATTCCTCCTTGACCTCTTTTCCTTTGTTTCTGCATCCCGTCACTTTCCTTATGCCTGTTTGAATCTCCTCCTTGGAACTCAGAGAAGGTCTGGGAGGCCAAAGCCTGTTTCCTACAAACAGGAAACGGGGCACAGGGAAAGGCTTTTGTACTGGGGAGGGCCTCGCAGGGTCGTGCTCGGTTTCAGTGGGGAGGCTGTTTGTGGCCAGAGGCAAGTGAACAAGGGGCTCAGGCCACCCCAGGTCTTGACACAGCATACATAGTACCCGGTGTGCTGCTGTGTGCACATGTCGCTGTGGAACTCTGGCCCAGAGAGCCGAAGTCACGTTCCCAAGACAGCAAACGAGAGGTGCTGCCTATCTGTCGTTAGTTCAGAACCTGAGCTCTTAACCACGGTGCCCTAATGCCCTAAAACCCATCGTCACGCCCAGCAGAGTCCCAGGTGCCTGGAGGTCTGTGGAGAATAGATTCATCCCATCTGCTTCAGAGCTGTACGCAGACTGCTGTTTTGACCCGAGTATGATAGGAGGGGGCGACATGCACCTACTCTGGACCGGATGCTTGTGTCCTTTCCAAAATTATAAGTTGAAGCCCAAACCCCCAATGTGGCTGTATTTGGAAATGGGCCTCTAAAGGAAGTAATAAGATTTAATGACGCCATCAGGGTGGAGCTCTAATCCAATAGGATTCAGGTCTTTATGAGAAGAGACACTGGGACACCCTAGGCACTCTCTCCATGCGTGTGCTCCAAAGAAAAGCCTGTGGAGTGGTTGAAATTTAGATAAAAATACAGGGATCCGCCTACTTAATTGATGCAGCCCCACCCAAGAGGAAAACCCTACAGCTGTGTGAATATTTGGTTCTGAAGCACCTTCACCGTCGGACGGTGAGCCTCACATCATTTTCCTACTGCTCCGCCCACGGTTCGCATCCCCTCCCCGCGCCCCAGCCGCCCCTCAGCCAGTGCTGACTTGAGCAGCTCTAGAAATTGCAGTCATTCTGACGGGACTTTGTTCCTGCTGCACGTTATTTTGCATTCATGAGTTCTCTTCTCACTGTAGTAGTAAAATCTGTGGAGTCCTCTGGAGACCACACCCGGCTGGCTGGGTTTAGTTGTGAGCCTCACAGTTGCTTGCGAGAGGCAGGAAAGATTTGAGAGAAGACTGGGGAAAGTACTTCAGGGGCCCTGGAGGCGCTGATGCCGGGGGCGGTTGAAAGACGTCCTCGCAGATGTGTCAACTCTGCGCTGACTAAACCGGGAAGGCGGAGGAAACAGGCTCTCGTCTACGGAGAAGGCAAACAGCCGAAGCATTCCACAGGGCGAGTGGGGACATCCCCGCGGGTGTGGACCGGGGGCAGGGCTGGGAAGGAGTGCGAGCGGGCGCTCTCTGGGCAGCACAGTTCTGCCTCAGGATGGTCCCTAAGAATGGTGCTCACCCCAAGTGTGCCAAACCTCGAGGACACAGTCAATCAGGCAAATGGGGTTAAATAAGAAGAGGGGGATTTGGGCTGATGGTGTGATAAGTTTTTAAAGACCATTTTATGGAGTTATGTCGGTGGTGCTCTTACCCAAAGCCGACTGGAGCATCAACCTGAAAAATCACATACAAGAGGAGTTTGGCGGGGCAGTGTGGAAAGAGAATGGAATTTCGAGTCCAAGATTACTGGGTTTTGAACGCCGACTTTCTAATGAAAGGTTTTCCTCTACTCTTCCCACCCAAAGTCTCCCAGTTTCTCTCTCTTGAGATAAATACTTTTATCAGTTTCTTTCTTTTAATCCTTCCAGAGAGTTCTACATATAGATAAGAACTTGTTCTACACCTTGCTTTTTTCACTCACCACCACATCATGGAAATTGTTTCATATCAGTACATCTAGTTTCCTTCCTTATAAAAAGTTATATTGTTTTCCATAGTACAGATGTGCCAAATTCATTTAATCACCTAATTTATGCAAGTTGTTTGCAATCTCTTTAGGCAGCGAACATCCTTGTCTATTTTTGTGATTATAAAGTGCAGTTGCATCAAAGGACATTTGGGTAAAAACGATAAGACCAAATATATTTCCACACATTTCGGAAAAGATGCATTCTTCTGTAGCCATGATAACAAGGAGCCACCAGAACTCCTCATAAACCAACGGATCAACAACCTGAACACACTTTTACAAAGCAACCAGTCAACGTCCACCCGGCTTCCGAAAGCCCGTCAACCAGAGATCCACGCCAATAAATACACCTCAGGTTACAACCAACAGTCTCACACAAGTAACCAGGCTTCTACAAATGATGTCAGCCTACTCACACCTCTGAAAAGTTGCAACCCCTGAACTCCATGCTTACAAAACCAAACCAAACCATGAAACCTAGGCAGTCTGCTCTATGCAGAGACAAGGTGCCTGAGCATAACTCGCCTTTACTATAATCATCAATAATTTCAGCTTTATCTTTTTTTTTTTTTTTTTTTGGTACGTGGGCCTCTCACTGTTGTGGCCTCTCCTGTTGCGGAGCACAGGCTGCCTCAGCGGCCATGGCTCACGGGCCCAGCCGCTCCGCGGCACGTGGGATCCTCCCGGACCGGGGCACGAACCCGTGTCCCCTGCATCAGCAGATGGACTCTCAACCACTGCGCCACCAGGGAAGCCCCAGCTGTATCTTTTAATTTGGGGTATTGAGTGAGGGTCTCATCATCCTTTGTTGCTAGAAATACTATAAAGATTATATTTTGCACATGTATGTCTACACATTTATATATTTCTCACATGTAGATTACATTGTAACTCTATAGAGGATGCTGTACTTTGAGGCAGCTTGAAGGGATTTCGGAGTATGTTTATAATTTTCATTTAGATTTTCATCACAAAAATCTGTCCTCCTAATAAGCTTTGACTCCAGTCCATCTACAGTCCATTTTCAGAAGTGGAATTGCTGAGTACTAAGAGATAGGTATTTTGAAATTAGATATACTATCCTCCAAAGAGATTTACCAATTTACATAGCCCTCATCAATGAACAGAATGCTTATTTCTCTCTTAATCAATAGAATTTTAAAGATATATTGTGATTCTAGAAAGTGAAAAAAAGGTTTTAAAATTTTTATTTCATATTTTCCACACTGAACTTGAACATCTGATCTTATATATATATATAAAGAATTTGTATTTTATGTGTGTGTGTGTGAATTGGTGGTTTATACCATGTGGACTAAATGATTGTGAGAATTATACTCAAGGCTGATGATTTCTCTCAATTGTAGTAATATGCCTAAAGAAACTAGGAAAGTAGTGGTAATTAAGTTTTGTTTATAGTTTACCAATAAGTGTCCTATTTGATCAATTCATTTCTAATTTTCAGAAAAACAATTCATTATTTGAAAAAAAAACCAAACAGAATATTTTCAGATACAAAGGAGAAGCAAAATCTTTGAGTGTACCAGGGTTGAGGTAGTTCTCTGCCCCCACTTGTGTTAAGCCTACACAAGTTAAAGTGGTTTTCTATTTTTAAAGAGCAGAGATTGCAGGTGTTCCAGAGTACAGCCCTCTTAGCGGGTCTCTGGGGAAGATAATTGGCAGGTACCACTGAAGGTCGATGCAAAGTGCCGAGCGTTGCCCACTCTGAAAGACCCAAGGAGGTGTGAGCTCAGTAAACCTGTGGGAGGCTTGGCTCATAAGTGACCATTTGAGGCTGTTTCTACCCATGGCTGGCAGCTGTGTTCTTTCCTTATTGGGGAAGTTATTTAAAGTAATATTAATAAAATTCTTTGTGTGGTTCTTAGTATTACTAAGCACTTCTGCATGTATTATTCCTATTGCCATACCTTCCACTATAGAACTATTCTTGTTTTGGAAATGGAAATAAATTTTAAATTAGCCCAAATAAATGAGAATTAAGAGGATAATTCTGGCCATTACTCTGTGAGGTTGGTTTTGTTATTATCCATCTCTTATAAGAGGAGATACTTGTGGCACAGAGAGGTTAAGAAGGGGATACCAGCTTGTGTGGGTGAGATGGAAGCACACTTCTGACTAGAAACCCCTGTCTCTTTGCGCCATAATAAACTGAAAACCAAATACAGGAGTATCTGAAAATACTATCTCTTCAGCATGTACTGGGAATCCTTTTCTTAAGAATGACGTGATTTCCAAAGTGTAAAAATGAGTGGCAGTAACAGAGTAGACAATGCAAAACTATAGAAGATTTGAATTCATTTTGAAAGCTTTTCAAACTAAGGCACAAGCAGTGCAGGTTTAGTTCTGACTGCAAAGCTTAGGAAATCTGTCTAAAATGGCCTACTTTGCATTTATGTATATATAAAAATTGTTTCAAGATTTATCTTTATTGTCTGCAATTAGTTTGTATATGTTGTCTCCTTGGGCAACTTCTGCCTCAGGAACTGAGCTGTTTATTTCTCCTTCTTCCAAGAAAACACCCTTAACAGTGCGCCTCCACTAAGAGCTCAGTGATATAGTGTCTTTGTCCTATTATGCAATTCCTATTTTTAACTTGTACAGTAAAGCTGTCATACTAATAATGTCCTCATACCAAAAATTAATTTTGGTCCTTGAAAGGTAAAAATTTATGTGCCCTGTGTGTGTCAGTGTTCTTGGCAATCTAATTGAGCAGTTTTTTTCCCCAGACCATCATTATAAATTTGACAAATTTGGCAAACCTATAGGAACTATTGAGCTGAAAATGTGCATTGCGTTTGTAAATTCTAAGATTCTTCGCTTTATCCCTGACTTAAATTTTCCATTAAGAAGGAGAACTCAGAAAGAACAGGCAATACATTTGAAGAAATCAGATCCTTAAACAAAAAAGGAGGACCCAAGAGATGAGTAGCTCAGCCTTTTTATTTTTTCTAGGAGGTAATGACCCAACTCTTAAACACCACAGTTGTCAGTCTTGGATTTGCTGTTGCAGCTAGAAACCGCAGAGGTCCCCTGTGAGAGCTGTGCTGGCTTTGCAGCCAATTCTAGTGTCATAGTTAGATTCTTAATTATTAAGAATGCCTTCCTTCTCTAAATTTCTCATTTTGATTGCACCTACTATTTTGTGTGTATCCATTTTTAAACTGACACTTATTGAGTTTTTACCACAGGCCAAATATTGTCTTTTCTGATTGCCCGCTAAGAACCAGGAACTGGGTTAAGTGTTGTGGATTCAACAGTGAGCAAAACAGATACTCATGCGGTTTACGATAGTGTGTGTGGGAAAGAGAGAGAGATATTAAATCATCATTCCCCGCGCCCCATGTGTAGTTATAATCTGTGATGAGCACTCTGTGGGAAAGGAATGAGGTGCCCTGAGAGAATGAGGAACTCAGGGGTGTACTCCCTGGGCAGTGTTTTGCTTTCATATGCGTGATTCCTTTTATGTTCACATAAAGTCTTTGATACTGGAGTTCCCATCCTCACTTTGCAGATGAGGAAGGCGAAACATGGAAGAGGTTAAAGTGCTCTTTGTGCTGTACCTGGGATGCTCACGTAACAGTTAAATACGAGTGAAAGGGAAGTACCGATTGGTTGGTGTACAGGCATGGAGGTGGAGCTCTTTAAAATAATCCTATTCTTCATTTGCCCCTTCCGGAAATTTTGTGTCAGTGTATCCCCTGAAAAGATAAACAAGCTCTTATTACAACTTTGAAATGATGTGGAAATAGTTCAGAATGTTTGTGGCAAAACCAGCTCCCGGCAAATACTGCACACGGGTAATCGAATGATACAGATATCCTTCATCATCTGTATGCACTCCTTCAGCTTCCTGGATTAGCTGCTGCACATTTTAACACACTGCCTGACTTTGGGTGCAGCTCCTCCCAAGGTCAGAACAGAGTTACTTTAAGTTTGGTCCACTGGTGGCAGACCAGCCGCATTGCCATCCCCTGAGATCTTGTTAGAAATAGAATTATTTCTCGGGCACCACACTAGGCCTGTTAAATTTGAATTGCTGGGGGCTGGGCCCAGCAATCTGCATTTTAACCACCTCTCCAGGTGATTCTTAAGCATAATAAAGTTTGACCAGCATTGCCCTTCAGAATGTGGAGTGCTAACACTAGCCTAAAGGTAAATCTGCAACCATATGATACAGATGAGAATTCATGTAGGCCAATGAATAAATATCAGCTATTCTGCATATTCAAAATATTAGAACTGGAAGGAAGCATTAAGATTAACTGGTGAAGCGACATCTTTTTAATGTATGGAGAAACTGAAAAGGGTATGCGTGTGGTAGTAAATTATAGACGGATGCATTTTTGTTAACATCCGTTTTATTCTTCCTACTGTGTTTTCTAATAAGTCAGATAATCAAGTGTATTCTGGGTCAGTAAGCTTACTATGTCTGTTTTAGAATTCCTGCTTAGAGATCAAGAAAGGACCCTCATGAGAAATCATGCATAGATTTCATACAAACACATCACCTCTCTGGGAAGAACTCCAGGTGGACGATCCTCGAAGTAATTTCTTTGTAACTGTCTATGGCAGGGGGTCTGACCCTGGATTTAAGCTTGGATTGGCAGATTAATAATAATCACGTTAGTTTTTCAAAATGCTCTTCCAACCGTCTTCTCAATTTTCCAGCTTGTTTTCTCCCATTTTCATGTTTGCTTTCACCTCCATGCAAATGGATCTGGAAATATAGCTGCTGTTTATTTATTTGGTAGTTTACAAAACATGCCAATGTGCCTCTGGGCATGAGTACAATATAAATCACAAGCCATAAATAAATGACAGAACAACAAAAACAAAAATAAATAAAAGCTGAAACGCGCATGCCTATGTAACTAGTAAGTCTTTCTTATCGGGGAAAACGGAGTCAATCCTATATACATATATCTCTCCTACCTGTGGGTATTCACACTGTTTTTTTCTTAAAAAAAAAAAAAAAAGCTGACAATGCCAAGATTAGCTGGCTAATAGAAAAAAAAATTGTAAGAAATAACTCTTCTAAAATAATTCCAATGGTTGTAGTCAGGTGAGGGAATATGATTTATTTAAGCTTTTGTCTTTTTACTTTTCCATATTTTCTTGCATGAGTAATAATAGTGATAGCTGCTGTATATATTCAGTGCTTGCTATACAGTGTCATTTAATTTTCACAATAAGCTTGTAGGGCCATTGTGTGTTTACTGTAAAAACTTCCATAAATTCAAAGCATCTGAGGAATTTGCCTGAGTTACTCAGGTAAGGACTGGGTCTGAGGTTGGACCCCAAATCTGCCTCCCCGCAAGCCTCTTGGTTTACTCCTCAGCATGGCTTGCTCCTCCCTTGCACTCCCAGCCCTGTGGGGGGCCCTTTCATTTCCTGCTAGTAATGATCTGCAATCCTGGAAACAGTCTTGTAGATAAATGCTCTTTCCTCCCCCGGAGGCCAGTACATTTCTCTCTCGTATGCTGTGTTCCAACCCACCACCAGACTCAGCTGCAGAGGCAGAGCTGACAAACTGCAGCCCCGAGATGGGGCACTGAAAGGAACTTACAACGTGAGATGAGAAAAACAGCATGTGAAATGTGACTTTTCCTTGTGAGCTGAGGGAAGTTCCCAGGTCCAGATGCTTCCCTCATCTCAGGTCCGCCTCTGTCTGCAAGACCTGATCACTTTCTGCTTCTAACCTTGGCCATTCCCATACACCTTTCTCAGGAAACCTGTGATGTGGGTTGGGTTTATCTCAGGGTTAATTCCCGCCTCCTTTTATGAGTACCTTGTCCCGTATCTGAGTTACTCAAGCTAGAATCATGTCCCAAGGACAGCAGCAGAACTGTCTGAGGTGGATTTGGGAGTGGCATCAAAATTTCTTCATGATGTGTAGAAAATTGTTTTTTGGCTGAGGCACAGAATTTTTTTTTTTTTTGGTGGAACAACATGCTAAGTAGTGTGGCCGCCATATTGGTGAGGATAATATATTGTGAAGTCAGGGGAAGGGAGAAGGCACTGTGGTCTCGCTGCTCAGGGTATGAGGAAAAGGGCTCGTCAGGGGTTGAAGAGCCTGGTCTAGACCTCAAGCTATTTGAATTGCAGTTCATTTGCAGATTGGGCTGCACCCTGGGGAAAGCAGGAGATAGACAAAGGTGGACCTCCTTTCTCTCTCTCAGCTCAGCAGTGGTCTGATGACGTCCCTTTGGGTGCCGAAGCTGAGCTGAGCTAGCAGCCACAGGCCCCTGCAAATGAGGTTGGCCAGATGTCCTTTTCCATGTGTTATCTGGAGAAAGAAAAGGGTAGAAAGAATCTCTCAGAGCTTTGGACACAGATCATATGCATAAACAAAGTCAATGCTTTTGATGCTATACTGACAACAGTCAATCAGGAGCTGGAAACAGTCTCTCAAGGAAGTCAGGTACCAGGGCTGCTCCCTCACTTCTGAGCGAACTCATTCTTTCTAGGAAGAATCTGGAGCATGGCTTTAGTCTCCCCAGTTTGATCCTCAGACCTCCATTCTATCTCTGCAAATGGCTGGCAAAACACAGCTTCCCCCTGGCACATGCTGACGTTGGCAGACCGGAGACAGGAACGTAGCAGTTACGTTCCAGCTGCTCCCAATCAACATTCCATTGCAGGCTGGCTCTCCTCTGTCTTAACTATCCTGAACTGATTTTTTAAAAAAAGTCTGGCCCTGAAAAGTGCTGATGACAGAAAGGAAGAGATGGAAGAGAGTGATGGCTGTTAGAAAACAGAAGTTCAGGATAGAAAGTCAACTTCAGTGGTGGATCAAATAGATGATGAGTGAATCTACATTATACTCAACACAAAAGAAAAATGATTCATGGAACTCTCTGCTAGTGCTTGCACCAGGGCCAAACCTGCTCAAGTGTAAATAAAACTATTGGAAGGTGAAACACCTGTGGAGGGGAAGTGTAAGGGATTCTTAACCATCTGTGTGAGGGTGGGAGGAGGAGAGGAAAGAAAGTGGGAACCGTTTAAATAACATGCTCACAAGTCTGGGGACTCATAAAGGTCTTGAGCGCTATCCATTTGGAATACTAAGAAATTAGTCTACTAGCTTCTAACTTTGAGAAGTGGTAGTAAGGACGTTCATGGACTTTTGTGTCTGAACTGTTGTAGAGGACTTATGCCACTTCTAAGCTGTGACTTTGGGCAAGTTGGTTAATCTTTGTGCCTAGTTTCCTCATTCGTCAAAACAAGGGTCGTAATAGTCTCATTACCCTCTCACAGGGTGGTGCGGAGGATTAATGAATGAATGTATGTAATATGCTTGGTACAGTCCCAGGCACGTGGTAAGCACTCTGTGTTACATGTCATGATTATAACTTGCTTTTAGCATCCCAGAGACCTCCTCCCTTTGGTTATCTGCTCATCCGTCATTCAGGTGATGCAAATTTGGTAAGGCTTCCAGTCTCCCTAGTCCAAGTTCCAAGTTGGGTAGATCTATTACAGCAAATCAGCCATTTTCAAATGGCTCAACCTGATTTGGAGTTAGAGGAGAAGTGCTACCTTTGCTGGAAGGTTGTAAATCAGTGACGGCATCTAGCATGTGACTAAGACCTCTCTGTAAGATGGAGACAAGACCATCTGGTCAACCTTAATGGAGTCCCTAAATTTAGTCATGACCAAAGTTTAGATTTCCCGGCTTTGTGGTGAATCATAATATTTTGACTTTTTTCTCCAGTTGGCCTAAGTTGGGTTTTTGCCCCCTTTATTACTGTGGGGGAAAGACTGCCATTATGTTTTATTTTTTCTTGTTTGCTTTAAGTAACAGAACTCCAGGTTTCTTGAGAGTATGGTGGAAATATTGTCCTTGTAAAGATGCTTTATGAATCATTTTCATCCATCATTCACATCTTAGTATAAATCCAAGTTAATAGCTGACAGCATATGAAGGCTGAACAAGCTTGTCAAAAAAGAGGATAAAGAGGTTCATGAACTACTTTGGAGGGTTTTGGGTGGCACAAAAGTACTTAGTGCCATCACTAAGTACCTTCTTTTGAGAAGGTAGAAAGAAATGAGGAAGGCAGGAAAATGTTTTGAGGAGGCCGGAAGCAGGAGAGGCAGAATGATACAGTGGGGGGGCAGGGTGGGGCAGAATACTGGTGTGGTCTTCACACCAGAAACCCTTTCTGCAGCTCCAACTCTTTAATGGATTTCTGATTTCCAGGGGCTTCCAGGGCGCAAGTCAAGGCCATGAGACAGGAGGAAGTGAGAATGAGATAAGAAGGAAGGGGGGGTGGTATTTAGATGAAAGAGAGAGACAAGAGACACAGAGGGAGGAGAAAGCCTTGGGAGCGAATAAGGGGAGGAAGCAGAGAGGCCACATCAGAAACTCGGATCACATGGGAGGTGGGGTGGGAGTGGGGAGATGAATGAGACCAGGGATTTCATAAGCCAGGCTGGGTATAACAGTCCAGTTGGAAATTCTGAAGCTACAAACCCCAGGGCCTCGAGGGAAGCTCATTCTTGTAAAGTCAGCCTGCTTGGTTAAGGACATTGTCTTCATGGAATCCAAACGGATTTACAATCCTTGCTTCTTCCCTGCAGTCCACTGTCAGGAGATTACGGATTTAGGACACAGAAGTTGGTTCAGAATTTGAAAAGTTCCCTTTATAGCAAATGAGTCTACGATTGCGGGGCACTCTCCTCAAAAGAAGGACTGCTTCTTTTTCTTACCCCCCTGCAGCAGAAGACCAATTTCTCTGCAGAGAAGACAATGTTTGGTACGGTTTGGAGCCTCCATGCTTTGACGCTGGAGCTAACTGGGTAGGTTAGGTAGCTGGTGGAGTCAGGCGTCAACTTGGGGATGAGAGTCCCCGGCCCTCCCGACTCACGTCTAGCGAAATGGTTCACAATCCAGCAGCGAGTACGTTTTCAATTCCGATTTAGGTGATGGGAGATGAACGTGTTCATCCGGGACCAGCCAGTCGCAAGAGTGTCCCCGGGCTTCCCCGCCGCCTGGCTGCTACTGCCGGGACCCTGTCAATGAGTAAAGAGCTCGGTACTTGGGACGGCTGTTCACACGTGAGCGCTAGGAGCCCCAGAACCCGCCCGAGAACCAGTGGCCACCCAGAAGAAGCTCGGGCGGCGGCCATTTCCAAACCGACGCCCACGCCCGCCGAGCGGTACCAGCGAACAGCAGGTGTCACCCTTCTGCTTACAAACCCCAACTGCCTCCAGGTGCCTCGCGTGCTCTCTAAACTTGTGCGTTCGGAGCCACGGCCCCGTGGGATGGCTGCACCCTCCCGCGCAGCTACCGCGCGACCCTGTGTGCCGGGGGTCGCCACGTGGCAGCGGCAGCCGGACACCGGCTGTTGCGAGCGAATGCGCAAGGGGGCGGGGGCGGCCCCAGCCGGCGGACGAAGAGCGAACTCGCGGCGGAGGTGAGGAAGGTGCGGCGCTTCCAAGTCCCTCCCCTTCCCGCGGCGGGTTCTGGGCGCACGGAGCAGTGCGGGGCGGCGCCGCTCGGGCTTGTGGTAGAGGCGCTCGCACCATGGCTGACGCTCCCGCTCCCGTCCGGATCCCGGCGCGCCGGCACTACCGCGTGCAACTGCGCTTCGTCACCGAGGAGCAGCTCTTCGCTGCGGGGCCGCTCTCGCTTCCCAACCCGAAGTCTCTGCGGCTGGAGGTGCACCCGGCAGGGGAGGAGGCGGACGCGACGGTGACTGACGGTGAGGTACTGGCGCGACCCACGCACGCGAGTCGCGCTCGGAAGTGGCGGACCCTGGCGCGTGCGTGGGAGGGGGCGCGGGGTGCGGTCCTCGTGGCCCTGAGCAGGTGTGCGCCCCCTCCGCACGACAGCTCGCCGGGGGGGAAGTGCGGGGCTACCTCGCCTGTGCTGAAGAGGCCCAGATGGATCTAATTGTGTCTGACTGCGCTCAGAGAAACTTTGGCGCTCGGGGCACACAGGCTCTGCGAACTAGTCTCGGCCATAACTTATAGGTTGTCCAAAGTGAGGCGCGTGATTTCCTCGCCGGGAACCTATGTCTCCTTCCTTCCGGGCCTCGCTCCCTTTCCGAGGCAGTGGGCCACCTTCCAGCCTGAAGCTCTCTTGAGGGCGAAGTTCTGGGTGTAGGAAGGACTGAGCCGGGTGTGCAGCAGTCTGAGCCCCTGGGGCGGCTTGTGTGGTGTCTACCAGGCATTAGTTTTTGGTTCAGAAGGTGATCTTTATCAAGGACGTGCAAGTGCAGCCCCCTGGGTTCCTCGAGCCGAGCAGTGGGTATATTAAAGGAATGCTGCTAATCTTTGTGGGATCCCGGACCTTTTTGAGAATTCGAGGAAACGTCTAGAACGTGGCCCCAGAAAATGTGTATACTTGCGCACCAAACTTTGCATATAAATATGAGGGGGTCACATCTCTTTCCTGCAGCTCATATTAAGTACCTGGTCCTAATACGCGTAGGGAATAGAGCCTGAGGCAGCTGCAAGTCTTTTAGGACTCCTCAGGTTTCTTCCGACCCTAACTTCTAAGGCGCTGTGTAGAGTTTAAAGTGTTCTGCGTTGTGGTTTGGTTCCAGTGGGAATTTAAAGTACTGACCTCCTGCTCAGTGATAATTAGGATACCGATTCACTGCTGCATCTCTAAGGCCTTAGAACAGATCCAGGCACATAGTTGGCACTCAAAAATTGCTTGTTGTAGAGTAAAAGAAACCCTTCACGTGTGTCTTCTCCCTTTACTCTAGGCTGGGATAGGGAGGTTTGGGTCTTTAAACATTAAACATCATTTGACCAGTATTTTAGGAAGCCTGAGGTTGGGCAAGAGATCAAAAGCCTTACTCAGCAGCTCATTGCTTTCTCTTTTGGAAAGGAGAAGAAAAGAGAAGTAGATTTCAGTGTTGCTCCTGGGAATTCTGAAACTCAGGGTGCCAGAAAAAGAGTTCAGTTTGCCTGTTACGGTAATTTTGTTTAATCTGTAGCCATACATAGAGAGAAACAGAAGAGCAGATTTGAGATATACATGGTACTTGCTGTCCTGTGGCTTTTCCACAAAAGTGCCTTAAAAGAAGAAATATTAGAGGTTCAAGGTGACTGAAGTTGTAGACTCCCCAGAGCACACCCAGTGCCTGGCCTATGAGGATATAATTATCTTACAGAGAGGAGTAAGTTTCCCCCGGTGTAGCACATCAAGTCTGGAGATGACTTGTGTGGTATGTATTAAAGCAAATTAATGGAAATAAAAAGAATAATTAAAGCTAAGGCAAGCAGTCATTGCCACAAGATTTTGACTAAATTCCTTGGGAAAGATTCACTCACAAAAAAGCAGAGAACTCGCTCTCCTAACAGCTTGAGTCCTAACATGCATTCTGTATATGAACACAGTTACTAAGGTTTGCCACTTTTTTATGGAGAGTTTTTGGAGAACAATTCTGGAGTTTTTTTTAAAAGTAGCTCATTTTACTATATAACCAACTAGACTCCTGTGGATGGTGAGCAGAGGTGAGCAGGCAGAGCAGCTTACAAACAAATCCTAATGAACTATTAGAAGAAACATTCTATTGTACTCAAATAATGTACATTTAGTAGCAGCATTTTGAAAGGGTAGAATTTCTCCTGGAATAAAGATTGGCCCAAATTCTTTAATGGATTATAAGAAAGGGCCTAAGCAATGTACCATTAGAAAACTGTATAGTTTCTTAACTCATATCTAGAATTAGTTATTAAACAAGTAGATTCTGGAGTAACACTGCCTGGACCCTTTTATAACTGTGCTACATTTAGCAAAACTTTCATCCTACTTAACTTCAGTTTTTTCATTTGTAAAATAATACACATGTGTTATGATAATACACATGTTATGCGGATCAAATAGAAGAATGCAAACACCATGCTTGATGCAATACCTGGCATATATTAAGAGATCAGTAAGTGTTGACTGTTTTCAATAATATTATTGAATTATTGAATAATTATTGAATAATATTATGTCTTGTCCCCAAAACAATAGTTTTCTCAGGCTGTTCTGAGGAATAGCTAGGCTGTATTTTTGTGAAGATGTTTCAAAGGAAGCTTAATGAAATCTGATAATAGCTTGGAAAAATCTTTTAGATTCCTGGCCTCAATAGTTTGTCACGTAAAGAATGGAACAGAACAAGACAAATCAGTTTTATTTTCAATCCCTCCAAAATTGACAGTGATTTTATGAGGGGAACATACCAGGGGATACAGCCAGTAATGTGCTCTAGCTTGTGGAGTCTGGGAAGACATTCATCTATTCCTTTTTTCCTTAACAATTTTTTGAGCCCCTTTCCTGCCAGGAGCCTGCCTGCATGCTTAGTTCATCCTCCTACCCCCAGAGCCTTCCACAGTACACACAAGGCATCAATAAATGTTTCTTGAGCGAGTCAGTGATTTAATTCAAGAATTTTTAAATCTTGCTAAAATGAGAATTAAAATACTGAGTACTGAGAGTGCAGGCTCTGCGCTGTCTCCCAAATGATTAAGACACTGGCTTCACCTACAGTCTAGAAGGATGTTTTAAAATATAGTGAGTTAACAGACAATCGGAGGTATAGTAAGGTCAACAGATCAGGAGCCAATTGCCGTTGAAAAGATAGTTTGTTACTCAGTTCTCAAGAGAAGAGGGCACAGCATGGGGGGGGGGGTGAAGAGAAGCGCTGGAGTCCATCAGGAGGCGGGGGAGCTGGGCAGCTGTGGGCAGGAGCCTTCGCCGTGCTTTCTGTGGGAAGGAATGGCTGAGGCCGGGTGGGCAGGTGTAGATTGGCTAGTTTGAACAATTCCAGTGGATTCTGGTGCATACACGCTCTCCCTAGTGGTCGGGTATCTGGCCCTGGGGTGATGAGGGCAAGTGGATAGTGGCCCAGAGTGTGACGGCCCAATAAAGCAGGTGGTTGGAGTGTGGGCTTTGGATTGGTTGGATTATATTTGAAAAGTGTGCTTGCAGGTTTGTTGTTTACTGTCTTTAGGAATTGGTTTACCCTGGGAGGGGCACTCTCTCCCGGCATCAGCAAGGCCCCTAATGTCAAAGCCTCAGAATACAAAACGAAAAGACATGGTTAATACAAGGGAGAATCAGAATACAAGGGAATTAATAAGTATATAGGGTGGGGCTGGGTCCTGCTGGGAGAGGAGGGTGGCTGCAGGTAGGAAGGGCTTGTGAGTCAGGAGTTGAGTTAAGGTGATGGGGAAGAATATACATTGTTTTCATACCTCAAGTGTATTAAAGAACTGGGACTGGGAGGGGAACCAAAAAAAAGTGGGGAATGAGGCTGCTTCTTCTTCACTCCTTTCTCCAGGGTCTCTGTAAGCCCCGTGCTGTGGGTCTGGGGGAGGAAATTAAGAGCTGAGACTGTATTGTGCAAAGGCTAAAGGCAGAGTGGATCTCCAGGAGAAAAGAGAGAACTTTTCCTCCCTTCCTCAGTTTAGAGTTGTCTTTTAGTTAATCTGGAAGAGTTTGGAAAATATGTAAATAAGCCACACTGATAATCCAGTATAAAAATGCAGTGGTTTTTGTCTCTGAGAGGTTGTGAGAGGATGCTAGGTCTTTTGTCCCCTCATGGTTGCTCATCTCATTAGAGGAGGGAGAAGAAACGTCAGAGAAGCATATCCTTTGTATCACATGGGAGGACTAATTTTCCTTCATTCAGTCTGTGATAAAAGTGTTAGTAAACTGAGGTCTAGGGACAGAATCTGGAAGTCAGTCACCTATGTATGACATGAGCATTAATTACTTTTCATTCCAAAAATATTTATTGAACATCTGTTCTGTGCTAATCACTGTATGGGCAATACAGGGGCTAGATAAAGACCCAGCTTTATGGAACTCATGTTTTAATTGGGAGAAGACAATAGCCAAAGACACAGCAAGATAATTTCAGATTGAGGTAAATGTTTTAAAGAAAACGAACAGAATGAAAAAACAGAGACATTGAGAGGAAGGCTGATTTAGAGAGTGTGGTCAGGGAAGGCCTCTCTGAGGAAGTAATCTTTGATCTGAGGCAGGAAGGATGAAAAGAGCCAGCTAAGCACCGGGCTGGAGGAAAACTATCACAGGCCAAGAGAACAGCAGGTGGAAAGGCCCTGGAGCTAGAAGGAGCTGGTGTGTTTGAGATGGCCAGTGTAGCTGATGCTTGTTAAGGGGGAGGGGGAGGAACGTAAGTTAAAGTTAGCGTCACAGTTATTACTGGAGCATAACAAGCTACCTCTGTGACTTAAAATAACTATTTTATAATGCTCCCAGACAGACTCTGTGGGTTAAGAAACCAGGCAGGGAGTGGCTGGGTGATTCCTTTGCTCCTTGTGGCATTGACAGGTTACTCCTTGGCACACAGCTGGTGGCCAGCCTGGTCTGGGGGATCTAGGAAGGCTTCCTTCACCTGGGTTTGCATCTGGGCTGGTGTGATGCTTAATTTTGCTTGTTAATTTGGGTGGGCCATGTGCCCAGATATCTGGTCAAACGTTATTCTGGATGTTTCTGTGAGGGTGTTTTGGGATGAGGTTAATATTTAAATTGGTGACTTTGAGGAAAGCAGATTCCCCCCCCCCGCCCCCGAAAGTGGTGGGCCTCATCAAATCAGTTGAAGGCCTTAATAGATGAAAGACCGATCTTCCCTGAGCAAGAAAGAATTCTGCCAGTAGATGGCCTTTGGACATGAACTAGAATGCTGAGGCTGTCAGTATGGAGACTACAGGTGACCTCTGCATATGGCGTGGCTTCCTCCTGCGTGGTTTCTTCACGCTGGGGCTTTCTACCAGGGAGACTTCTGGCTCCAAGTGGGAATTTTCCAGCACACAAAGCAGAAGCTGCATTCCTTTTTGTGATGCATGCGTGGGAGTCAGCTGACATCACCTGTGTCGGGCTCTATTGGTCAAAGCATTTATTAACCTGCTCAGGCTCAAAGGGAGAGGATGTAGACCCCGCCTCTTTATGGGAGGAGTATCAAAGAATTTGGGGGCAGCGTTTTAAAACTGCCAGTTAGACCATCTGGGTCATGTAGGGTGTAACACACACACACTCACACACTCTCACACTCACATTCTCACTAATGGGGTTTTGCAGGAACTACAATAACAGCCTTCTTCATCACAATTACTGAAAAAGCTGGTAGAGGGCATGGGTTTGGATGTATACCACAGTGGGCTTTCTCATTCTTCTCTTATAAATTGAACTTGCTCCCACTTGGGGTGAGCACCCCATAGAATAACTTTTCTCCAAGCAGCAGACCAAGAAGCAAGCAGGGAGGGGGCCGGAGTGAGCAGGTCCTATCCTGCTCCCAAAGGCACAAATCAGAGAACCCTGTGGGAGACAGGGCGGGGGTGGGGAGGGAGGCTAGACTCCTCACTGGGGCACAGCATTTCTCAGTGGGGCACAAATAACATTTGTGCTGGGGACGTTCTTCCTTGTGAGAAACACTGCAGCGTGGTTAGCACCCTGCGCCCCGCCTCTCATACCCCAGTTTCCGTCACAGTGAAGAGCAGTCTTCTCGCGCGCTAGTGGCGCTTCCGTCACGTGGACACATGAGGGAGGAGCAATGCAGAACTCCCCCTCCTGCCTGCCCCAGCAGTCACAAATGCAGCACACCCTAACACGCCTCCATCTAAACTATTTGGAAAACAACTACATATTTCTCTAGCACAGTAGCCTCTCCCCCAAACAGTAGTATTCCTTCTGTTCACGGGCACATCTGACCTTGCTGCTGTTTGATCCTAGCAACTATCTCGATATTGTTGCCCTGAAGAGTTGTTTGAAGATGTGAAATACCGTCAGAATCCTGCCCAGTAACTCCTTTCTTCATTGCTATTTTACCAGAAGCAGTGCTCTCATGATTTCATTATAGCTTTCCAAGGAAGATATTTAATGCAGTGAAACTGAGGCTTTCAGCTAGACCTGGTTTTGTGTTCCAGCATTATGGGATGTATACCAGTGAAGAAAAAGCGTTTCCTTCCTCTGTCAGGCAGTAACGGTACCTCGAACGGATGACAAATGGAAAACCGTTCAAGGCCCTTGTGCATCTGAGTCTAAAGACACCAGAAGTGGAAATAGATGAAGAGACTTGTTTTCCTGGCCAAATAAAGACCCTTTAAGATCCCTTTCCTCCCCCGTTTTCAATAGTCTTACTAAATTGTGGTCTGTGATCAGTACCAATGAGTAAACTAGTCCAAAGACAGGCAATCCGCTGATTAATACTTAGTGCCCCGGGAAGAGAAAAGAGGCATGGGGATCTCGTGCATAAACTGTAGATAGCATAGTTGCCCGTAATTTTCAGAATTGTTATTCAAAACAAAGAGGTTGTTGAAGGGGAAGAAAAGCAATATCACTGACGTCATATTTGTGCTTTGTGTTGTGACTGGCCACAGGATATTGGAAGTAGATAATTACTTGAAAAGATGACGCTTATAAAAATGTATCAGATTAGAACCATCCTGATGATGAAACTCCTTCTGTACCTCCTTTCCCCCTCCTGTGGTCACAGGTGATGCACTCTCTTAACCCTGGCACACTGGAGCATGTGGAGTGCGTTCTGTCGTCAGTAGCCTCCTCCTCCCAGGATTTTCCTCCCTTGTAAATCCCCGGTGCCTGGGAGCCTTCCCCACACCCCTCACTTCCCTCTCTATTTTGCCAGGGTTTCACCCTGAAGATTTGTGGGTAAAAGCTGAGGAGGTTAGGTTTTTCCAGTGCATTAGCATTTTAATAGGGACAGATTCCTTGCTCACTGGAACGCCCTTATATTCTTGAATAAGGTCTTTTTTTTTCAGGTCTGAGAGATGGCTGGGTATCCCAGATCACTTTTTAATTATTATATTTACCTCCATTTAGCTAAGCTACTCCTTCGTGGTAGGTGCTACACGCATTATCTCTAGCCTCACAGTGACCTGGAGGGTAAATAATATTTATTTACCCTTATTTTATTGGTCCCTTATTTTATTGGTCCATTTTGTTCCAGGTATATTGTCCTCAAAACCTGAGCACCTTCCCCTTTCCATGATACCATCTTGTGTTTAGCTACCCGGTCTTTAGCCTGTGATAAAGTTGGATGTCTAGCTGCAAACCCATAGGATGAGAAAACACTTGCTTGTTGCTTGGAGGGAGCTGGATTCTTCAGTGAGCTTAGAAACCTGAGGGAGCGGGTAGAGTGGCTGATAGTATTGTTCTTGGCGTATTTTAGACAGAAATGAGGTTTCCTGAATTCCAGGCCAGCCATCTAAATAAAATTCTGTGACCCTTTTTTGTTAATTGCTTCTCACCATTTGAACCTCTGTTTTATGATAAGGCTGGTGAGGTGGTTGGATCAACCAGATCAGATTCCCCCATTTACTGGCTCCATGACCTTGGGTAGGTTTACTGGCTCCATGACCTTGGGTAGGTTTACTGGCTCCATGACCTTGGGTAGGTTTACTGGTTCCATGACCTTGGGTAGGTTTACTGGCTCCATGACCCTGGGTAGGTTTACTGGCTTCATGACTTTGGGTAGGTTTACTGAACCTGCCTGAACCTTGGTTTTCTCTCCTGGAAGCTGAGATAAGTTTTACCTCATAAAGTAATGGGGAAAATAAACAGAATAATAAAAAGTGGAAAAATTCAAAATGACTTCAATTAATTTCCAAAGTAAATGGAGTCAAAGTTACCAGATAAAAATAATGCAAAGATATTTGACAAGCAGTTGTAAAGCTAAGCTGCCACTTTTTTTTTTTATTTTTATTTTTTTTATTTTTTTATTTTTTTTTAAACATCTTTATTGGGGTATAATTGCTTTACAATGGTGTGTTAGTTTCTGCTTTATAACAAAGTGAATCAGTTATACATATACATATGTTCCCATATGTCTTCCCTCTTGCGTCTCCCTCCCTCCCACTCTCCCTATCCCACCCCTCCAGGCTGTCACAATAAGCTGCCACTTTTGTGGAGCTTACATTCTAGCACCATTCAGAAAGCGTCAGGATTCTTTGTCTGTGCTGGACTTCCTGCAGGACTGTTGGAGGACATGTATATTTTGTGATTGCAATAGATTCATTGTGTATAGTTGTCTTTCATATTCAGAACATGGCTAACTCTCTGCTGTCAACCTCTCTGCTGACGGATCTTTTCTCAGGGCCTTTTTATGTGCTGTTCCTTCTGCTTGAAATGCTGTTCCATGTCCACATCCCCATCCCAGCCCTTTGTGCATTTGGGTCCTTCTCATCCTTTAGTTTGAAAGTTATGTTTCTCACCAGGCTAAGTGCCCACTGTTCTTACCGCATCCACCGCCATTTAGCTCAGCCCTCTCGCTTTCATAGCAATTATCACAATGTGTAGTGAGGGACTTTAAAATAGTTACTCACTCTTCGTTAAAACTGAAGTTGGAATCACAGGCCACAATCACAGGAGTATTGAGTGAGAAACCTTGAGAAGAAGGGAAGAGGTTGGCCCCAATGCTTTTGAGAATGTGAGGAGAAGGTTGAAGCATATTTTCCAGTTAGGAGCCATGAAGGCATAAAGAATAAAGAGCACTTGTCAGGTCAGGTGGAAGGACTATTTGGATCAGAGCTACGCGTATTCTGAATTTTGTCATCATGAAATTGAGTTCCTGGCCAGTCTCTTTGTGAAGGGGAAAAAAAGTCTCCCATGATATTTTGTTTTTAACTATAGAAAGTTTATTGTTATCTCCTGGGAAACATAAGTCGACCTTGAGGGTCTTACGACTACTGAAAAGCTTATTTAACATGTTTGCTATGAGAAATTGTATCTACTTACTATATGTTGGTTTTAGAAACTTGCATTTGTTAGAATGTTTGTTGTAGAAAATCGAGTCTGTTCACCTGGTTGTGTTGTGCACAGCAGCACTGTGATGAATAGGTTACTAACTTTCCTCGGTAATGCTCCGCATATCAGTGGTGGGAATTAATTTCATTTATTGGTTAATGCAGTTCATATTTACTGCTCATGAGCCAGGCACTGTCCAAGGTGCTGGGCAGGTAGCCGGGTATTAGTTATCTATTGCTGAGTAACAAATAACCACCAACCCAGTGGCTTAAAAACACACACTGCTTGTCTTACTGTTTCTAGGGTCAGGAGTCTTGGCATGGCTTAGCAGGGTCCTCTGCTCAGGATCTCTCAGAGCTGCAGTCAAGGCGCTGCTTGTGCCGAGGTCTCATGTAAAGATTTGACCGGGGAGGGATCCTCTCCTAAGCCCACTTGTGTGGGTTATTGGCATAATTCAATCCATCAGTCGTTGTTCACTGAGGGCCTTGATTCCTTGTGGCCCATTTGCAGGAGGTCCCCTCCAGTTCCTCCATACATGGGCTGCCCAACATGGTAACTCGTGTCATCAAGGCCAGTAAGAGAGAAAGGAGTCTGACAGCAAGATGAAATTCTCAGTCTTTTGTAACCTAATCATGCAGGTGACAGCCATGCCCTTTGTCGTAGTCTGTCAGCCAGTAGGCCATTCCACACCCGATGGGAGAGAATTCCATAGTGGCATGAATACCAGGAAGCAGGGACCATTGAGGGCCATCTCAGAGTCTGCCTGTCACAAGGAATGACTAAAACAAAGTCACTGCTTTTACCAAGCATACATTCCAGTACCAGTCAGAAAGCATCAGTGTCTTTGTCTCTTCTGGACTTGCTGTGGACCTGTGTGAAGAGAATATATTTGTGCTTCTAACACAAATTGCTAAACACCAGGTGAAGAATCCTGCTTTTTAAAATTAGTTATCGCATATAGTCCTGCCGTGAAGCTCTCAGGGAGTTTGCCGCTCAATTGTAGAGCTGAAGCACATATCTCAAAGTATAGGAGATCTCTCAACAGAGCTTCGCTAATCGATGGAACAGAAAATCAGTTCCAGTGTGCTTTTGGCTTGTAGGTCCTTTGCTTTGCTTTGGATAGCTGGATGGCAGAGGCCCATATTTATGATTAAGGCAGATCCTGTTGTGGGAACCTCTGTTTAGTTTTTAGTCAGCTTTACTTCATCATGACTTCATTTCTTTGTCTGGAAGGCTTAGCTAGCTTTTCTTCTTTGCAGGAATGCAGGGAAGAGATTATTGAAAATAAAATTTGCCTTGTGTTTAGGTTCAGACACGGAAGCATTTTTATGAAGTCACTCCCAGGGGAGACTGAGTGAGCTGCTGTTTCAAATACAGGAAATTACAGTGAAGTTTTATAGAGTGAAACAAAGAAGTTAGGACAAGATGGGAAAAGAGAAAGAAAGAAGGAACAGTGGATGGATTGGTGGATGGATAGAAGGGAGGGAGGGAAGAAGAAAGGAAGCTAGAGTGCTCACTGTGGGTTTATTGTATCTTAGGGGATAAACAACTGGTTCACTCCAGCAATACTATTTTCTATACTAGCCATATTTTCTGTACTAGCCACGTTTTATTTCATTATCTAAAATATATTTCACAAACTTTGACATTTACACAGTCATGGGTTTAGAACGTATATTTTAAAAGACATGGAGGGACTTCCCTGGTGGCGCAGTGGTTAAGAATCTGCCTGCCAATGCAGGAGACACGGGTTTGAGCCCTGGTCCAGGAAGATCCCACATGCCGCAGAGTAACTAAGCCCGTGCGCCACAACTACTGAGCCTGCGCTCTTAGCCCTCAAGCCAGAACTACTGAGCCCACGTGCCACAACTCCTGAAGCCTGTGCGCTTAGAGCCCGTGCTCTGCAATGAGAAGCCACTGCAATGAGAAGCCTGCACACTGCAACAAAGAGTAGCCCCCGCTTGCCATAACTAGAGAAAGCCCATGCGCAGCAGCGATGAAGACCCAACGCAGCCAAAAAAAAAAAAAAGAAGACATGGAGATAGATAGTGGACAGGGTTGAGAGAATACCTACGTCTTGAATCGTGGGTATCAGAAAATAAAAGATGAATGAAAATCCGTAAATTAGGGCAGGGAAGAGGAATGTGAATCTAAATTTTATGCATTGCTGTCAGCCTAACCAAGTCCAACTAATGACACTGCAGATCCCAAGGTATTTATAAATATTGCAAATTAATGGGAGATGGCCTGCTACACTTGGAAAAAGACTGAGGCACATAGCAAAAGTCTCTTATTGGATAGTTGTTTACCATGTATCTGCTCCCTAACATTTCTGCTTTTTCTTTTTGTCTCATATTTTTTTCACTTTCAGTTAGTTAACTATGTGGCGGAGGGGGGGGATTTCTTCTTTTTTGGACAGACATGTACATATAAGTCTTCTGTGATTCTGAGATGCCCAGTCTTCCTATGTTATTTGGGGCATGAGATTATATGCTCTAATTTACTAGAGAATTAATAAACATGTTTTGGGGTATGTATCATGACAAGGGTAGAGAACTCTCATAGCTGACAGTCATTAGAAGTATTTTATGTGGTGGTACAACATTATTAAGTATTTTAATTTGCGGAGTAGTTGAGGTAATGGTGATGGTATAAACCTCAATCTCCCAACATATCCTCTTCCCAAAACAAAAATAACAAGAAGAAATAAAACTCATGTTCTCAGCATAACAAGAAGACGAAAACTGTCCAAACTTCAAAATACCTGCAACTGCAAAAATAAACATGGAGTCTCAGTGAGTTCTCTCTCATCCTCCTGCTGTGTGCCCTTATAGGTTACAAGGGCAGTCCCTGAAAAGTTGCATAAAATAGAGAAGGAAGAACTTGTAGCAGGCCTCATATCGACCTAAAGCTATCACCGTAAAAAGAAAGTCCACTCTAAGAGTGAAAATTCTGGAAAGAAAAAAGGTGATGTTGTAGATCAGGAAAATGACAATAGGAAAGAAACTTAAATTGCAAACAGTGTGTCAAGAAGCAATTTTGGAAAGGTAACACTTCAGGAGAAGAGAAGTTATAACAGGAGAGGCACCCTTAGGAAGCCACATGTTGCAGAGAAATAAAAGAAAGCACATTTGTGATCCTACAAGGCAAAAGAAGAAAGAAAAGGACAAACAACCCCACCCCTTCAGCCTTGTTCCCAAACAAACAAAAAACAGTGGGCAGAAGAACTGAATAGACATGTCTCCAAAGAGGAAGTGCAGATGGCCGACGGGCACATGAAAAGATGCTCAACATTGCTAATGATCAGGGAAATGCAAATCAAAACCACAGTGAGATATCACCTCACACCTATCAGAATGACTATCATCAAAAAGAATACAAATAACAAATGTTGGCGAGGATGTAGAGAAAAGGGAACCCTCCTACACTGTTGGTGGGAATGTAAATTGGTACAGCCACTGTGGAAAATAGTATGGAGGTTTCTCAAAAAACTAAAAATAGAACTACCATATGATCCAGCATTTTCACTCCTGGGTATATGTCGAAAAACAAACAAGAACACTAATTTAAAAGACGCATGCATCCCAGTGTTCATAGCAGCATTATTTACAATTGCCAAGGTATGGGAGCAACCTAAGTGTCCATCAACAGATGAATGAATAAAGAAAATATGGTATATATATACAATGAAATACTACTTATCCATAAAAGAATAAAACTTTGCCATTTGCAGCAACATAGATGGACTTGGAGGGCATTGTGCTAAGTGAAATAAGTGAAACCAAGAAAGACAAATACTGTAGGATATCATTTATATGTGGAATCTAAAAAAATTACAACAAACTAGTGAATAAAACAAAAATGAAGCAGACTCAGAGATACAGAGAAGAAACTAGTGGTTACCAGTGGGGAGAGGGGAGGGGGTGGGGGGCGAATATAGGGGTAGGGGAAAAAAAAGGTTGTTATTTTGGAAAATTGTAAAGCACTATAGAATTTAAAGAATCTTTCAATAAAAAATTTAAAATAATTTAAAAAGCCATCCAGTAAATCTACCACATTTTAGTACCCTGATAGAAGAGTGTACTCTTAAAGTAGGCATCTCTTAAACCACTCCAAGCCACCTGTACATAGAAATGCAGAGGTGTGAACAGTCTTCATTTGTATGTAACTACCTTAAAAATATAGCAGGAAGTGAGAAGCAAATTAAATCAACTGATGAAATTTCTACCAACTAAATGAAATAAAATAAAATATTCTCAAACTTTTGAGGATTTGAAAAAACATTTGAAGCAGAAATTTAAAAACCAATAATAGACCAATAATAGAATAATAACCAATGAAGACTAATTTAAAAAATTCCCTAAGGTATCTGAGACTCAGATGAAAACCTAATAAGAGCATTAAAGAAAGTCAGGAAAATACCAAGAGAATGAAAAATGATATTGAAAAAGAAATAGAAAGGTAAGAGAGAAAGTATTTGAAATGCAATGTAGGCAAAGATGATCCAATTAGGTATAACTGGATTCCCTGAAAAAAGATACACAAAACAATGGAACAGAATTAATATTTAAAACTATAATTAAAAAATCCTTATTTCTTGCAAGTAAAAGGTCAGAATCTACATATTAAAAAGGCTTACTAGATATCAGAGAATATTGACCCATAACAACTAACTCTGAGACCTATCTCAGTAAAATAGATTATATAAAGCTTTTTTAAAAAGTCCTTAGAGTTACATGGCAAAAAGATAAAATATCTTACAAAGGTATTTGCGTGGCTTTAGACATTCAAAAACAACATAATATTTGTTTTTAAAAAACAAAATACAAAGTACGTCAGCAGTAGAACAGCATTGTCATGTTTTTTACATCGGCAAGAACTCAGGAATTTGTAACCAGGACCCTTCTTGTGTATCTGTCAGACTCCCACTAACACATGAGGAGATGAGCTTCAGAAGGGCTGGTGATGAGAATTTAATGTATTTCATTGTACATCTAACACTAAAAATGGGGATGAGGATAGAGAAATCTGTTATATTTGTTACATGTTAAAGTAGTGATTAGAAGAAAATTTATCGTCTTAAACACTTTTATCAATGAAAATGAACAAATTAAATTCCAAACTCAAAAAGCTAGAAAATGTATACAAAAACAAAAGACAAAGGAGGAAAATAATAAATAAAATTAGATGTAATCAATAAGTCAAAGCCATGGTTTTTGAAAAAATTAGCAAAATATACAAACTACTAACTAACCTAGTGAGAAGTATAAATATTCAAAACAAGAATTGGCAAGGAAGAAATAACACTTAAAACAGAAGAATTAAAAAAAATCATTAGAGACAATTTTGCCAACATCTGTGCAAATAAATTTGAAAACCTGTATGGAATAAACAGTGTCCTAAAGAAATTGATTTTGTTAGAAACAGAAGGTAAAACAGACTAATTTCCGTCAAAGAAATAGAGAAGGTTATAAGGGAGCTACTTCATAAGGAAGTACCAGATCCTGATGGTTTCACAGTGGAATTCTTCCAAACCATCAAAGACCAGATAAACCCACTGCTCTATAATTTATTCGAGAGTATTGAAATTCTTTTTTAATAAGTAAGCTAATGAAATTATAATTAGAAAATTAGTACCAATATAATTTATGAATATTGGTGCAGAGTTACTTAATAAAACATTAGCAAATAGAATCCAACACCACAATAAAAAACTGATAAACCATGATTAAGTGGCATTTATTCCAGGAGTGCAAGGTTGTTTCACAATTAGGAAATCCAGTAAAATAATACACCACATTAGCAGATCTAAGGAGAAAAAAATCATATAGACATCTCCAGAGATGCTAAAAAATCTTTGGACAAAATCCAACTTAATAAAAGATATGTAGCTCATTCTTAAGGCCAGCATCTTAATGGGAAAATGCTAGAGGCACTTCCACTAATACTAAGAACAAGAAAAATACTCATACTATCTGTACTACTGTTCAACCTTGTCCTAGAAGTAATAGCCAAGACAATTAGAGGGATAAGAGTTGGAAAAGAAGAAGTAAAATTGTTTCTATTTGCAGATAATATGATCATGTACCTGGAAAACCCTAGGAAAACAATGGTAAAACTTTTTCACGTAATAGAAAGAATTCAGTAAAGCAGCAGAATATAAATTTAAAATAAGGAAATTGAAATTGCTTGTCTTCAGATAGAGAAACTGTATTTCAGATGAAAAGCACAACCACACTATAGCTCTCTGAGAGAAACAAATGTAGAAGACAATAATTCTATGATGTTTGAACATCGTAAGCTTAAAAAGTGCTTAATCTACTGTAACTCTTAACCAGGGGACCAGAGATTGGAGTCATGTGGCCACAAGTCAGGGAACAGGAGAGGCTGAACGAGGTAAAGAATGGATTCTTCTGTAGACCCTCCAGAGGCCACACAGCCCTGGTGACACCTGGAGGCTGTATGTGTATTGTTTCAAGCCACTGTGGGAGGCTATATGTGTATTGTTTCAAGCCATCGGGTTTGTGGTAATGTGTTACAGCAGCCATAGGAAACTAACATGTAAAACATTGAGTTACGTTCATGTTTGGAAATAATGTAGGTGTGGTTGTTTAAAACAGAAAATCAGTATCTGGATAATTCACTCTTTGAATTTACAACCATTTTTCTCTGAGTAGACATAACCAGTGCCTTCTAGTGGGAGTTTGTGGTACATTATCTCAGTATAATTATGGGCAGTCAAATTATTCCTCTGAGACTGAGTAAAAAATGTAGCTCAATATTCCTCTGGACCTTGGAGTTAAATATAGATGACCTAATGACCATGGCTAACTACAATGAATTTGAAATCTAAGAAATATTTGCTCCCGCCACTATGTATCATCATAATAATGATACTTTAGACACTTTAAAAAAACTGTGAGTGTGAGAAAAAAAAAAAAACTTCTGAACATTTTATAGTACAAAAAGGTCACTGAATAAGTAGCTTGAGACCATATGAATTAAATCCATCCTTAACTTTCAGATGAGACAACATGACATATTGGGAAGACCGCTAGATTGAGAGTTAGCTTATTCAATTGCATTAGATTTTTCTGGGTTCATTCCAAGAGGTTTGAAAAGTATAAATTGCTCCATTTATGACTATGATGGGTTGGAAGGGTGTCACTTCTTCCAAGGAAAATAAGCTCTTCAGTTGCAGTTTTTTAAAAAAACCTTTAAATTTTTAAGGACATATAGTTGATTTACAATTTTGTGTTTCTGGTGTACAGCAAAGTGATTCAGTTATATATGTATTTATTTTATATTCTTTTCCACTATGGTTTATTACAGGATATTGAATATAATTCCCTGTGCTATAAAATAGGACCTTGTTGTTTATCCATTTTATGTATAATAGTTTGTATCTACTAGTCCCAAACTCCCAATCCAACCCTCCTCTTCCCCCCTCTGCCCCTTGGCAACCACAAGTCTGTTCTCTGTGTCTGTCAGTCTGTTTCTGTTTCATAGATAAGTTCATTTGTGTCATATTTTAGATTCCACATATAAGTGATATCATATGGTATTTGTCTTTCTCTTTCTGACTTACTACACTTATTATGATAATCTTTAGGTCCATCCTTGTAGCTGCAGATAGGATTATTTCATTCTTTTTTATGGCTGAGTAATATTCTGTTGTATATATATACCACATCTTCTTTATCCATTCATCTGTTGATGGGCATTTAGGTTGTTTTCATGTCTTGGCTGTTGTAAATAGTGCTGCTATGGACACAGGGGTGCCTGTATCTGTTCGAACTATAGTTTTCTCTGGATATATACCCAGGAGTGGGATTGCTGGATCATGTGGCAACTCTGTTTTTCATTTTTTGAGGAACCTCCATACTGTTCTCCACAGTGGCTGTACCAATTTACATTCACACCAGCAGGGTAGGAGGGCTCTCTTTACTCCACACCCTCTCCAGCATTTGTTATTTGTAGACTTTTTAATGATGGCTATTCTGACCGGTGTGAGTTTTACAAATCACTGTAGCTTTGATTTGCATTCCTCTAATAATTAGCGATGTTGTAAGCTCTTCGAAAGGAAGTGCAGGTGTTCTGAGTATTTGGATGTTGTGTTCACGGGAACACACAAACTCAGGATTGGTGGCATGAAAGCTTTTGACTGAGAATGAAATAGGGGGCTGGAATGATATCAAGGGGGGAGTGTGTCATAGAATTCCTGACCTAGTGGAAATCATGGGTGGATGCTGCATGCCTGGCAGTGATCACCAATTAGGTGTAGGAGTGGTGAGAGGTTTCTGTTATCTGTGTATCCACTGGTGAGGAACTTGAATTATCAGTACAAATATTACAATGAGTAAATGTTTGATTTCTTTGGTTGACAGTTTCTTTTTTTTAGAAAGCAAAATAATTGATCCATTCTACACATCAGAGAAACATTATTTAGAGATGTGAAAGTGATGGGAATCTTGAATAAAAATGGCTCTATTGTAGCAGGAAGACTCCAGGGCATTTGGAGACATGTACTCTAGGTTTCAGGAAGTGTACATAACTGTGGTCCAAGATTCAAAATTTGAAGATGGTCATCATGATTTGGATGTTATCAAAACTGACATTCTCATAGAATAATTGTGCATAATTCCAGTGAAGAACAAAGGGATGACATCTTTAAAAGACTGTATGACTGCATGAGGAACTCTAGAACAGGTTTTTATTGACCGTGAATAAAAAGTGTAAAGCAAAGGTATGTAAATAACCAGGGATAAATAATTGCATGATACAGAACTGTAAGAAATTAATCAGAAAATCTACAGTACAGCATGGCTTGAGACTTGTAAAGTAAAATTCAAAGGATTTTTACTTTTTTTTTTTTTTTTTTGCTTGTGTGGACCACCATCTTGGGTGAATATGCAATGTTAATTGGAAACAGCAGACTCTGTTTTGCTTCTCTATTCTCTAATAAAGGGGAATAGAATTCCAGTTTAGGTGAAAGGATGGAAAAAGTTAAACTCTTCATAGATTCTTAACTTGGGATCCATAGACTGCCAAGCAGACTGTGGGTAGAATTCAGAGGGTCCGTGAACTTGAATGGGCGAAAAGATACATTTTTATTTTATTTTCACTGACCTCTCACTTAAATTTAATATTTCTTTCAATTTTGAATGTAGGTAACAAGCCACAGTAATGTTAGCGTTAAACTTTATCACTAATAAAATCACAGATGTTTTCGTGTGATATTACAATAGTTGCAGCAGCCTCAAAATATATGCATGTCACTGCTTTAAAATTACAGTAGTTTTAAGAACCACAGTTAAATCATGTTATTTAATTTCTTAATAAGGAAAGCATTTCTTAATATATTATCATATTCTGAAAACTCTATTTCAATATTAGTTTTCTTAATAATTTTATTTTATGCATTTAAAAATGTTGTTCTGAGAAGGGACCCATAGGCTTCATCAGACTGCCACAGGGGTCTACAGCATAAACATTTTAGGAACCCCTGAACTGGCTTCTCTAAATGAGTGTCTCCTAGCTTGAATATCCTGGTTACGTGGACAATGGGAAGAATTATGAACTGAACTTGGTTATCTCTAGGAAAAGTGGAGAGTCACAGAGGTACCAAATGATTGTAACTGGGTAAATGTCATAATTTAACTTAGTCAATTTGGTCTTAATATTTAGCAAACGAGTAAAGATTTTACTAGTATGTCTCATAAGGCTGTACATGGTGCTACTGTGATCTATTTGGATCAAAGTCCTCCAACAGCCTTTGTGGTCAGTAACACAACTTTACACCGTGGGCCCATATTTCACCTTGAGGTGAGTTAAAAATCTACCAGAACGTGCTGTGCCCACCTTCAGCAACCACCCCTAGTGAAGCCTCTCTGGTCATTCAACCTCTTCCTTAAGGACCATGGTACCTGTTCACAGTTGTCCCCTCCAGTTTGCATCTTCTCATGAGCCTTGGTAGTTTTATGGCCTTTGGGTAACCTCCGTGACCTCAAGCTTTCATTTCAGTTTGGCCATGCACTACCTTGGCCACACTTTTTTTTTTTTTTTTTTAAGATTTCCAAAACAACAAAACATTTATTTTGAGATTTGAGAATAATGGGAAAATTAAGTAATGGGAATTGGACCTTCATCCAGGTCTTCTGGGAAATTGGAAGCACCACCCTCTTCTGCAGCTCGATGCTTCTCCGGTTTAGCAATCAGTTCTTTCGCTGGATTGAAGACACCATTGGTCTGCTGGTCACAGACATAGCAGCGCGGGGTGGTGCGGAAATGCTGCAGTGCACAGCTCTCACAGAAATAATGCCTGCACTTGGAGACAACTGGGTTTTGGAAGGTCTGGCGACAGACTCTAGAATTTGTTACCTATCAGAAATGCTCCATTTCTGAAATCTCAAACTTCTTAGAGAAGACAGAATATCTTACTGTCTAATCTCAACAGCTTGGCTTTTTCTTTAAACAAATGTTAAAATTTATAATTGAATTAATAGCCACCATTTAAAAATGGGAGAGATTTAGTATGAAAGTCTGGATTTTTCAGCTTCTCTTTAAGAATTGGAAGATTTACGATGTTGGCCCTGAGCTTCTGTGTGGGTGGAGTAACATAAGGGCTGTCACTTTTAGATGGAAAAGTGATCTCCAGGTCGCCTCAGTCCCTGTTGTCTCTGTTGTTTCCCATCATCCCTATTGTTTCTTTGATCTTGAGGCCAAATGTCAGCTATTATTTATCATTGCATTTGTTCTTCTCTCTTCCAGTTCTCTTTGAGAACTTACCTGCATTTTTGGTGATTAGGCATTTGACTCTGCAATGTTTGCAGTTTCTAGTTTTCATTATAGTTCTTTTTTTAAAAAAATAAATCCTGTATGTATGTTTGTTTATTTTTTGGCCGGGTCGAGTCCTAGTTGCAGCATGCGGGCTTCTCTCTAGTTGTGGCGCATGGGCTCCAGAGCTTGGGGGCTCTGTAGTTGTGGCACGTGGGCTCAGTAGTTGCGGCATGCACGCTTAATTGCCCTGAGGCACGTGGGATCTTGGTTCCCCGACCAGGGAGTGAACCTGCGTCCCCTGCACTGGAAGGTGGATTCTCAACCACTGGTCCACCAAGGAAGTCCCTCATTATAGTTTTTTGTCTGTTCAAGAACCTAGACCCTTTACTCCATTTTCTTCCCATTTTATTGATATAAACACACTGCTTGCTTTGCTTCTTTTTTTTTTTGTCTTGTGGGGATCTAAAGTTTCATTACTTTGAAAACTTTTTTTAAATCACTGCTCTAAAAGCCATTTAAGGTTATTAGCATAAAAATAGAAATTGGAAACAAAATTTTTAAAACACAGGGTCTTCTTGGAAATTTAAAAACAAGCAAAGCAAATAAACAATTAAACACCTCTTGACCTATCATAGTCCGTAGGATATAGCTAAAACAGTTGTCAGAGGGAATTTATGGCATTAAATTATCATATCAATAAAAATGAAAAGAAATAAATACCCAACCCAAAAGTTATAAAAATAACACTCAAACAAACGAAAACAGAAGAAATTAAAAGTAGTAATTAATGAGTTAGAAAGTTGAAAACATGAAAAAACTTTCCAAATCTTGTTCTTCAAGAACAATCAGTGAAAGAGAGAAACCATTAGCTAACCTAATCTAGGAAAAAGGAGAAAGCACAAATACACAAAACTAGAATTGACAAGGAGAAATAGATATTAAAAGGAAATTATAAAACTCATGAGACTACTTTGTACTAAATTTAAATAAAAAACTGGGAAAGTAAATACCACAAATAATTTTAAAAATGCAGCTTACAAAATTGACCCTTTTAGAAGTCGAAGCTCTGAACAGAACAATTATAGTCGAAGCTCTGAACAGAACAATTATCATAGAAGAAAATAGAGGAAATATTTAAAGGGCTACCCCATTAAAGCACCAGGTCCAAATGGTGTCACAGGGGAAGTCTACCAAACTTTTTAAAGGTCAGTAGCATAAAGAATACTTAAAATATTCCTAAGTAGAGTAAAGGACATCTTTCAAATTTGTTTTAAGAGACATATTTATCATTGATCCACAAACTGATAAAGACTGCATAAAAATTTACTGGTTATAAAAATTTATAACCAATCTCAGTTATGACTGTTGATGAAAAAAGTCTTCAATAAAAGTAAACAGACTCCAACAGAATATTTAAAAAATATTCAATAAAATTTCATTGTAAGAATATTAGAAAATTCATTAATTTGTTATTTTAATAGAGCTAGAGAGGAAAACAGTTGTATGATTTCCAGAGACGTAATAGACATTTAACTCCTCTAGATGCTCCCGCTCTACTCTCATACCTTGTCAGGCTCTGCACCCTGTGACATCAGGTGCTCTCAGGTTTCCCGCTTTGCATTCAGTCTTTCTCATAAGCACTGTGGAGGCCCATAGAAAAGAGTTGGTGAGTGGGTAAGGGCTCCACTCGTGTCTGGGGCTTCCAGGGATTCTAAACTGTTGTGCTAGTCTACTTCAGTCTTTAAAAATGTATTAATCTTTCACTTAATGTTTTTAAGTTTGCCAATTTGCATCTCCCATCTCTCCTCAGGGGGTTTTGAATTCAGTTTGCCTTGTAACCTCAAGGTTAGTCTCGGTTCTTCAGAGAAATGGTACCAGTAGGATATGGAAATATTTATATATATTTTACGTATATACATATATATATATGAATGAAGAACTGATTATAAGGAATTGGCTCATGCAGTTATGGAGGCTACGATATGCTGTCTGCTAGCTGGAGACCAGGAAAGCCAGTGGTGTAATTCAGCCCAAGTCTGAAGGCCTGAAAACCAGGAGTGCTGAGGACAGGAGAACATCAGTGTACCAGCTCAAGTAGTCAGGCAGGAAGGGTTGAATTCTTGCTTCCTCTGCCTTTTTGTTTTATTCATGGCTTCAGTGGATTGGATGATGCCCACCCACATTGGGGAGGACAAAGTGCTTTACTGATTTTACCAATTCAAATGCTGATTTCATCCAGACATACCCAGAAATAATGTTTAGCCAAGTATCTGGGCACCCCATGATCCAGTCAACTTGACACATAAATATAAAACTAGGGTTAGAGTGATGGTCTTTTGTGGCTTTTTATATCCTAAACTCAGGAATTGTGGCTTTTTCATCAATATATCCTCATAACTGAACACAGAACTCTCCTATTAACCTCATTATTGGCATAAACTAGACATGTTAAGTTACTTTAGTTGGAAAATTTTCTATTTTTTTTCCCTCTATGTATAAAGAATCTTAGTATTTACTCTTGGTTACACCCTAGTGGTAGCATTTTAAAAACAACTGACAGTGTTTATTAGTAAATTATCTGACAGCATTTCAGGAATGAAAAATAAGCTGTAACTAATAAGCCAGTGTACAGAAGAACAGAAACAAATCCTTTTGGAGACAAATAAGTATTGCTATATTAAAGAAAGATGAAGAAATAATCACCAAGATTTTTCTTAAACAGAATACATTTCTGAGAAAAGTTACCAACCTCAGATTTTTCACCCCAGAGACTTTCCGAAGACAACCAGGGCTTTCTTTTGTGTTGTCGGAGTTCCTCCTCTAATGAATGTTGTATTTAGGGGGAAGAATAGAAAAACAAACCAAATAGATGCAAAATTAAGTGCCTAGCCGGGAGAATGAAAAGTCCAGTCCTCTAACACAGTACACAGCCAGCCAGACCGTTGAAATTAATTGGGCATTTCCTTCACTTCTCATCTTTCCTAGCCTCTGTTCTGTAATTTGTTTCTCTTGGTTTCTGGGTTTTGTCATTTATTTATTTATCGTATTATTTTTGAAAAACTTTGATTCTGATTTTGGTTCCTGGCAGCCACTGTTCTCATGGGTCACTTTGGCCTCAGCTTCACTACTTACCTCAGCTCCTGTCTCTCTGAGTGGGTCTGACAGTCAAGCCCTTGGACAGGTAAACACCTCTGGTATGATTGAGTCCTATCCCATGGCCAGTGTTTCAAGTTAGATTATGTCTTCTACGTTTCTATGTATATTTCACATCTGATATTTATCTCTTTCAAGTGTTTTCTAATGTCTACCCAATAATATCTTTTTCTGGGTTAGTTTACCTTAATCCAGATCAGTCTCCATCTCACACCTCCTCATCTACTCAACCTGATGTGTGTGTTAATGTATCTAAATTATGTGTTTATTTTCATGTTTTCCTTGTATTCATGGAATGTCTCTGGTGAGCCATTAATAAATTATCTGTGGCATCTCTCTTTGTCCATTCTGTTTTCTCAGTAGATTGTAGATTCAGCATAGGCAAGATGGAAACTTAGCCCATCTCTAAACTTTAGAACAAAGCTTAATTTCATGCTTCTTGGGAGGATGCAGGAATGCCTTTTATGAGTCTGGTGCCTTCATTGTGAGCTGTGATTAACAAATGCCCTTCAGTGGTTGTTTGGAAATGCGTGAGTCTAGATGTGCTAGGGATGTTATACAAAAACTGCTCTTAGAGCTTTTGGAAGATAATGCAGATAGCAAGCATCCATATTAACTATTCTTATTCTTATCTTTTGGCACCATTTTTTTTTGTGATTAGAAAAGCATTTCCATAATTAACCACTGAGGACTCCTTGATCATCCACATCTATCACAGACAGTATAGGTGACCCATTCTTTTTTTTTTTTTTTTTAACTGGAACAAATTAATTGTGTCAGTTGACTTTCAAAAATGCTGCCTCATCCTTCACTCTCGAATCTGTTGGTTCAGGCAGACTGTCTTCTTTGTGGCTAATATCTAATCAAACATATTCTCATGTGTCCTCACATGGTAAAAGAGGGAGACAGAGCTCTCTGGGGTCTCTTTTCTAAGGGTACTAATCCCATTCATGATGGCTCCACACTCAAGACCTAAGCACCTCCCAAAGGCTCCACCTCCTAATATCATTATATTAGGGGTTAGGATATCAACATATGAATTTTGCTGCGGGAAACAAACATTCACGAATGGCAGGTATTACATTTTCTAACAATCAGCTCTTGGGTTATATGAAATCTTTGGCTCTATATAACACACTAAACTTCACATATCTTCAAAGAAAAATTGCCTTACAAATTAGCTTTGGTCAGCAAATACTAGGTCCTTTTTCGTTGCATAATCTGATTTTTAAAATCTTGGTGTTTTGTTTCTCTCAATCCCATAATACCAGTTGATACTTTAAAAAGTTTGCTGTGTGAATTAAGAACAGTGTTCTTTAGCAAAGGCGATTATTTGATTACCTCCCTGTGCTAGCTGCAGCCTGGCATTTAATCTGGCTGCGGCCCACAGACCGCAATTTGAACAATCAGGGTAGTTTTCTGTAATTGCAATAAATCATATCATTAACCATGACAGACTTTTCCGAACTCCCACAGATTTATTTTTTTTCAGTAGCAGTTAACTCCTGAACCCCTCATGAAAGCCAGATTTCACTGTAGTCAAATGAATTTCATAGTCAGCTTGCAGAATATAAAGACGGAGCCTGTGTTGGAAAAGCACTGTTGTCCTGAGAGCGGAGCCTGAGGAGGTCGCTCTAACTTTAGGAGATGGAAGGCTCAGATTAATGTGCCACACACAGAGTCCATCTGAAGGGATAATTTGTGAAAGGATGATCTGCTGCAAGGCTGTTTAATTTTCTAACAGGGAAACAGATGGAGATCAAGATGTGAGGCATACTTATATTGTTACATTTTGGTCATTTATATAAAATACACCTGCCACTGTATTGAGGCTTCCTGGGATGAAAAATATGAAAAGAGAAAATATTTTAAAAGGAACATTTATTGCCACCTTATGTAAGCTCATTTTACAATATGTCCCTTTTAAATAGGAATTTGAAAATTGGGCTAGGTTCAAGGTTCTGCGATCTTAAAAACTTTACCTTCACATACGCCCTGTCCAGTGCCTGCTATGTAGCCATGCTTAATCGTTTATGATGTCACATGATATACTCTTCTTTGTTATCCAGTTGGTTTTCAAACTGTTGGCTCTTGTCATGGTAGATGAGAAGTTTAGACCATTTTCACTCTAACCTTACTGATTTTGTTAAGCACATATCTTTTCCCATTATTGATGTTTTGACCACTTATTTCTTGTTCCGTATCCCTAAGTCTCCTTTGCTTTGTCTATAAGTGCAATAAAATAGTGTAGCGTTATGATTATCTAAATTGTATTCATACTTAAAACAGTACCAAGTACTGGTTAGGACTTACATAGAGAAAGCAATATAATTTCATATCTCTAAACCCTTGCTAACCAAGGAATAATATCCCAATGGCAAAGACATTGCTTTCTTTAATTTCTTTTGGGATTTCTTTCTACTTCTAAGTCATTTTTGGCTGACATTGTGTGTTATATTAGGTGCATGGGAGGTGAATTCTCTGACTCTTGAATAACCCAGACTGTCTTTATTTTGCCCTCAAGTTAATTTCTAACTGCTGGCTGTACAATTCACCTCAGACATTGAATGCATTTCCACATAGCCTTCTAGTATTCAGTGTTGTTTTGAGAAATCTGTTCTCAGTTTGATCTAGTTTTTTATAGGTAATCCACTTTTCCCCCCTGTAGCAGTTTTGTTTTTCTCTCTATACTTGGTGTTCTGAAATTTCACAAAAATGAATCTGAATCTTTAAAAATTTTTTTAAATTCATCTTCCTCAGCAATTAGTGGCCTTTCACTTTTTTGACCTTTAGACTTACTCATTCTAATAATCACCTCGTTCCATTTCAGAATTCTTTCTTACTTTTTATCCCTCAATTATAGCAGCTTGTCTTTTTCCTTGTTTTATAGACCAATATTCTTTTGCCTGTTAACTTTTCAAAAAAGATTTCTGAACATAGAGAAATATTAAAAAGTGGGTACAATGAATACCTAATATCCTCCAGCTAGATTCAACCATTGCTAAAATTTGATGCAATATCCTTTGTAATTTCTCTGTGGATATCAAACCTTCTAAAATATCCTGTTTTTACTAGATTATTTCTAGTTCTTGTGGTGTCAGTTGTTCTGATTATTTCTCTTGATTATTCTCTTTGTGGCATTGGTTTTCCTTAGTTGTATGTACTTATATTAGTTGTTTATATTAGTTTATGTATTTTTAAGAAGACTAGATTGATTAGTGTATAGGATTGATGGGCATTTCCTATGCAATTATGTGTTGATTATTCTATAAGCCAGCATGAGTTTCTACTAACATGCACTAGTGAGGGTCTATTTCCCCAACATATTTTGCTCTTCAGTGAGAAGCCTGGCAGTAGGCTCTTGTAAGAGAGCAGGCTTCACTTTACAGTGTGGATGTGCAGCAGGCAATCAGTCTGGGGACCTCTGCTCCAGTTGCCAAAGGTATAGATGACACCAGGACTTCAGTGTATTTGTCACTAGGCAGAGTGATCGTTCTTCTTTTTCCTCTTGCATGTCTGTTGTGTGATTCCAGAGTTATCTTCTGCTTTGTTTGTGTGCTAGACTTCTATGTTCAGGGCCATTGTTGAGTTAGAAGAAGGTACCTCCCTCTGCACAGATACAAAAGATATGGTTAACAAGAGTGTGGCCTGGATTTCAGCCCTTGTTAAACCCCTGTGTGCAGTGTACAACCTACGCACCTGTGTGTGGTGGCCTTACCTACATCTAAGACCTCAAAGCCTTCCCCGGAGTGCACATTTGAAATGCTCCATAGGGCGAAGGGAACTAGATGGAAGGCTGCAACAGCCTTTCTAGTGCCCACCCCAATTCCCACTTACGTATAATTTCTACATTGCTACTAGTACGATTTTTCCAACATTCACAAACATAACGTCTTCACCTGTCCAACAAGAGAGGGAGATGTGAGTGTGAGGCTTCCATCCTGAATAAAGTTATATTAATAGATGCTGTGAAGTCATGAGAGCGAGCTACTGGAAAGTCGGGACAAGGGAAGGCTACAACAAAGAGGAAATGCCCAGATGGAAATAAGTGGTGTGAGGTAAAACTCAGAAAGGGTACAGGGTTAGCGATAGTGTCTGGAGAATCACCTCCATGGAGGTGATTCCTGAAGCCAGAAGAGAGGAGAATCTGTGAGGGGCCACATGCAGAGAGTGCAGAGAGCCTTGCCAAACATGTCTAGGGTGGAAAAGGCAAGAGTTCGTGAAGTTAAGAGAAGAAACATCTTAGGCATGGGAAAACAATCCATGCCATTTTATATCATATTTATCCGACATTTATAATTATTGTTTCCTCACTGAACACTGGAAAAACAACTATTGTGCATGGCATACAGTTTCCTCCAGGATCTGACCACTGTTTAGCCGCCTCCTGTCCCCCAATCCCCAGCTTTCCTGGGCACTCCTGCATTTCCAAACCCTTTTGTGTTCTCTCCTATGTCCGTAACTTTGAACATAATACTTACCTAATTCTTTTCCATCAACCTGAAAAACTCATTTGTCTCCTCCTAGGCTTAGCTAGATGTCTCTTTGCCATTGAAACCATTCCTAACTGTAGCCCATGTTGAGTTGATTTGTTCCTCCATTGTCTTCCCTTTGTATATTGCCCTTAAATCATATTGCATTTAATTACCCATATCAGAACTGTTTCCTTCCAAAACTGTCCTCATCATGCCATCCACATTACCTGATACTCAACAGGGAGGTGCTTAGTGATTGCCAGCTAAGTGGATGAATGAGGTCCATGCCCGTTGCCCCCTCCCCCCCAGCCCTTCGTTCTCTGACACATCCACCCTCCTTTTGGCCCTCTTTTATACATGAACAGTTTTCATTCTTCAGATTCAGAAAAACCCATCTGAAAGACTTACCTGCTTAGAGGCTACAATAGCAAGCAGTCTATTTATTCCTCCATATATCCATTTAGTACACAGTACTGGGTACTGGCAGAAATACTGAAGATGAACAAAAGCAGACCCAATTCCTGCCATCTTCGAACTCAGTGGGAGAGACTGATGTCAATCCCATGGTTAATCTTGTTCTCCAAAGAAAAGATACTTGGTGCTAGGAAAACCTCTAGTGGAGCAGTAGGTAGTCAGGGAGGTCATGGAAAGTCTGCTTCTGGGAAAGTGGCACAAGCTGAGATTAACAAGGAGGAGAGGGGAGAGTGATCCAGCAAGTCTGAGCAGTATGTGCAAAGATCCTGTGGCTGGCACAGGGAACAGAATGCTCTAAAAGAGGCCACTGTGGCCAGTAGTGAGGAGCAAAGGTGAGGATGTTGAAGAAGATGTTGGAGAACTCCAGGCATCTGCACATGCTGTGTCCTCTGAGGTAGGCTAAGTAGCTTTTTTTTTTTTTTTTTTTTTTAGGCTAAGTAGCTTTTGTCTTTAGTGTGCAGATCCTGGGACCAGTCTGCCTGGGTTTATATACTAACTCTAGCGCTTAGGTCCTGTGTGACTTGGGAAAGTCTCCGTGCTTCAGTTTGCTCACCTGGAACATTAGGATCATATTAGTACCTACCTTAGGATGAAATGAGTTAGTGTGAAAAGCATTTAGAATAGTGCCTAGCGTATAGCACTGTGATAATTGCCAGCCATCGTCATATCTTTCCCAGGCACATTACCAAAATAAATCTGGACAATATTATAATCAAGGAAGTATTTGCACTAAGTCATGGGAAAAATATATGAAATATATACCTATGATATATATACACATATATATAAAATATATACTTATGACAATATAGATGTTTGTACATGTGTATAAAATATATACTAATGATATGTATATTTTATACTTCTAAATATATTTTATATCTGTCCTTATTGGTATATATTTTAAAAACGTGTATAGTATATATATCTATATCATTGTAGACATATACATATCATTTTTATGACAGCGCAAATAATTCCTTGTATCTAGTCTTGTCCATATGTATTTTGGTAGTATGCCTGGGAAAGATGTGTTATATTGGAAAGTACAGAGAGAAGGGAAATGAAAGGATTGTTTCACTAATTTTCCTTTAAACTTTGATACAGTTAAAAAAACCTGTGTGTAAAGGATTTTTTTTCCATTTCTTACCCCTGTTTAAGAGCAGGAAGGACCCTGTAGTTATCATTTTTCTACAAGCTAGGAGACAGCATGCTTTATGCACCTAAATACATTGATCCGGTACCTCTTGACCCTGTAAATCAAGGTAGACGTGCAATAGCAGAAATTTTGCTGATAAAAATCCACTTGTTCAAGTCAGTAACTACTACTACGATATACTTGCATAAAGGGTATAAAAGGATTTCATTTCAAGCATCATTGAGTTGTGAAGGTAAGAATTATGCATAATTGGTTTCATTGGAACTGTTATTTAAGAGGCCTTATTGATTTTCATTGGTGTCCACATATAACTTGTAATATTTCCTTCAATGATCATTTTGATTGCAGTTGTGTTAAAATAGCATCAAAAGCACAAATAGAGGGAAAAGAGGGGTTTCATTTTTTAATTTTTTTATGGAATGCCAGCTTTGTGCTGTTTGGCAAAAGTTGACGTGTGTGTGTGTGTGTGTGTGTGTGTGTGCGACCAAGTTTAGTGTCTCTTAGAAGATATTAGCTTCTGAATACATTTGGACCATGAAACAGTGTTCCCTTTGTCTCCCTTTGTCTTTGCTAATTAGGAAAAATTGTCAGATTCCCCAGTGGTAGCATGTCTAATTTAATAACCTGAGAATCTGATGCTTGAATATATAATGAAATGTACTAAATACCATGGCCATTTTATAATTACTGATACAAAACATATTGTAACTAATCTTAACTGACTAGAAAAGACTTTTATAAAGCACAAAATAGAGTCAGATGAGAACTACAGCTCTATCTGCCTAATTTAATATAATTATCAATCAGGAAGTTGTTCTTGAGCATGGGCTGATGGGCCAGAATTTGTTTGAAGATAAAGAATATCACTGAACAAACCTCTTGCTAGATTTTTTTTCTTACCTCTGTGAAAAATTTAGTGGAAGTCTCTCTTTCTTTGGGAAAGCTTCTATCATTTGGTTTTCACCAGCAGCCTAAGTGATCATCCTAACAGAAACGGCAATTTTACTCGATGTTTCGATATCGTGTGTATACTACCTGAGCCAGTATTTCTATACACTTTCGGAAGCCCAGTCTCTTCCAATATTTTCTTTGTTTTAAAAAATTATATAGGTGGTAGTATGGAAGAGTCAACCTTACTTGCATTGAATTCCAGTTTGAGTCTTCCCTAGGTGTGTGACCTCAGAGAAAGATGAATTTGGCAGGTGACTTAACCTTGGAATCTCAATCTCCTTATCTGACAACACAGGTACATTTATTACAGGGATTAAATAAGATTTTAATACAAAGCACATTACCTGACACATGATAGGTATCAAAAAATCGTTTTCCTTCCTCTTCTACCTTCTCCTCTTGAGAAAGCAGCCCTGATATGGGAGCAATGACACATGAAGACTCAGTGTAATGTGTGACTTTGAAGCAGCAACACAATTTATTAGTTTATATTTGAGTGCCTTTAATTTTGTCAGAAGAGTCTAACCCTATGTGCGTGGGAGATGGTTGAACATGGTGATTCAGAGCTTGGAGGTGAATGAATTTAAGCTTGGATGAGCTTGAATCCTGGCTTAGCTACCTGTGAGTTTTGTGCTCTGGGGAGATTACTTAATGCCTGGGAACCTTTCCTGATCTGTAAAATGGGGATTGTAATAGTATCACTTCCTAAGGGATTAAGTAGTGAAGGTTCAATAAATTGAGGCATATGAAACCTCATACAATAAGGGACTCATGGATGCTTTCCTGTGTCCTTGTATTTTAGGTGTGTCTCTTATAATTCACACATCCTGGCGAGGCCTTTTGCTTCGCTGATCTACCCCTTATTTCTGATGCTGGCATCTGAAATTCCCTTAAGGTAAAACATGGATTTTTATCCCCCATTTAGCAACCATTTTGACTATGCAAATATTGCAAGGATAATTTAATTAGTTTGAACGGATTTGTGATTGGTGGTGGAATCAGGTTTTTTTTCCCTATTAATAATGGTAGCAAAGAGGTTCAAAAGCAGGCAGTAGCTAGTCACACACGTTCCTCCAAAGAGTAAAAACATCTATCTCTGCATATTTTTTCCAAAATTACACATTTTGGAGTTGTTTCAGGAGGTTGAGAAGATAGAAGCTCCAAAAATTTTGCATGTTTTAAAACATATTCCCATTTTTCCCTCTGCATAGACCAAATTCCCTGCATATGTCATTTGCTTGTTTCATCCATTTTTTTCAGTGCACATTTATTGAGCATTTAATAGATACAAAGGTTCAGGTATGATCCCTGCCATCAAGATATTCATAGATAGGGTCAGAGAGCAGTGGGGACAGATGCAGAAATGGATAATGCGATAATACACTCTAATGGACAGTACTGCAGACCTGAAAAGGTGTTACGGGGGCATGAGAAGGGGCACCTGCCCTAACCTGGGGAAGAGCAGGAAGGGAAAAATGGAGGAGACTCTAACCAGGGGTTGGTTCTCAGAGGTGGTTCTGTGCTCCTAGGAGGTGTTTAGAATATATGGAGGCATTTTTGGTTGTCACAGTGATTAAGGAGTGGCATATTTGGCCTTTAGTGAGTGAAGGCAATAATGCTAAATGCCCTTTAAAGTACAGGACAATTCCACACAGCAAAGTTGTCATTTCACAAATGTTAATGGTGTCCTGGTTGAGAAACACTGAGCGAAGAGGGAAAATAAAGGGAGTAGCATTATATCCTGTGTCTATTTTTGGGCGGCAGGGGTGGTGGAGGGGAAGGTTTGCTTTGAGCTTGTAGCACTTGTGAAAATAAAAGCAGTGAGAAAGCGGGAATAGTCCTTTCCTGTCTCTTGCTTTCTGTTGGAGTGCCTTGAACTGGTTTTGCAATTCCACGACTTTCCCAAAGCTTAATGATCCGTGTTGGCTTGAATATGCCTATTGGAGAGGCCAGGGCTTCTCAAGTCCCTGGAGAATGAGTCCACCCAGCTCACTAACAGAATGATGAAAACCCCAGGAAGAAACATTTCCAATTTTTTTTTTTTTCTTTCCAACAGACTGCCAAGTTAAGAAGGGGCCAACTATAAAACAGTAGTGACATTCTGAACCAGAAAATCTGTTTTTCTTTGCTTTGATACATTTTAAAATAAAATAGGTTTGCTTAGACATGCAGAGAAGTTAATAGAGTTGTCCATGGCTATGGCCTAAAAGGAGAGAAGACACCAGGAGAAATAATTGAGTACATGCAGTGGCAGGAGAAAAGGAAGAGGAACAGGGCTCATGCGTCTGGGTGCCTCTGGCCCCAGGGGAGCACCCAGTGATCACAGAGGATATATAGCCCGGTAGTGAAGGCAGAAACAGTATTTCGGCAGAAACAGGAGTCCCATGATGATATATGCAAAGGTACAGACTCCAATCCATTAAGTCCCAGGGTTTTGCAGATGTATGGTGTAGGCCAGAGTTAGGGACGGAGTGGAGGAGGTGTAAGGCGGGGCTGGGTCAGCCAGTCCCTCCCCTGGCCTTTAGTTGGCACCTCTGACTATTATATATATTGGAGGTCTGTGTAAGATTTCATTACAAAATAATGAAAAAAGTTTTCCTTTAAAAATTATTTGAAAAACCACTAGTATTGAAGTGCTCTTTCCTGTGTTAGCCATTCATTTAAAAATTAATCTACTGTGCAACTTTGGTCAAATGCCTGGGCCTCTCTCTGCCACTATTTTTTTCTCATCTGGATAATAAGAGGTTCAGGCTAGAATTTCTAAGGACCTTTCAGCTTTAACATTCTGTGAATTTTCTAATATATTAATCAGTTTACTGCACTGTTATGAAAGGGGATGATTTGGTAGCCCAAGTATGGATTGATTCACAGCTAGTGGCAGATGAACCACACAGAAGACCTAGGAGAGTCTAAGTTTTGGATTTGAAAGTTACAAGAGGTGTGAAATGCAAACGTGGTTATTTATGGAAATTCGCAGTTTCCTGCACTCACAGTTGCTAGTGGTTTTCATCTAGGCAGAACATCTTGACAAACAAAGAACAGGAGCCCTAATTCACCAATTTCCCCAATGTTCTAATTTAGGTCTTTAACTGGGACAGTTAGTGGGCCAGCCTTCCACTAGGTAGATGTGTTGGTTTTTATGGAGTAAAATTTTTACAGTGCCATGGTCAGAAAAGAGTTCTCTCAATTCATGTGCTAAGTGTCTTTAGTTAGTTAATACAGGTCTATGGGGTATAAAATGACTTTTCTAAGAACGCTTTGATTAAGCAATACTCTCTATATGGCCTTGCTTCCAGTGCAAGGATTTGGAAGCATTGTGCAGCCTGTCTATTCTTACACTTTCATACATTTGCTTCCTGTTTCCCTATTAGCATTTAAAAAATCATATTGCTTACTTGACCTCCGTTCATTTTAAGCATATTATCCCTGCTGAAGGTTCAAGCGGCTTGTTAAGGAGCAGCACCTCTGGGTTCTGCTACCATCCCTTCCGTTTGCCTGGGTAGGTCCCTTGGCTATCTGCCAGTAATTTTAAATGGTTTTGCAGGATGGTTGGGTTTAGGCTCACTCTCCACTTGTTTTGAAATATACTGGCTGGCATAGTAGTAATTTGTTCAGAATGATCTTCACATGAAAAGAGAAATGAAATGCCCAAAAAGAAGAGTAAAGCCTAGCACGTCTTCATACAGCAATTACAAATCCACATGTTGGTATTTTATTTAAGTCTACAGCAACCCCATGAGGAAGGTATTATTATTATTAATTATTATTATAATGATCATCACTGTCATCATCATTATTATCTCATAATTATAGCTGAGGAAATTGAGACTTAGAAAGGTGAAATAACTTACCCAAAGTCTCCTAAGCCTGTTTCCATTGCTTAGCAAACTTCGTTAGCTAGCTTCCACTTGGTGGTTGGTTGTAGAAATTATAAAGGCATATAGCAATATATTCTTCAGTTACATGTACATTTTTGTCGTCTAGTATCCCAGATTTTTGTACTAATTTAAATTGCAACAAGAGCACATCACTTTTATTAGATTAATTCACACTCAGGTCTGATGAACTGTCATGGACACCAGGTGAAGCGTGACTATTATTTTGTGAGAGCTTTTGGTTTGGGGCTGGCATTTTCATGGTTTATTGCTAATGCATCCAGCATCATGGAGTGACAAAGTGCAGCCTGGCTCACAGCCCTTTAACTGTGAAATGCACGGCCACTGGTGTCTCTCGATTATGTTTTGAGATTCTGTGGAACAGAATGCTCCATCTAGTTCCTTTCCTTTGTTATACCTGAAAGCAGATCGGAAGCCTGAAGTCTTTATTTCTTTCCATGAGTGCTTACAAATCAACAGTGAGAGAAAAGGATTCATTAGACGTTTTCCAGCCTTTCTGACAAGGGAGTAAAGCAGATAGGTGGGTTCAAGTGATGTCAAGTATCAATGCTGGTTTGTTTCAATGGCCCAGCACAATTCATCCTTTCAGAATACCGTCAGTATTTAACATTGCCTTGACTCAGATCTCTACAGTTCTCAGAGCTGCTAGTATTCACAAGGACGCAGTAGAATAGCACATCGTTAAAGTATTGTGGCTGATGCTTGCCGAGTTCACCTGTACTCTCCAAGGAGGTTTGTCACAAGTTTCCCTCTTTTGCCCGCATCAAATCTTGTAAACAACCTGAAATTCTTATCAGAAATAGGTAAGCCTGTAAATCATAAATGAATCATTTCCACTATGTACTCTGCCCAGTACCTCCCTCCTGCTGCACATCCGTACTTCACTTTATGCTAATTTCTTGCACTTTTTTTACATGTTGCTTGGTCGTTATTTTAATTTAATCTAAGGTATGTGCAAATTGTTTCAAAGTTTTTGAGGGCGCTGAATTATATTCATTTTTCGACATAAAGGTTTTTTTTCCCCTCAGTGTAGAAGTACTGCAAACTCATTATGTAAAGCAAAAAGGAAACTATAAAAGGGTGGAAGGCAGAAGAAAACAAAACTATCTCATAAGACAATCATCACTAATACTCTAAGTCTCTTTGTTCTAAGTATTTTTTTTTGCATACTTGTTTTTACAGCATATGTAAAATTGGTGCTCTGGTTTTCATTGATCACAACATAGCAGTTTTCTGTGCTAAAAAAAATCCTCTCTAAATGTCATTCTAAGTAAATCTATGGTATTGTAAATATTCGATATCCAACATAATTTTCTGCTACTAAACTCAGGAAGAGAAGGATTCTTCATATCTTTAAGGGTACAGATCTTCACTCAACAGCCTATTTTATAATGTTGATATAGAAGAAACTTTAATGGCTGGTAAGCACATTGCAGGTACCACCAGAGAGGATGGCCAGGAGCCTTTGAACTGGATGAGTCCTTTGAAGACTTCTGCTGTGCAAAGCATTAACCTTTCTGGGTGGGAAACTGGGCATTTCCTGGGGGGTGTCAGGACAGCAGCTCTTTACCAGCCTGTAAGGCCATACCAATAGACTGGGTGAAAATTAGTTCTGGATTTCTGTTTAGAGTCAGGACCAGGACAAAGACACCTGCTAAACCATTATCATTCTGGAAAATTCTTACCAATTCAATGACAAGTGTAAAAATAAGAAAAAAAGGAAAGAAAATCTATAGATCATTTAATTGTCTATCTAAAATAATTAGAGAGAATCAATTGAAAAATTAGAATTATCGAGAGTTGTGACCAGATTCAAAACAAACATACAGAAATAGTTCACATGACCACAGATGAGCTAAAACATAATAGAGCCTATAATGGAATAAATTCTGTTTAGACAATTGGTCTAAATATAAAATCCCTAGGAATGACCTTAAAAAATTGTCTAGGGATCTACATTAAGAGACTTTAAAACTTGACTGGGAGCCATGAAAAACTTGGATAAATGAAGGAACATACTGTGTTCCACGTTAGAAAAATTCCTTATTATTAATGCTGGTATCAAAATTACCCAAACTATAATCAGCAGACTGATCAGTGGGAGAGAATTGATATCCCAGAAATGGACCTGAGTATGTAATTTTATATCCCGTGGGTATTACCGTGGGGCACTGTGGGCTGTTACTGTGTGAGGGAGTATACATGGAGGCTAAAAAGATACACTGTGGAATCAGACAGGCACAGATTGAAATCCCAAATCTGCTAATTTTTGTTCTTTGCTGTTGTTTTCCCCATAGACGTAATGTGAGAATAGTAACTCCTGTTATCTGAGGGTTAAATGGTACATGGTATCTAGTCAACAAATGGCAGAGTTGATTAATGTTATTTCATCTTAAAATATTTGGAAAATTATGCTTCCTGATTTTTTCCAAACATTATCCTTGAGATTTTAAAATGTATTCTTAAATCTGTATTTATGAAAGATAAAATATAATAACATTTGACTCTTATGGAGTATAAGGAAATTAATATAATATTTCCTGTGTCCCTACAATTTGACCAATCATTAGTTATAACGAAGCCTGTCATTTTCACCTGGGTTCCAGGAGCATCTTAGAAGTACGTCATGTATTTCTATGATTCAGTTATATGCGGCGTCAAGTGTGTGATTTACTCTACTGTCATACATAAGCAATCCTTAGTTATAACAGTGATAATTGTCTATTGTAGAAAGTTTGAAAAACACAAAAAGGTATGAGGAAGAAATTTAGAAGGATTTCGTAATTCCATCACTTGAAGATAATCATCGTTAGTATACTTAGGTTTTTCCTCTGGATTCTTTTTCCAATTAGATATGCAATTTTTTTAGAATTAATAAATACATTCAGTCCAATTTTAATAAAATCTCAACTGAACTTGCTGGAAGTTCAATTCAACTTAACGAAATTATTCAAAAAGTTTTATGGAAGAATGAATAATAACAGTTTAAAAAATGTTTCAAAAAGAAAAATATTTAGGGGAGACTCTCCCCTATCAGATATGAACCTGTGTTGTAAAACTCCCCAAATTAAAATTGTATTGTACTGGTGCAAGATTGGATAGTAGATGTGTAGTATTGTAGATATCCCAGAAATAGAATTTAGTGTTTAGGAGAATTCAGTACTTATCAGTGGGAAGAAACATTATTTAGCAAATTTGTGATAATGAATTAGATCCTTACCTCTGACCGTAAAGCAAAATCAATTTTATACTAATCTAAGTTTAAAACAGTTCTTACAGCTTTTACAGTTCTTACAGTTTAAACAGTTCTTACAGCTTTTAAGTTGGGTACCATATTTGTAATTCTAATGTACGCTTTCTTTATCTTAACCTGTACCTTGCTGGTGATAGTCTGCTTTATTTTAAAAAGGCAGTTTCTTCTTTTATCTTACTGAGAACTTGAACTAAAACTTCCTTCTTGCAGTAAGTTTGTTTTATTAAGGTGACTTTTATTTGAGAGCATTATTTACCATGCTTTTTTTGTGTTTCAGAATAATTTCATAGGCCCAGGACATTTACTTATCCTTAGAGAGAGAGTAGTATTTATTTTGATGTAGGAGGGTAAGTTTTTCACACTTGCTAGATGGCTTCTAAGATCTTTTCAGGAGAATTCAGAAGGCACTTTTCATGGCACTCACTCAAGTACCTGTTTTGACTTAGGTCTGATTTATTTTGTTTCATTTCTCTGATTTCGTATATGTACATGCTCACTGAGTTCCTCTTCATGATCCAATCTAATATGGACAGGATTCTACTCATTTGGATTTCTGGGGCTCCCCCAATTAGGACTTTGATTTGTATAACTCATATAAGTATTTCATCAAATAACAATTGTAAATGCATGCAAAGTTGCTGACACCCCTAGCATTTTAATTGTTGAAGGTAGAGGGATGATTCCAAGATTACCCAAGAATTCTGTGACTGAATCATTGCTCCTCTAGAATCCTCTATTCACTTGGATTGTACCGTGTAACTTGCGTATGATAGGTAGATCTGTCATGAAACTTAACATTTGTCTGGTCACCTAACAATTCCCATTTTTGGTTTGTGATATGCTGGGTATATTCAGTAATTTTAGCACTGTTAGAAAATTCTAGAAAGAATCCTCAAGGTAAAATTAATTGTGACTTACTATGAACACAATGTCTTATGGCTTCCTGGAGAATGATAAAGGAGGTTGATGCAATTTGCAGCAAAAAATAATAAATGAGTGATCAGATAATAAACACTGACAGTGAAGCCCAATACACTGAAATTTCAAGCTTTCGCTATTGTGTGAACCCTTTTTTATTTTTTGTATCACCCTGTTTTTTAAAAAATAAGGCTTGCAGTAAAGTTATTGTTTCCTTTTCCTGCAATTGCTGAGAGGGTTCAGTTGCTAATGAAAATGCCTTTGTCTATTTTTAAACTGTGAGAATGTGCTTTGGAGACATGAGTAGTTTTTTCTTCTGCAGATACTCTTGTAATAATCTTTATTGACGTGCTAATCTTCTGTTTGTCTGAATTTCCAACATGTTATGAGAATGGTCATGTTATGAGAATGTTGAGCATCATACCATAGGCAAAAAGAGCTACCATATCCCTTAAGGTTTTTCTAATCAACTATTTGTTGAGAAAATTTGGTGATTGTGTTTGACTTACAGGACTTGGCGTGCTTAGTTGAACAATACTAGATTTTGAATGAAGTTTTTTTGAAGGGAATAACATGCATCATAGCATTGTATCACCAATGTGCACAACTGACAGTTTTTTAAGATAGTAATTTTAATCCACTTGTTACCAAAATCTGATTTCAGAGTTCCACAATATTAAAGCTGTATATAGCTTATAAAACCTATAGCAGCCCATTCATATATTCTGAGATGCAAAATAGATATGATGGAAACTTTTGTCATATGATGTATAATAAAGAAGAATTAAGTATAGTGGCCATTGGTTTGTTAATCTGTAAGAATGTGTGAATTTCCATGTTTCATGTTTCCAATTCCAAATTGGAACGGATGGGACCTGAATAATTTTAGTAAATATTGTCTTGAAATGAGAAGGAACTTTTCAGAGTGGCTCTCTAATTTCAGTAAGCATGTCATGGCTACTCAGTATCTGAGATGACCAATGACCCATAAATTTATTTTGGAAAGACTGCCACTGGGTAAAGTTTTCTGAAGTGTTTGATTTTCATGGATCAAAATTGTTTTAATTTCTATGCGGCTTCTTCCAAGTTTATGCAATCCCCATAGGGAGAAAACACAAGCTATATCCTTGTTCTACAGGGAAAAAAACTACTTTTAGAGAGAATTGCCTTGTCCTGAGTTACTGAGCCAAGTGGCAACTCTAAGAGTAGAATCTGTTCATACAGTTACATGACACAAGTCTGGTTTTGTTTCTTCCTATCACTGATTTCTGTCCTAGTAAGTTAGCTTCTGTTTGCAGTCAGTCTAATGTGGTAGACATAGCTAAAAACCCAAGGCTAACCCTTTGGGTGTTCTGAGGTCTTTAGGCCAATGGACAAGATCCTACAAATGGCATATAGTACAGGTTTCACATATTGTGGCAAATATTACCATCCCCAGACCGGTTGTAGCTGATGATTCGTCCCTTATATAGAGCCACCAATAACACTCCAGATATAACCTCAGAAAATTGTGAATCACAGATTTTCTGTGAACATCGTATGAGAGTGTCAAAGTGAGCCAAAGAGAGTGGGGACACACAGAGCATTGTGTGTTTCGAGCTGGCCTTGGTCGGTTGGAGAACCTGGGGTTCGGAGAGCAAGTCCAGAGACTGTGCTTGTCCCCTGCATGGAACCCTTGCCAGAAAACCTCCTTCTCTCTCTCTTTTTATGTCTCTGTCAAATGGTTTTACTAACATTTGGGATGGATTCCCCACCCCGCCAGCCCACCCATCTTGGGAGGCATAAGCGTAACTAGTCATCTAAAATGACTAGTTGGAAATGTTACGTGATGGGGCACCCTTGGTACCTGTGGTGGTTAATTCTGTGTGTCAACTTGGTTAGACTATCAGCAGTTATTTGGCCAAATACTAGTCTAGAGGTTGCTGAAAATGTATTTTTTCGATGTGATTAACATTTAAAATCAGTTGGTGGGACTTCCCTGGTGATCCAGTGGTTAAGACTCCATGCTCCCAACGTTGGGGGGCCCGGGTTCAATCCCTGGTCAGGGAACTAGGTCCAGTGTGCCGCAACTAAGAGTTTGCATGCCGCAACTAAGATCCTGCACGCTGCAACTAAGACCTGGTGCAGTCAAATAAATAAAGAAAAATTTTTTTAAAAAATCAGTTGGCATTAAGTAGAACAGATTATCCTCTGTAGTGTGGGTAGGCCTCATCCAATCAGCTGAAGGCCTTATGAGGAAAGACTGAGGTCTTCCAAAGAAAGAGTGAATTCTGCCTTCACACAGCCTTTGGACTGGAGACTGCAACATCAAATTTATCCCTGAGTCTCCAGCCTGCTGGCCTGTCCTACAGGTTTAGGATTTGCTACCCCCATGACTGTGTGAACTAGTTCCTTAACATCAGTCATCAATCCATCCATCAATCTCTCTTTCTCTTTCTCTCCCCCCTCCCTCCCCGCCTCCGTCTCCTTCTTTCCCTCTCTCCTTTCTCTCTCTCTCCTCCCTCCCTCCCTCCCTCCCTCCCTCTCTCTCTCGCTATATCTCTCACTATATCTCTCGCTATATCTCTCTCTGTCTCTGTGTGTGTGTGTGTGTGTGTGTGTGTATATATATATCCTATTGTTTCTCTGGGAGAACACTGACTAATGCAGTACACAAGAGTTTTCCTTGTGATAACAAAAATACATTTTAATTGAGTGTGTGTTACATACTGGACACTATCCCAGATTTTATTTAAGTTACATAATAATCCTATGAAACAGATATTTTCTCCACTTTAGAGGTAAGAGAAACCAAAGCTCAGAGAATCTAAGCAACGTGCCTAAAGTTTCACATCCAGTTGGTTGCCAGCTTGGCAGTCATTTAAAAATCTTAAATTCAATCCTCTGCACAGAGAAATGGCTGTCACTTTGATGTTTGTCGTATAATTGCTTAGATGACTAGAAAAGCAGCCTTGCCTTTTCTTCTCCAGGTTAATGGTAGATAACAACCTAGTCACCGAAGCAAGGTGTGTAATGGAATTCAGGAGCAGCCACCTAGGCTGTTGTTACATTTAAAACTCATCCCAAACTTGTCCTTGACCTAAGGGAGTCTCAAGTAAAACAGGCCTTAGGAAGGAAGAACCCGGGCCCAGCGGGGAGAAGCAGCAGTTAGTGTAAATGTCAGTTCAGTTTCCTAGGGGATGGACCTCAGGTGCGAGGATTATGGGTGCCCATATTCCACTTGATCCCGAGAGGCTTACTTTGATCAGCTTCATAAACCAAGGGTAACTGGCCAGCTTGAGTTTCCTAGGAGTTAGGGTCCTTTCTGTTTGGGCACAACTAATGTCTTTTCTACAGATGGTTGTCAGCCAGTGAAGATGTTGCACGTCTCAAACTCTTCAAATTCTGCTCTCATCTCGTATAATTTATCTGTTTAATTCTACAGGTAAAGTAGCACCTGGATGGGATGAAACCATTGTAGATGCTATTAATTTAAAAATAGTTTTTATTGTGGTAAAATATACATACGATAAAATTTACCATTTTAACCTTTTTTTTTTTTTTTTTTTTTTTTTTTGCGGTACGTGGGCCTCTCACAGTTGTGGCCTCTCCCATTCCGGAGCACAGGCTCTGGACGCGCAGGCTCAGTGGCCATGGGTCATGGGCCCAGCCGCTCCGCGGCATGTGGGATCCTCCCGGACCAGGGCACGAACCTGTGTCCCCTGCGTTGGCAGGTGGACTCTCAACCACTGCGCCACCAGGGAAGCCCATTTTAACCATTTATAAGTGTACAATTTAGTGGCATTAACCTCAGTCACAGTGTGTGCAACCATTGCTACTATCCATCTCCAGAATTTTTTGTCATCCCAAACAGAAACTCTGTGCCCATTAAATGATATAACCCTCCACTCTTCCCTCCTCCTAGCCCTGGTAACCTCTGTTGTAACTTTCTGTCTCTATATGTGTGCCTCTTAGGTATCTCGTAAAGGTGTAACCATACAGTATTTGTCCTTTTGCGTCTGCCTTATCTCAGTTAGCTCAGTATTTTCAGGTTTTATCTATGTTGTAGTGTGTATCAGAATTTTTTTCATTGCCTTTGGTTCCACCTCGAGTTCTACTTCTCTGGCCCAGCCCCTATTCATGCATCAGAATTTGATTCCTTTTGAGTCCCTGCTTTAAATTCTTTTGGGTTTATATCTAGAATGGAATTGCAGGATCAGTGATTAACTTTTAGAGGATCCACCAAACTGTTTTCTACAGTGACTACACCATTTTATATTCCCACCAGCAATGCACAGGTTTCTAGTTTCTTCAGGTAGGTCCTCATTAACTTATTATTTTGGGGGGAGGGGGTTGTTCGTTTGTCTTTGTAGTAGCCATCCTAATGCATGGGAGGTGGTATCTCATTTTGGTTTTGACCGTGCATTTCCATAATGGTTAGTGATGCTGAACAGCTTTGCATATGCTTCTTGACCATTTGTGTATCTTTGGAGAATTGTCTATTTAATAAGCCCTTTGTCTGTTTTTGAATTAGGCTGTTTGGTTTTTTGATGAGTAGTAAGTTCTTTATATCTTCTGGATATTAATCCTTTATCAGATATATGCTTTGCAAATATGTTCTTCCATTTTTTGGGTTGTCTTTTCCACTCTCTTGATATTGTCCTTTGATGCCCAAAAGCTGTTAATGTTGATGAAATCTCAAAAAAAAAATCTATTGTTGCCTGTGCTTTTGGTGTCATCTGTTTTTTATTTAAAGGACCTTTGTATATAACCATTCCCTCCCCAAATGGTAGATCCATTAGTTTATTGGACATCCCATTCAAAACATATTCTAAACCTCCTTTGAAAAAACAAATTTGTGCTTCATGAGCCAAGATAATATAGCACAGCACAGTGATTAGAGCACGATTCTGAAGTTAGACTGGCTAGGTTTTAAGTCTGTTTAGCCACCCTCTAGTTATGTGATTTGGGGCAGATTCATTCATATTTCTGTGCCTCAGTTTTATCATCTGCAAGTTTGGGTTACGATAGTACTGAACTGAAAGGGTTGTTGTGAGAATTAAATGAGGTAATTACTGTCAAATCTCTAGAACGCTGCCTATTAAGTTATATAAGGCAACGTAGTGTAAGGTAGACTACTAATATATTCTTTATAACCTTATAGAGAAATCTGTCAGGATTCTCTATATAACTTTTCCAGACTTTTTATTGCTCTTTTCTCTCTTTGACTTATGTACAGGAGCTAGCTAACTTGCTTAACCTCAATAAAAACTTCGTCTACAGATGCTTACTTAGAGCTCAAAACTTAATACCCCTAAAAAAAGCAGAATGAGCAGGCAAGGATCCTCTGACACAGAAAATAATTCCTTATGCTGTAAAGCTGAGAAAAGTATAGCCAGTTCTCTTAATTTGATCTTAAAGATGTCAACCAATTTTTGTATCACATTCCTTTAGATAGATAAGGAAAATATAAAGGATATGATTTTATTACCACAAATTAGAACTAAACTCAACTGACAGCTGGTCCTGCTAGATATCTAATTACTGTCAGAACAAACCATGGCCCACAGTCAACTACTTTTCAACCAAGATCTTATTTTTAACAGATGTTCTAGGATGTTTAATTGGTTTATATCTAGTAACTATACAAAAGGTCAATTCAAGGTGTTGCCTAGGGGTTAGTTTTGCAACTAATTCATCTTAAAGGGTTCACAAGGAGGTTGCGTTACTTAAAATTAATAATGCCAATTTTCAGGAAAAAAGATTTCAGCCATGCTCTCTTTGAAAGAAGCATGGGGCTACCATTCTTTCTCCCCTCTTTGGATGAGAACAGATCCAAAGCTGTTTTCTCAATATATGTTGGCTTTATGCACTGGTCCTCCTCCATCAACTCCTTTGGTCCACCCTCTTTGAAGGTGGAGTGTCTTATTTTGGAGACTAGGATACTGATTAAGCTCCTCAGTGTTCAATATGAAAACATGTAAGTCTTCCATTTTGGGGGAAACAGGGAACATGGGCATTCTAGTTTCTTGAGAGAGACTATAACACAACGATCTGCTGTCTGCAGTTGACAAAATCAAGTCAACAATTTAAAATAATATTCATGTAGGTACATGTCTGAAATAATTAAATTCAGCCCTTCGTCTATAGACTAAATTTTATCTTAGGTGTTTATGACTGGAGGCTGTTTATAAAATAGGCTGTTTATGACTGGAGAGCATTATTTTTGATCTCTAGTAGAATAACTTTTGATTTATTTACAATTTGTCCTGAAAGTCTCAACTTAAGTTGAAATATGATAAGTAGAAGCTATATGAAACTTACCCTGGTATTTCTTATCTGTTGAGAGTGTTGTGCACCAAATCAGTTTGTTTTCCTCATGAAAATTCAGAAGAGGAATTTCTCAGGTATCTCTGATATCTGTGAGTAATTGATACATATTTGTGTTCTGGACACTGTGAGCCAGTATCTGATTATGTTCATCTCTGTGTGTAACCAACCTGTTAACCAGATTTAGAAGGTTTGAGACAAACTGACAGCCCATTTCTAGCAAGTGTATGAGACTGTAGGATGTGTGCCTGTGTACTTATTCCACCTTTAAGCAGAGAAGTGGATTAACCTGTTGATTAAGAGGATGGGCTCTGAAGCAGAACAGGTTGGGTTCAACTCCTAGTGCCCTAGTTTACTAACTTTGTGAGTGGGGCTGGGTTAATCTCTCAATTTTTTTTTTTTGCATTTCAATATCCTTATCTGTAGAAGGGAGACAACAGTAATATCTTTCTCACTGATTTGTTGTGAGAATTAAATGAGTACCATGTATAAAGCAGTTAGGACAGTTTATGGTACATGTAATTCTCTACACGTTAGATATTATTTTTGCTCTCTTACTGTTTTTCTTAATTCTCTCTTTTATCAAGTTATATATATATATTTTTATTAGAAGAATAATCTATTTCTGGGGACTCTTTTTGTTGTAGGTGTCAGAATCACATGTTAAGCTGCAATAAGTAAAAAAGACTAATGTTACAAAATTTCAAAAATGATTTTGCTTCAGGCATAGCAGGACTCAGGAGCTCAAATAATGTCATTGTTTCTCACGTTTGATTAGTCCTCGTCTATTTTAAATGGAGCAGAGATCACTTCTTGCCCTTTTGACACAGTCACTCCATCCTGTAGATTTATATAGAAGCAAATTGAATTAAAATACCTTTGTCGACTGAAAAAAAAATGCACAGCCTAAAAGTTGAGAATTATGTTTTATTTGGCAGACAAAACTGAGGACTTAATCCGGGAAGACAGCCTCTCAGATAGCTTTGAGGGACTGCTCCAAAGAGGTAAGGGAGGAACCAGGATATAAAGGAGTTTTTGCGACAAAAACCAGGTAGTCAGAACATCAAAAGGTTACTGTTAATTAAAGAAAACCAGACATCTTAAATTAATGAATTTAGCGCCTTTCTATGTTTGAGAAGATGCTAGAGTCTGGGCTCATTGAAATCATTCCTTTGATAGGCACCTTAACTACGGCCAGTATCCTGCTTTTCTCTATCCTCAATCCCCTGAGGGTGCACAGTTAGGGGTTACTACAGTGACTGCTGGCTTCAACATCCTTTGCTTACTGGTATGGCAGGCAACATTTTTCCTTCATACCTTGATTCCACAATCTTTAAAAACCACACAAAAGAAAACAAATGAACTAATAAATCTTTTGTGCTATACAGTTCTTCAGGACATTCAGAACCTTTTGGAAATGAGATAGAATATAAGTTGCTATAAGTTACTAAATAAAATGTTACTTACCAGTGTCTTTAAATTTTGACTCTTGTGAATATTACTTTCAATGCTGCACGTATTTCTTTTACTAAAAGGATAAGAATTATTTTGCCTCTACCACGAGAGAATTTTCAGCCTCATAGTTAGAAAATTCTGTAACAGTTCAGACTGTGTTTCCACAGAGAATCCTCCACAGTCAACAGAGCTCAGTTATGTAACTATCAAGTCATGTTTATAGTTAACGGTAATGTGACTACTGCATCCATGACCCAAAGACACGTGGGCAAGGGCCAAGATCACTAAGTTTCTTCTTTGTCAACTCTTACAAATTAGTAATGCCTACTAGACATTGTGTTGAGAGGGATTCTGTGACTGCTCTGGGCTGGGTGGGAAGGAGTGCCCTGATGGACTGTTAGGATCTGCATTGAATAAGTGAGTTGCCATAGATTTGTCATCCTTGTTTTATACTATCAGTTCTAACAAGCTACAGATTATATCTTGCGGAGCCACATGGAATTCTCATCTGCCTGTATAAAATAATTCCAAGCTGTTCATAATCTGTCATATGTAAAAACTTAAAGAGTCAGAAATTTTGAACTCTTTCTTGGTAGAATTATTAGAAATGAGAATTGTCACTTAGAAATTCTAGTTTAACACAACTGTTACTATTTAAACTTATTTTCTTTGCTCCCCTATGTAGAAAACACTTGAATAGAAAAGGATTGCTTTATTCAAAACAATTCAAAATAGAAAGCCATTAAGTTTCCCAGATGATTAGAACGTGACACATATGGATATAAAAAAAGTTTGGGTAGAGGTAAATATATCTTTTGAAGACAGTTATTCAAAACCAATTCATAACTGGCTTTCAAAATATCCCTTTCAAAATTACATTCTCTGTGTAGATACAGATTGGATTTCTGATGCAGCTCTAATAAAAATAGCAGACAATGTAAACACAGTTAATTCAAAATATACATTTTAGGTTATATTCCAGATTAATATGCTTTAACTTTAGAAAACTAGTTATTATGGCCACAAATCCTCCATTAAAAAAATAATACCACTTTCAAATATTTTCACCTAAATTTCGAGAAGTACAAACTTCCTCTTTACCCCAAATATTTTAATGAAAATTTTATATTGTTAACATTCATATATCCAAAACCTAGATTCCATCACTAATGTTTTCCTATACTTGCTTTATACATATGTTTATTAATCCATTCCTCTATCAATTCATAAATATTTTTGGTTTTGACATGTTTCAAAATCAGTTGTAGACGTCTGTATATTTCTCCTTAAATACTTCAGCATGCAAGTCATAAAGTTTGATAACTTGTTTACTGTATTTTTTCTTTTTTGGTAAAAGTTATACATGAATGAAATATATAAATCTTATGTGTACCATTTGATAAGTTTTGACAAATTCTTCCGTTCATGTAACCCAGTGGCTATCAAGATAGAGAACATTACCAGTACCCCTAAAAGTTTCTCAGTCTTGTGCCTCCCCACCCCCTCAAAAGCAACCACTATTTTTATACTTTTCCCCTTGAATTAGTTTTGCCTGTCTTCTGTGTAGAATCACGCAGTATGTACTCTTTTTTTGTGTGTAAAGCGTCTTTTACTCAACATAATGTTTTTGAGATTCATCCATGCTGTTTTGAGTATCAGTACTTTAGTTCCTTTTCATTGGCGGCTTGTATTCCAGTGTATGAATATACCTCTGTTTGTTTGTACATTTCTGTTGATGGACACATGGTCTCTTTCCAGTTTCTGGCTATTATAAATAAAGCTGCTGTAAATATCTGTCAGCTGCAAAAAAAAATGCACAGCCTAAAAGCTGAGAAATTATGTTTTATTCAGCGGACTTTCTGAGGACTCAAGCCTGGGAGGCAGCCTCTCAGATAGCTCTGAGGGACTGCTCGGAAGAGGTAAGGGGGGAGCCAGGATGTTGGGGCACCCCATCGGGGGCCGCTGCCGTGGCTGACCACTTGGTGGTGTGCCGGGGAACCTGTTTGTCTCCATCCTGAGCTCCTTCAGGGCTCACCACGGAGGTGGGCGGCGGCTACAGTGGCTGATGGCTTGATGGCTGCAGTATCCCTTGTGTACTGATATAGCAGTGACATTTTTCATCCATATATCCTTGTACCTAGTCTTTTTTATGAACGTATGTTTTCATTTCTCATGAGAAAATACCTAGAATTGGAAATGCTGAGTCATAGAGTGAATAGATGTTGGGTTTTGTAAGAAATTTCCAGGCCTTTTCTAAAGTGGTTAGACCATTTTGCACTCCCACCAACTATGCGTGAAAGTTCTGGATGCTTCACAAGCTCAATTAAGTGTTCTTGGTCTTCTTAATTGGAACCATTCTAGTGGGTTTTAGTAGTATGTATTTTGTTGTAGTTTTAGTTAAATTGACTACTGATGTTGAGAACTTTTTCAGGTGCTTATTTGCTGTGCGTATTTTCTTTTCTGAAGTATCATTTCAAGTCTTTTGCCTATTTGGGGGTTTTATTTGTCTTTTTATTATGAAGTTGTGGGAGTATTTTATAAGTCCTGTGCACCAGTATATTGCCAACTGTGTTTTGAGGATGTTTTCTTCTCCTTGTGGCTTGCCTGTTCACATTTTTAAACCATTAGGTATAATGTTTTATGAGGTTTTTTGTAAATGCCCTTTGTCAGATTGAGGAAATTCCCTTCTATTCTAGTTTGCTGAGAGTTTTTTAATCGGTGATTACTGAATTATGTCAAATGGCTTTTCTTTGTTAATTGAAACATTATAGTTTAAAGTGGTGAATTATGTGATTGATTTTTTTTTTAACATCTTTACTGGAGTATAATTGCTTTACAGTGGTGTGTTAGTTTCTGCTTTAAAACAAAGTAAATCAGCTATACATATACATATATCCCCATATCTCTTCTCTCTGGCGTCTCCCTCCCACCCTCCCTATCCCACCCCTCTAGGTGGTCACAAAGCACTGAGCTGATCTCCCTGTGCTATGCGGCTGCTTCCCACTAGCTATCTATTTTACGTTTGTTAGTGTATATATGTCCACGCCACTCTCTCACTTCGTCCCAGCTTCCCCTTCCCCCTCCCCGTATCCTCAAGTCCATTCTCTACATCTGCGTCTTTATTCCTGTCCTGCCCGTAGGTTCTTCAGAACCTTTTTTTTTTTTTTTTGGATTCCATATATATGTGTTAGCATATGGTATTTATTTTTCTTTTTCTGACTTACTTCACTCTGTATGACAGGCTCTTGGTCCATCCACCTCATTACAAATAATTCAGTTTTGTTTTTTTTTATGTCTGAGTAATATTCCATTGTATATATGTGACACATCTCCTTTTTCCATTCATCTGTTGATGGACACTTTAGGTTGCGTCCATATCGTGGTGATTATAAATAGCACTGCAATGAACATTGTAGTACATGTCTCTTTCTTTTTGTTTTTTTTTTTTTTTGCGGTACGCGGGCCTCTCACTATTGTGGCCTCTCCCGTTGCGGAGCACAGGCTCCGGACGCGCAGGCTCAGCGGCCATGGCTCACGGGCCTAGCCGCTCCGCGGCATGTGGGATCTTCCCGGACTGGGGCACGAACCCGTGTCCCCTGCATCGGCAGGCGGACTCTCAGCCACCACGCCACCAGGGAAGTCCCTACATGTCTCTTTTTGAATTATGGTTTTCTCAGGGTTTATGCCCAGTAGTGGGATTGTTGGGTCATATGGTAGTTCTATTTTTACTTTTTTAAGGAACCTCAGTACTGTTCTCCATAGTGACTGTATCAATTTACATTCCCACCAACAGTGCAAGAGGGTTCCCTTTTCTCCACACCCTCTCCAGCATTTATTGTTTGTAGATATTTTGATGATGGCCATTCTGACTGGTGTGAGATGATATCTCATTGTAGTTTTGATTTGCATTTCTCTAATGATTAGTGATGTTGAGCATTCTTTCATGTGTTTGTTGGCAGTCTGTATATCTTCTTTGGAGAAATGTCTATTTAGGTCTTCTGCCCATTTTTGGATTGGGTTGTTTGTTTTTTTGATATTGAGCTGCATGAGCTGCTTGTAAATTTTGGAGATTAATCTTACTCTGTCAGTTGCTTCATTTGCAAATATTTTCTCCCATTCTGAGGGTTGTCTTTTGGTCTTGTTTATGGTTTCCTTTGCTGTGCAAGAGCTTTGAAGTTTCATTAGGTTCCATTTGTTTATTTTTGTTTTTATTTCCATTTCTCTAAGAGGTGGGTCAAAAAGGATCTTGCTGTGATTTATGTCATAGAGTGTTCTGCCTATGTTTTCCTCTCAGAGTTTGATAGTGTCTGGCCTTACATTTAGGTCTTTAATCCATTTTGAGTCTATTTTTGTGTATGGTGTTAGGGAGTGTTCTAATTTCATACTTTTACATGTACCTGTCCAGTTTTCCCAGCACCACTTATTGAAGAGGCTGCCTTTTCTCCACTGAATATTCTTGCCTTCTTTATCAAAGATAAGGTGACCATGTATGCGTGGGTTTATCTCTGGGCTTTCTATCCTGTTCCATTGATCTGTCTTTCTGTTTCTGTGCCAGTACCATACTGTCGTGATTACTGTAGCTTTGTAGTATAGTCGGAAGTCAGGGAGTCTGATTGCCCCAGCTCCGTTTTTCGTTCTCAAGATTGCTTTGGCTATTCGGGGTCTTTTGTGTTTCAGTACAAACTGTGAAATTTTTTGTTCTAGTTCTGTGAAAAATGCCAGTGGTAGTTTGATGGGGATTGCATTGAATCTGTAGATTGCTGTGGGTAGTAAAGTCATTTTCACAATGTTGATTCTTACAATCCAAGAACATGGTGTATCTCGCCATCTATTTGTATCATCTTTAATTTCTTTCATCAGTGTCTTATAATTTTCTGCATACAGGTCTTTTGTCTCCTTAGGTAGGTTTAATCCTAGGTATTTTATTCTTTTTGTTACAGTGGTAAATGGAAGTGTTTCCTTAATTTCTCTTTCAGATTTTTCATTGTCAGTGTATAGGAATGCAAGAGATTTCTGTGCATTAATTTTGTATCCTGCTACTTTACCAAATTCATTGATTAGCTCTAGTAGTTTTCTGGTAGCATCTTTAGGATACCCTATGTATAGTATTATGTCATCTGCAAACAGTGACAGCTTTACTTCTTCTTTTCCAATTTGGATTCCTTTTATTTCTTTTTCTTCTCTGATTTCTCTGGCTAAAAGTTCCCTAACTGGGCTTCCCTGGTGGCGCAGTGGTTGAGAATCCGCCTTCCAATACAGGGGACACAGGTTCGTGCCCCAGTCCGGGAGGATCCCACATGCGTGGAGTGGCTAGGCCTGTGAGCCGTGGCCACTGGGCCTGCGTGTCCAGAGCCTGAGTTCCGCAATGGGAGAGGCCACAACAGTGAGAGGCCCATGTACTGCAAAAAAAAAAAAAGAAAAATGTTCCCAAACTATGTTGAATAAGAGTGGTGAGAGTGGGCAACCTTGTCTTGTTCCTGATCTTAGAGGAAATGGTTTCAGTTTTTCACCATTGAGGACGATGTTGGCTGTGGGTTTGTCATATATGGCCTTTATTATGTTGAGGAAAGTTCCCTCTATTCCTACTTTCTGGAGGGTTTTTATGATAAACGGGTGTTGAATTTTCTCGAAAGCTTTCTCTGCATCTATTGAGATGATCATATGGTTTTTCTCCTTCAGTTTGTTAATATGGTGTATCACATTGATTGATTTGTGTATATTGAAGAATCCTTGCATTCCTGGGATAAACCCCACTTGAACATGGTGTATGATCCTTTTCATGTGCTGTTGGATTCTGTGTGCTAGTATTTTGTGAAGGATTTTTGCATCTATGTTCATCAGTGATATTGGCCTGTAGTTTTCTTTCTTGTGATATCTTTGTCTGGTTTTGGTATCAGGGTGATGGTGGCCTCATAGAATGAGTTTGGGAGTGTCCCTCCCTCTGCTATATTTTGGAAGAGTTTGAGAAGGACAGGTGTTAGCTCTTCTCTAAACGTTTGATAGAATTCGCCTGTGAAGCCATCTGGTCCTGGGCTTTTGTTTGTTGGAAGATTTTTAATCACAGTTTCAATTTCAGTGCTTGTGATTGGTCTGTTCATATTTTCTATTTCTCCCTGGTTCAGTCTCGGAAGGTTGTGCATTTCTAAGAATTTGTCCATTTCTTCTAGGTTGTCCATTTTATTGGTATGGATTTGCTTGTAGTAATCTCTCATGATCCTTTGTATTTCTGCAGTGTCAGTTGTTACTTCTCCTTTTTCATTTCTAATTCTATTGATTTGAGTATTCTCCCTTTTTTTCTTGATGAATCTGGCTACTGGTTTATCAATTTTGTTTATCTTCTCAAAGAACCAGCTTTTAGTTTTATTGATCTTTGCTATCGTTTCCTTCATTTCTTTTTCATTTATTTCTGATCTGATCTTTATGATTTCTTTCCTTCTGCTAACTTTGGGGTTTTCTTGTTCTTCTTTCTCTAATTGCTTTAGGTGTAATGTTAGGTTGTTTATTTGAGGTGTTTCTTGTTTCTTAAGGTAGGATTGTATTGCTATAAAGTGCCGGCTTAGAACTGTTTTTGCTGCATGCCATAGGTTTTGGGCCGTTGTGCTTTCATTGTCTTTTGTTTTTAGGTAATTTTTGATTTCCTCTTTGATTTCTTCAGTGATCTCTTGGTTATTAAGTAGTGTATTGTTTAGCCTCCGTGTGTTTGTATTTTTTACAGATGTTTTCCTGTAGTTGATATCTAGTCTCATAGCGTTGTGGTCGGAAAAGATACTGGATACAATTTCAATTTTCTTAAATTTACCAAGGCTTGATTTGTGACCCAAGATATGATCTATTCTGGAGAATGTTCCATGAGCGCTTGAGAAGAATGTGTACTCTGTTGTTTTTGGATGGAATGTCCTATAAATATCAATTAAGTCCATCTTGTTTAATGTATCATTTAAAGCTTGTGTTTCCTTATTTATTTTAATTTTGGATGAGCTGTCCGTTGGTGAAAGTGGGGTGTTAAAGTCCCCTACTATGATTGTGTTACTGTCTACTTCCCCTTTTATGGCTGTTAGTATTTGCCTTATGTATGTATGTATGTATCCTATGTTAGGTGCATAAATATTTACAGTTGTTATATCTTCTTGGGTTGATCCCTTGATCATTATGTAGTGTCCTGCTTTGTCTCTTGTAATAGTCTCTATTTTAAAGTCTATTTTGTCTGATATGAGAATTGCTACTCCAGCTTTCTTTTGATTTCCATTTGCATGGAGTATCTTTTTCCATCCCCTCACTTTCAGTCTGTATGTGTCCCTAGGTCTGAAGTGTGTCTCTTGTAGACAGCATATATATGGGTCTTGTTTTTGTATCCATTCAGCCAATCTGTGTCTTTTGGTTGGAGCATTTAATCCATTTACATTTAAGGTAATTATCGATATGTATGTTCCTATTACCATTTTCTCAATTTTGGGGGGTTTGTTATTGTAGGTCTTTTCCTTCCCTTGTGTTTCCTGCCTAGAAAAGTTCCTTTAGCATTTGTTGTAAAGCTGGTTTGGTGGTGCTGAATTCTCTTAGCTTTTGCTTGTCTGTAAAGGTTTCAGTTTCTCCATCAAGTTTGAGTGAGATCCTTGCTGGGTAGAGTAATCTTGGCTGTAGGTTTTTCTGCTTCCTCGCTTTAAATATGTCCGTCCACTCCCTTCTGGCTTTCAGACTTTCTGCTGAAAGATCAGCTGTTATCCTTATGGGTATTCCCTTGTGTGTTATTTGTTGTTTTTCCCTTGCTGCTTTTAATATTTGTTCTTTGTATTTAATTTTTGATAGTTTGATTAATATGTGTCTTGGCTTGTTTCTCCTCGGATTTATCCTGTATGGGACTCTCTGTGCTTCTTGGACTTGATTAACTATTTCCTTTCCCATATTAGGGAAGTTTTCAACTATAATCCTTTCTCAGTCCCTTTCTTTTTCTCTTCTTCTTCTGGCACCCCTATAATTCGAATGTTGGTGCGTTTAATGTTGTCCCATAGGTCTCTGAGACTTCAATTCTTTTCATTCTTTTTTCTTTATTCTGCTCTGCAGTAGTTATTTCTACTATTTTATCTTCCAGGTCAGTTATCCGTTCTTCTGCCTCAGTTTTTCCGGTATAGATCCCTTCTAGAGAATTTTTAATTTCATTTATTGTGTTGTTCATCACTGTTTGTTTGCTCTTTAGTTCTTCTAGTCCTTCTTAAATGTTTCTTGTATTTTCTCCATTCTATTTCCAAGATTTTGGATCATCTTTACTATCATTATTCTGCATTATTTTTCAGGTAGACTGCCTTTTTCCTCTTCATTTGTTAGGTCTGGTGGGTGTTTGCCTTGCTTCTTCATCTGCTGTGTGTTTTTCTGTCTTCTCATTTTGGTTAACTTACTGTATTTGGGGTGTCCTTTTCGCAGGCTGCAGGTTTGTAGGTCCCGTTGTTTTTGGTGTCAGTCCCCAGTGGCTAAGGTTGGTTCAGTGGGTTATGTAGGCTTCCTGGTGGAGGGGACTAGTGCCTGTGTTCTGGTGGATAAGGCTGGATCTTGTCTTTCTGGTAGGGAGGTCCACGTTTGGTGGCATTTTTTGGGGTGCCTGTGGCCATATTATGATTTTAGGCAGCCTCTCTGCTAATGGATGGGGTTTTGTTCCTGTCTTGCTAGTTGTTTGGCATCAGGTGTCCAGCACTGTAGCTTGCTGGTCGTTGAGTGAAGCTGGGTCTTGGCATTGAGATCGAGATCTCTGGGAGATTTTCGCCATTTGATCTTACGTGGAGCTGGGAGGTCTCTTGTGGACCAGTGTCCTGAACTTGCCTCTCCCACCTGAGAGTCACAGCCCTAATGCCAGGCTGGAGCACCAAGAGCTTTTCATCCACACGGCTCAGAATAAAAGGGAGAAAAAATAGAAAGAAAGAAGATAAAATAATATAAAATTAAAAAAATTATTAAGAAAAAAGTTTTTAAAAGTTAAAAAAAAAAAACTAACGGAGAGACAGAGCCTTAGGACAAATGGTAAAAGCAAAGATGTACAGACAATATCACACACAGAAGCATACACATACACACTGACAATAAGAGAAAAAGGAAAAAATATATATGTATATATTGTTGCTCCCAAAGTCCACCTCCTCAATTTGGGATGATTCGTTGTCAATTATTCAGGTATTCCACAGATGCAGGGTACATCAAGTTGATTGTGGAGGTTTAATCCGCTGCTCCTAAGGCTGCTGGGAGAGATTTCCCTTTCTCTTCTTTGTTTGCGCAGCTCCGGGGGCTCAGCTTTGGATTTGGACCCGCCTCTGAGTGTAGGTCGCAGGAGGGCGTCTGTTCTTTGCTCAGACAGGACGGGGTTAAAGGAGCAGCTGATTTGGGGGCTCTGGCTCACTCAAGCCGGGGGGAGGGAGGGTTACGGATGCGGGGTGAGCCTGCGGCGGCAGAGGCCGGCGTGACGTTGCACCAGCCTGAGGCACGCCGTGCGTTCTCCTGGGGGAGTTGTCCCTGGATCCTGGGACCCTGGCAGTGGCGGGCTGCAGAGGCTCCTGGGAGGTGGGGTGTAGTTAGTGAGCTGTGCTTGCACACAGGCTTTTTGGTGGCGGCAGCAGCAGCCTTAGCGTCCCATGCCCGTCTCTGGGGTCCGCGCTGATCGCCGCGGCTCGCGCCCGTCTCTGGAGCTCCTTTAAGCAGCGCTCTGAAGCTCTTCTCCTCGCGCACCAGGAAACAAAGAGGCAAGTAAAAGTCTCTTGCCTCTTCGGCAGCTCCAGACTTTTTCCGGACTCCCTCCCGGCTAGCTGTGGCGCACTGGCCCCTTCAGGCTGTGTTCACGCTGCCAACCCCAGTCCTCTCCCTGGGATCCGACCTCTGAAGCCCGAGCCTCAACTCCCAGCCCTGCCCGCCCCGGCGGGTTAGCAGACAATCCTCTCGGGCTGGTGAGTGCCGGTCGGCCCTGATCCTCTGCGCGGGAATCTCTCCGCTTTGCCCTCCGCACCCCTGTTGCTGCGCTCTCCTCCATGGCTCTGAAGCTCCCCCCTCCGCCTCCCGCAGTCTCAGCCCGCGAAGGGGCTTCCTAGTGTGTGGCAACCTTTCCTCCTTCACAGCTCCCTCCCACTGGTGCAGGTCCCGTCCCTATTCTTTTGTCTCTGTTTTTCCTTTTTTCTTTTGCCCTACCCAGGTACGTGGGGAGTTTCCTGCCTTCTGGGAGGTCTGAGGTCTTCTGTCAGCGTTCAGTAGGTGTTCTGTAGGAGTTTTTCCACATGTAGATGTATTTCTGCTGTATTTGTGGAGAGGAAGGTGATCTCTGCCTCTCAGGCTTCCACCATCTTAAGCTCCTCTCTGGCAATTTTTGCTTCATGTAGTTTGAAACTCTGCTACTAGGTATATACACTTTTTTGATTATTTGTTTTCCTGATGAAATGACCATATTACATTATGAAATGACTCTTTTTATCTCTGGTATGTCTTTATTCTTGAAGTATACTTTATGTGATATGAGTCTACCTACTCCAGCCATACGCCTGTCGGCTGAAAAATAATGAACAACATGAGAGTTGTTAGTCACGTTTTATTTGGGGGCAAAATGAGGACTATAGCCCGGGAGACGGCATCTAAGATAGCTCTGAGAAATTGCTCCAGAGAGGTAGGGGTGAAGGTCAGTATATATGTGATTGTGGTGAAGGGGGGAGTACACGCAATCAAGCACATTTTTTTGCAGAAGGTTTCTGCTCATCTCATCAAGGTTACTGCTAGTCATGAGGAGCAGTTGTCACCATGAAGGATTTTAGTGCTTTTGTAGATGTGAGGAGATACAAGAATTGGGCTCATAAAATCAGCTCCTGAAAATATTTGTCTGAAGACCTGTTCTGCCAGTTTTTCCCCGAGCACAGAGTGCCTCATTTCCACTCTCCACCCTGAACTCCTTTCAGGGGTGTTGAAAATCAGCAGCTGCAATAGCACGTGATGTAATCCTTGTAGAGGTAGATGGCAAGTGCCAGTCTGTAGTTGACATGCTTATGGATTGCACATATATATATTTAAAAGTGGTGTAGACGTCATATAGTTGGGTTTTGGTTTTCAATTAATTCCAATAAACTCTTCCTTTTAATTAGAACATCTAGTTCATTAACATTTAATTAATTATTGATATGGTTGATTTACCTCTGTCATCTTATTATTTGTCCCCTCTGCAGTCTTTTCCTCTGTTCCTTCTACCTTGCCTTCTTGTGGATTATTTGAATATTTTAAATAAATCCTTTTAAATTTATCTATTGACTTTTAGCTATATCTCTTTGCAGTTTTAGGAGTGGATTTAGGAATTATAGTACACATTTTAACTTTTCATAGTCTATTTAGAGTTATTATGGTACCACTTATGTAAAATGTAGAAAATTCACAGCTGTACAGTTCCATTTACTTTCCTATTGTTTATATTTATCATATGTATTACATCTCCATTTGTTATAAACCTCAGAACACAATGGCATACATTTTATTTTAAATTATAATGCAACTTTTAAAGCAACTAAGAGAACATAATCTGTTTTAATTAAAACATATTTACTATGTCTGATGTTTTTCTTTCCTTCCTGAAAATTCAGGTTTCCATCTGGTATAATTTCCCTCAGCTTTTTAGCATTTTTTAGAGTGCAGGTCTTCTAGAAACACATTCTTTTTGGTTTCCATAATCTGAAAGTATCTTAATTTTGCTTTCATTTTTGAAGAATATTTTCTCTGGATATAGAATTTGGGGTTAGTAGCTATTTTTTTCTTTCAGTATTTTGAGGGTGTTCTACTATCTTTGAACTCTTTTATTACAGATAGAAGTCACTGATAATTCAAACTGCTGTACTGTTGTATGTTAAATGTCATTTTTCTCTCGCTACTTTCGAGATTTTATGTGTTTCTCATTGAAGTATAGTTGACTTACAGTATTGTTAGTTTCGGGTATACAGCAGAGTGATTCAATTATATATAAATATATTTTTTAGGTTATTTTCCATTATGGGTTATCACAAGATGTTGAATATAGTTTCCTGTGCTATACAGTAAATCCATGTTGCTTGTCAATTTTATGTATAGTAGTTTGTATCTGTTAATCACATACTCCTAACTTATCCCTCCCCCACCTACTTTCCCCTTTGGTGCCCATAAGTTTATTTTCTATGTCTGTGAGTCTGTTTCTGTTTTGTATATAGATTCATTTTTTAGATTCCACATACAAGTAAAATCATATAGTATTTATCTTTCTCTGACATACTTCGTTTGGTATGATATTCTCTAGGTTCATCCATGTTGCTGCAAATGGCGCTAGTTCATTCTTTTTTTGGCTGAGTAATATTCCACTGTGTGTATATATCAAATCTTCATAAGCCAGTCATTTGTTGATGCCTTTACTATTGTAAATACTGCTGCTATGAGCATAGGGGTGCATGTATCTTTTCAAATTAGAGTTTTTGTCCTTTCCGGATATATATGCAGGAGTGGGATTGCTGAATCATATGGTAGCTCTATTTTTAATTTTTTAAGGAACCTCCATACTGTTCTCATAGTGGCTGCACCAATTACATTTCCACCAACAATGTAGGAAGGTTCACTTTTCTCCACACTCTCTCCAGGTATTTCTTATTTGTAAACTTTTTAATGATAGCCATTCTGACTGGTATGAAGTGATACCTCATTGTAGTTTTAATTTGGATTTCTCTAATAATTAGTGATGTTGAGCATCTTTTCACATGCCTGTTGCCTATCTCTGTGTCTTCTTTGGAGAAATGTCTATTTAGGTCTTCTGCCCATCTTTTATTGGGTTGTTTACTTTTTCAATATTGAGTTGTTTATTTGTTTATTTTGGATATTAACCCCTTGTCAGTCACATCATTTGCAAACAGTTTCTCCCATTCCGTAGGTTGCCTTTTTGTTTAGTTGATGGTTTCCTTTGCTGTGCAAAAGCTTGTAAATTTGATTAGGTCCTGTTTGTTTATTTTTACTTTTATTTCTTTTGCCTTGGGAGACTGACCTAAGAAAATATTAGTACAATTTATATCTGAGAATATTTTCTCTATGTTCTCTTTTAGGAGTTTTATGGTGTCATGTCTTACATTTAGGTCTTTAAACCATTTTGAATTTATTTTTGTATATGGTGTGAGAAAATATTCTAATTTCATTGATATACGTGTAGCTCTCCAACTTTCCCAGCAACACTTTTTGAAGAGACTGTTTTTTATCCATTGTGTATTCTTGCCTCCTTTTTTCATAGATTAATTGAACATAGGTGTATGGGTTTGTTTTGGGGATCTCCGTCCTGTTCCATTGATCTATATATATGTTTTTGTGCTAGTACCATGCTGTTTTGATTCCTGTAGCTTTGTTGTGTTGACTGCAGTCTGGAAGGGTTATGGCTCCAGTTTCGTTGTTTTTCCTCAGGATTACTTTGGCAATTCTGGGTCTTTTATGGCTCCATATAAATTTTAGGATTATGTCTTCTAGTTCTGTGAAAAATGTTGTAGGTATTTTTATAGGGATCATGTGAAGTCTGTAGATTGCTTTGGGTAGTATGGCCATTTTAACAATATTCTTCCAATCCAAGAGCATGGGATATCTTCCCTTTTCTTTGAATCATCTTCGTTTCTTTTATCAATGTTTTATAGTTTTTGGTCTTTCAACTCCATGGTTAAGTTTAATCCTAATAATTTTCCTTTTTTGATGCAATTTTAAATGGGATTTAAAAAACACTTTCTGATATTTCATTGTTGGTGTAAAGAAATGCAACAAATTTCTGTTTATTGGGACTTACCTGGTGGTGCAGTGGTTAAGAATCTGCCTGCCAATGCAGGGAACATGGGTTCAAGCCCCTGGTCTGGGAAGATCCCACATGCCGCGGAGCAACTAAACCCATGTGCCACAACTTGAGCCTGCACTCTAGAGCCCATGAGCCACAACTACTGAAGCTTGCATGCCTAGAGCCCATGCTCTGCAACAAAGAGAAGCCACCGCAATGAGAAGCCCGTGCACCACAACGAAGAGTAGCCCCTGCTTGCTGCAGCTAGAGAAAGCCCACGCACAGCAGCGAACACCCAAGACAGCCAAAAATAAATAACTAAATAAATTTCTTAAAAAAAGTTTTCTGTTTATTAATCTTGTATCCTGATACCTTGCTGAATTCATTTATTAGTTCTAATAGTTTTTCTGTGCAGACTTTAGAGTTCTCTATATAAAGTATCATGTCATCTGCAAATAGTGACAGCTTTACCTCCTTCCCTCCAATTTGTATACCTTTTATTTCATTTTCTTGTCTGATTTCTGTGGCTAGGATTTCCAATACGATGTTGAATAGAAGAGGTGAGAGTGGGTATCCTTGTCTTGTTTCTGAATTTAGCAAGAAGGCTTTCAGCTTTTTACTGTTGAGTATTATTTTGGCTGTGGGTTTGTCATAAATGACTTTTAATTATGTTAGAATATGTTCCCTCTCTACTCACTTTGGTTAGCGTTTTTATCGTGAATGGACGATGAATTTTGTATTGAAATGATTATGTGATTTTTATCCTTCCTTTTATTTATTTACTTACTTATTTTTATTTATTTATTTATTTTTGGCTGCATTGGGTCTTTGTTGCTGCCTGTGGGCTTTCTCAAGTTGTGGAGAGCAGGGGCTACTCTTTGTTGCAGTGCACGGGCTTCTCATTGTGGTGGCTTCTCTTGTTGTGGAGCACAGGCTCTAGGCACACAGGCTTCAGTAGTTGTGGCACACAGGCTCAGTAGTTGTGGCTCGCGGGCCTGTTTGCTCCACGGCATGTGGAATCTTCCTGGATCAGGGCTTGACCCATGTCCCCCGCACTGGCAGGAGGATTCTTAACCACTGTGCCACCAGGGAAGTCCATCCTTCCTTTTATTAATTTGGTGTATCACATTGATTGATATGTGTATATTAAACCATCTTTGTGGCCCTGGAATGAGTCCACCTTGATTATGGTGTATGATCCTTGTTATGGATTCGGTTTGCTAATATTTTGTTAAGGATTTTTACATTTATATTCATCAAAGATATTGGCCTGTAATATTGTTGTATTGTCTTTCTTTGGTTTTTATATTGGGGTGATGATGGCCTCATAGAATAAATTTGGAAGTGTTCCCTTCTCTTCAACTTTTTGTAATACTTTGAGAAGAATGGGTATAAGTTTTTCTTTGTATGTTTGGTAGAATTCGCCAGTGAAGCCATCCAGTCCTGAACTTTTGTTTGTAGGGAGTTTTTTTATATTACTGTTATTATTACAGGCTCAGATTCAGTTTCCCTTCTAGTGATCAGTCTCTTCAAATTATCTCTTTCCTCTTGACTTAGTTTTGGCAGGTTGTATGTTTCTAGAAATTGGTCCATTTCTTCTGTATTGTCCAGCTTGTTGGCATACAACTGTTCATAGTATTCTCTTATGATATTTTGTATTTCTGTGGTATCAGTTGTTATTTCTTCTCTTTTATTTCTTATTTTGTTTACTTGGGTCCTTTCTTTTCTTCTTGGTACGCTTGGCTAGAGGTTTGTCGATTTTCTTAACCTTTTCAGAAAAACAGCTCTTGCTTTTATTGATCTTTTATATTTTTTGATCTCTGTTTTATTTATTTCCTTTCTGATCTTTATTATTTCCTTCCTTCTGCCAACCTTGAGTTTTGTTTGTTCTTCTTTTCTAATTCTTTTAGGTGGTGAGTTAGGTTCTTTTTTTTTTTTTTTTTTGCAGTACATGGGCCTCTCACTGTTGTGGCCTCTCCCTTTCTCCGGACGCACAGGCTCAGCGGCCATGGCTCACAGGCCCAGCCACTCTGCGGCATGTGGGATCCTCCTGGACCAGGGCACGAACCCGTGTCCCCTGCATCAGCAGGCGGACTCTGAACCACTGCACCACCAGGGAAGCCCAGTTAGGTTCTTTATTTGAGATTTTTCTTGTTTCTTGAGGAACATCTGTGTTGCTATGAATTGCCCTTTTAGAACTGCTTTTCCTGCATTCCATAGATTTTGTAAGGTTGTGTTTTCCTTTTTGTTTGTCTTGATATATTTTATGATTTATTCTTTGGTTTTATCATTGACCAATTGGTTTTTTTAGTAGCATGTTGTTAAGTCACAATGTGATCATTCTTTTCCCACTTTTATGTAGTTGATTTCTAATTTTATACTGTTGTGGTCAGAAAAGATATTTGAGGTAATTTCTGTCCTCTTAAAGTTGTTGAGGCTTATTTTGTGACCTAGTATGTGGTCTATCGTAGAGAAGGTTCTATGTGAGTTTGAAAAGAATGTGTATTCTGTTGGGGTTTTTTTGATGAAGTGTCCTGTAGCTATGTAAATCCAGCTTGTCTATTGTGTCATTTAAGATCTTTGTTGCCTTACTGATTTTCAGTCTGGATGATCTGTACAATGAAGTAAGTGGGATGTTAAAGTCTCTTACTATAATATTATTGTATTATTGTCAATTTCTCCCTTTATGTTTGCTAGTTTTTGTTTTAGATATTTAGATACTCCTGTATTGAGTGTGTATATGTTAATGAGTATAATATCCTCTTTTTGTATTGATCTCTTTATTATTATGAAATGTCCTTCTTTGTCTTTCTTTATAGTCTTTGTCTTAAGTCTATTTTGTCTGAGATGAGTATTGCTACCCTTGCTTTCTTGTCATTTCCACTAGCATGAAATATTTATTTTCATCTTCTGATGTTCATTCTGTGTGTGTCTTTCACCCTGAAGTGAGTCTCTTGTAGGCAGCATATTGTAGGTTCTTGTTTTATTAACCAGTCTGCCACTGTATGTCCTTTGATCTGAGCATTTAGTCCATTGACATTTAAAGTAATTATCGATGGTATGTACTTACTGCCATTTTAAACCCTGTTTTCCAGTTGTTTTGTAGTTCTATCTTCACTTTTTGTTTTTCCTTTTGTGGTTTGATGATTTTCTTTTGTGGTATGCTTGAGTTCCTTTCTATTGGTTTTTGTGAGTCTATTGTGTATTTTCGATTTGTTATTAACATGGAGTTCAAGTGTGTTGACACTCAGCTATACCTACTGCATTAAACTGATACTCATACAGGTTCAGACACGTTCCAAAAGATCTATGCTTTTATACTCTCCTCTCTCATATTTTATGACTTTGATGTCCTAGTTTACATCTCATGCTTATCCTTTTGCTGTTAACTGTAGTTATAACTGCTTTTACAAAATTTTTTTGGATTGTTTTAAAATCTGTATACTGGCTTATTTAAGTAATCTTCAATCCTTTTATATATTTGTGTTTCCTGTTGTGATTTCCCATTTCCAATAGAGTCTTCCTTTTTTTTCTGTTGAGAGAAGACCCTTCAATATTTCTTTTGGGGTAGGTTTGGTATTGCTGAATTCTTTTAGTTTTTGCCTGAGAAATTATTAAATAAAATTTTATTGAAGTACAGTTGATTTACGGTGTTTTGTTAATTTCTGCTGTACAGCACAGTGACTCAGTTATACATACACATATATTATATATATGTAAATACATATGTAGGTGTAAATATAATGTATATATTCTTTTCCTTATTCTTTGCCATTGTGTTTTATCACAGGATATTTAATATAGTTCCCTGTGCTATACAGTAGGACCTTGTTGTTTATCCATCCTATATATAATAGTTTGCATCTGCTAATTCTAAACTCCCAGTCCTTTCCTTCTACATTCCCTCCCCCTTGGCAACCACAAGTCTGTTCTCTATGTCTGTGAGTCTGTTTCTGTTTCATAGATATGTTCATTTATGTCATATTTTAGATTCCACATATAAGTGATATCATATGGTATTTGTCTTTCTCTTTTTGACTTATTGTACTTGGCTTAGTACGATAATCTCTAGGTCTGTTCATGTTGCTGCAAATGGCATGATTTCATTCTTTTTAATGGCTGAGTAATAGTCCATGAGAAATTCTTTATATCTTCTTCTGTTCTAAATGATAATCTTGCTGGGTAGAGTATCCTTGGTTGCGAGTTTTTCCCTTTCAGGATTTTGAATACATAATGCCACTCCTTGCTGGCCTGCAAAGTTTCTGAAGAGAAATCAGCTGATAGTCTAGTGGGGGTTCCTTTGTAACTGACTCTTTGTTTCTCGCTGCCTTTAGAATCTTCTCTTTATCTCTCAGTTTTGCCATTTTAATGATGATATGACTTGGTGTGTGTCTGTATAGGTTGATCTTGTTTGGGACACCCCGTTCTTTCTGTACCTGGCTATCTGTTTCCTTCTTTAGATTTGGGGAGTTTTCAGCCATAATTTTCTCAAATTCATTTTCGATCTCCTTTTTTCTCTCTTCTCTTTCTGGAACCCCTATTATGTGTGTAGGTTGGCATGCTTTATATTATCCCATAGAGGTTTTTTTTTTTGGTTGCACCACACAGCATGCAGGACCTTAGTTCCCTGACCAGGAATCAAACCCATGCCCCCTGCAGTGGAAGCGTGAAGTCATAACCACTGGACTACTAGGGAAGTCACCTGTCCCATAGATCTTGTATGTTGCTTTCATTGTTTTCATTTGTCTTTCTCTCTGCTGTTCTGATTGGGTGGTTTCCATTTTTCTTTCTTTCAGATCACTTATTCATTCTTCTTTGTCATTTAGTCTGCTATTCATTCCAGAAAACAGAAGTCCAGGACCGGATGGCTTCATAGGGGAATTCTGTGAAATGTATAAGGAAGAATACCTATCCTTCTTAAACTCTTCCAGAAAGTTCAAGTGTATGGAGCACTCCCAGATTCATTCTACAGGCGCATCATTACCCTGATACCAAACCCAGACAAAAAACACTAAAGAAAAAAAAAAAGTTGCATGCCAGTATCTCTGATGACTATAGATGCAAAGACGCTCAAAAATGTTCGCAAACCGAATTCAACAATATGTAAGAAGGATCATATACCATGATCAAGTGAGATTCATTCTAGGGATGCAAGAATGGGTCAGAATCCACTGATCAATCAATTTGATATGCCATATTAACAAAAGTAAGGGTAATAATTGCATGATCATCTCAAGAGATGCAGAAGCATTTGACAAAATTCAACATCCATTCATAATAAAAACTCTCATCAAATTTGGTAGAGGGAACATATGTCAACATAATAAAGGTCATGTATGACAGACCCACAGCTAACATCTTATTCAGTGGTAAAAAGCTGAAAGCCTTTTCTGTAAAATCAAGAACAAGTCAAGGATGCCCCCTCTCACAACTTCTGTTTACATTGGATTGGCAGTCCTATAGCAGCAAGACAAGGAAAAGAAATAGAAATTATCCAAATTGGAAAGGAAGAAGTAAAACTGTCATTATTTGTAGATGGCATGATTGTATATGTAGAAAACCGTAAAGTCTCCACTAGAGAACTCTTAGGACTAATAAATGAATTGAGTAAAGTTGCAGGACACAAAATTAATATAGAGAAGTCTGTTGCTTTTCAATACACTAATAGTAAAGTATCAGAAAGAGAAAATGAGAAAACAATCCCATTTAGAGGTTGGAGTTAGCAGACGTAGGCTTTTATATATGAAATGAATAAGCAGCAAGGTCCTATTGTATGGCACCGAGAACTATGTTCAGTATCCTGTGATAAACCATACTGGAAAAGAATGTATATGTCTGTATAACTGAGTCACTTTGGTGTACAGCAGTAATTAACACAACATTGTACATCAACTATACTTCAATTAAAAAGAAAAATAAATTTAAAAAGAAAACAATCCCATTTAAAATCATATCAAAAGGAGTAAAATATTTGGAATAAATTTAATGGTGGAAGTCAAAGACCCGTACTCTGAAAACTATAAAACTCTGTTGATGGAAATTGAAGATGATAAAAAGAAATGGAAAGATACTTGTGTTCCTGGACTGGAAAAATTAGTATTGTTAAAATGTTCATACTACCCAAAGCAATCTACAGATTTAATGCAATCCCTATCAAAACACCTGTGACATTTTTCACAGAACTAGAACAGATAATTCTAACATTTATGTGAAACCACAGAAGACCTCGAATTGCAAAAGCATTCCTGAGGAAAAAGAACAAATCTTGAGGCATAACCCTTCCAGACTTCGGTCTAAATACAAATCTCCAGTAATCAAAACAGCATGGTACTCAACAGAAAAACACACACAGATCAGTGGAACAGAATAGGGAGCCCAGAAATAAACCCACACACTTATGGTCAATCAGTCTGTGACAAAGGGGGCAAGAATATATCAATACAATGGGAAAAAGGCAGTCTTTTCACTAAGTGGAGCTGGGAAAAGTGGACAGCCAAATGTAAAAGAATGAAATTAGAACATTTTCTCATACCACATATAAAAATAAGCTCAAAATGGATTAAAGACCTAAATGTAAGACCTGAAATCATAAAACTCCTAGAAAAGAATATAGACAGAACACTCTTTGACATAAATTGTAGCAATGTATTGGGTTGACCGAAAGTTCCTTCGGTTTTTAAGTAAAAATAAAGGACACATTTTTCATTTTCACCAAGAACTTTATTGAACAACGCATTTACCATTTTGTTCCACTACCTTTTGCCATTTTTCAGGCAACTTCATAATTCCATCTTCCCACAACTTTTTGAGCAAAGAACTGTTCCAGGTACCTTTTACAGTCTTCCAGGGAATTAAAATTTTTTCCATTAAGAGAATTTTGTAAAGACTGAAATAAATGTAAATCCGAAGGTGCAGTGTCTGGTGAATATAGCGGATGAATCAAAACCAAGCTGTAACAGTTTTTGCCTGGTCATCAAAGAAGCTTGCGGTCTTGCGTTGTCCTGATGGAAGATTATGCGTTTTCTGTTGACTAATTCCGGACGCTTTTTGTCAAGTGCTGCTTTCAGTTGGTATAATTGGGAGCAATACTTGTTGGAATTAATCATTTGGTTTTCTGGAAGGTGCTCATAATAGAGGACTCCCTTCCAATCCCACCATATACACATCACATTCTTTGGATGAAGACCAGCTTTTGGTGTGGTTGGTGGTGGTTCATTTCACTTGTCGCACTCTCTCTTCTGGTCCACATTATTGTACAATATCCACTTTTCATCGCCTGTCACAATTTGTTTTAAAAACGGAAGATTTTTGTTACATTTAAGTAGAGAATTGCATGTGGAAATACAGTTAAGAAGGTTTTTTTCCCTTAACTTACGTGGAACCCAAACATCAAAGCGATTCACATAACCAGGCTGGTGCAAATGATTTTCAGTGCTTGATTTGGATATTTTGAGTATGTCAGCTATCTCCCATGTGGTATAATGATGATTGTTCTCAGTTAATGTCGCGATTTGATCACTATCAACTTCAACTGGTCTACTTGACCGTGGAACATTGTCCAGCGAGAAATCTCGTTCAGCACGAAACTTTGCAAACCACATTTGACACATTCGATCAGTCACAGCACCTTCTCCATACTCTGCACAAATCTTTTTTTGTGTTTCAGTTGCGTTTTTACCTTTCTTGAAATAATGAAGCATAATATGCCAAAAATGTTGCTTTTTTTTCTTGCATCTTCAGTATTAAAATGGCTACACAAAAATTCACCAATTTTGATAATTTTTTTAAAAATGCACGCTGATATGACAGCTGTCACAATACAATCTAAGAAAATTGTTTTGAATGAAGTTAAAGACTACTAAGTACTGCTAGAGCTATCTTACAGAAAAAAACGAACAAACCTTTTGACCAACCCAATGTTTTTATGGATCTGTCTTCTGAGACAAAGTAAACAAAGGCAATAGTAAACATATGGGACCTAATTAAAGTTAAAAGCTCTTTCACAGCAAAGGAAATCATCAACAAAACGAAAAGGCAGCCTACTGACTTGGAGAAAATATTTGCAAATGATCTGACTGATAAAGGATTAATATGTAAAATATATAAACAGCGAATACAAATCAATATCAAGAAAACAAACAGCCCAATTTAAAAATGGGCAGAAGACCCAAATAGACATTTTTCTAAAAAAGATATACAGATGGTTAATAGGCATATGAAAAGATGCTCAGCATCACTAATTATCAGAGAAATGCAAGTCAATATACCACAGTGAGATATCACCTCACACCTGTCAGAATGGCTGTCATCAAAAAGTCTACAAATAACAAATGTTGGCAAGGATGTGGAGAAAAGGGAACCCTAGTACACTGTTGGTCGGGATGTAAATTGGTGTGCCCCCTTTGCAAAATACTGTAGAGTTTCCTCAAAAAATAAAAGTAGAACTACCATATATGATCTAGCAATTCCATTTCTGGGTATATATTTGAGAAAATGAAAACACTAATTTGAAAATATTCATACACCTGAATGTTTATAATAGTATTATTTACAATAGCCAATATATGGAATCAAGCAAAGTGTCCATCAACAGTTGAATGGATAAATGTGTTGTTGTGTGTGTATATATATATACACATACATATATATATGTATGTGTATATATATACACACAATGGAATACTAAGCTACGAAAAATGAAGGAAATTCTACCATTTGCAACAATGTGTATGGACCTATATGATATTATACTTAGTGAAATAAGTCAGACAGAGAAAGTCAAATACTCTATATGCAGATCTAAAAATAAAACAAATGACTATACATAACAAAACAGAAACAGACTCACAGATATAGAGAACAAACTATTTGTTACCAGTGGGGAGAGGAAAGAGGGTAGGGGATTAAGAGGTACAAACTGCTATGTATAAAATAAATAAGCAACAAGGATATATGCTACAGCACAGAGAAATAATAGCCATTATTTTGTAATAACTTGAAATGGGGTGTGATCAATAAAAATATTGAATCACCATGCAGTACACCTGGAACTAATATAATACTGTAAATCAAGTCTACCTCAGTAAAAAGAGAATAGCTTAAAAAAGAAAAAAAGCCCATGATCTTAATTGTTTGCTAATCATATTCAACATGTGTTCTGCTATGGATCTTTCTCCAATGCAACATCTGTGTTTGGTTCATTATGTAGCCCTCCTAAGGGTGAAATTTTGTCCTTTCCTGTTTTATCTTCCGTTTAGGGCAGATAACAGTGTCTTGCACGTAGTAGGTGGTCAATAAATATGTGCTGAGTTGAGTTGCTTTTGTTCCATCGTGGCAGATTATCAGGTCTGCTGTTGTAATCTGTCACTGCACTTTTAGTTTCCCTTCATAATGTATTTCCACCAAGATTTACTGATTTACAAGACTGCTAATCTCTCCAACTGTATCACATGTATTTTTAAAACTACTTTATCCCCAGTACTTAACCTAATACATGGTATACAGGGTACAATCAGTAAATATATGGTCAGTGAATAGTTGGGAAGGACATGGTTTAGCCTTGAATAATGCAAAAATATATATCCTAATACATGTGAACTTATGCTTGGTGTTTTGAATGAGAAGGCTATTTATTTATTCAGATTAGATTTTAAACCCTGTCCACTAGCCTAAATATTTTACCTAGTAGTGAGCCTTTTCAGAAAGATTTTATTAGAAGTGATTAAACCCCCAAAAGGTTCAGTTCTTAGAGGGATCCTTCATTTTCGTAAAACACTGATTTACATGGGACATATTTTTAGATATCAGTTAACATATTTAATATGTTGCATTGTTTATTTGTTCATTTATTCACTCATTCAAAAATATTTTTGAGTTTTGTTATATGCCAGGCCTATGCTAGACTCTGGGGATACAAATATGAAAAAAAAGGCAAATTCCCAAACTAATAACTATCCCTCCTAACTCATTATATTTCTGACAGACCATTTCTCTCATTTTGTCTTTCATCTTGGGCTCAATATCCTTTGCCCAGGTTATTATTATCTAGCCTATAAAAATCAAATCTAAAAAAAAAGTGTTATTCTGTTCTTTTAAGGTGTTGATCAAAGTCATACCAAATCACAATTCTCTACCTTTAAGCATTGTTCTCACTGAATTCTGGCGAATTCAGTTGCAGTATCCAGCTGGTGGTCATTGGCACGTATCACTCAGCGTCAAGAAATGTACTAGAACTTTTGAGTTAATGCTCAGACTTCAGGACATTTTGTGAATCAGCCTTGCTGAGTGTTTAGATGACAAGTAGTTGTCTATTAATAGAGTGGACTCTAACAGGAAACAGTGCGCTAGCTGGCTGGTTGTTATGGACACATATTCCTTGAATGACAGTCTCTGCATGTAGCCTGTGGTGGAGTTTCACAGAAGGGAGAATGAAAGACCTTGTTAGTGAGCGCTTGCTATCTGTGACTGTGTTTGCTTGGCACAGATGTTTAGGGCCATTTACTCCAAATAGGCAAACCTACATTTTTGCTGGCAAGTGTTGGGTTTTTTTCTGTGAAAGGGTTGATGGGTCTCCACTTTTGGGGAGAATTGTTCCTAAGGGCGTGAACTCCTTGGCATTCCTAGACTACTCTGACCATGAGCTGAGCCAGATATATATGCCTCAGGGTAAATCCAAGGTGACATATCTGAGCCAGAATCTTTCAGGTAGAGAGACACAGAAGCTCCTGGTAAAAAAGTCATTGGCATGAATGGGAAGTTTCCACCAAGCTGCATAAGATCCCTGGACATATTGGTAGTGGACTGACAGCGTGTGATGCAGAAGGTCTTTGATTACTTGTATCCAGTAAAGGTATCCTGTCAGGAATATGTAAAGAATTCCTACAAATCAATATGAAGAAAGGTAGTTTTATCAATAGACAGATGGACAGAAGCTTAAATAGGATATCCAAATGGCTAATGAACATGAGAAAAAGCCCTCAATCTCACTTATTATTAGGGGAATAGAAAATAAAATCACAGCAATGTATCATTCTGCACACACCAGAATGGATAAAATTTTAAAAGCTGATGATACCAAGTGCTGGTGAGAATTTGAAGCAACTGTATCTCTTATACACTCCTAATGGAGGTGTAAGTTGTTACAACACCTTTGGAAAACGGTTTGGCAGTAGCTACCATAGCACGTTCTTACCCTATAACCCAGCAATTCTGTCTCCTAAGTGTTTACAGCAGTTCTGCCTCCCAGATATATTATAGAAATGCTTATAGATGTGTATCAAAAACACGTACAAAATGTTCGTAGCAGCACTAGTTGTAATAGCCCCAAACTGAAAACAACCTAAATGTTCATCAACAGTAGAATGGATAACTTAATTATGAAGTTTTCATAAAATGGAATATGTTATAGCAATAAGATGGAATTAAGTATTGTTACATACAATATGAAAGAATCTCATTATAATTAAAGAAAAAAAAGACAGATGCAAAAGAGGTTCATAGTGTGATTCCATTTGTGTGAAGTTTGAAGCAGGCAGTACTAATCTATGGTAACAACAGTCAGGATAGTAAGTCAGGAAAAGAGACTCCAGAGTGGGCATGAGTGGGGCTGCTGGATTGTACCATTTATTCATATTGGTGCTGGATACATGTTGCATCTGTGAAAGTTTCTTGAGCTGTACACTTATGATGTCTTCATGTTTCTTTTGTATGGTGTGTTTTGAATTTAGAACATAAGATATAAGATGAAAAAATACATTTGAGGAACTTTCTGTTGATAGTGAAGTAGTGAGTTTTAAAAACATTTTGGCTATGGAAAAGTATTTTACTTTTCCTCAGCAAGCTTGCATGCCTTAATCCAGAAAAACTGAAGAAATTAACAATTTTATTTTGAAATTTTTGATTAAATTATTTCATAGTGTGATAATCAATAATCTTTTAATATTTGGACTTTCTTTTAATAACTGATTTATTTTAAAATCTAATAACTCGTGCACTTGATTGATCCAGCCAAAAATATGAATATGGCCTTCTGATCCAATTTCTCCCTCTCTCTCTCTCTCTCTCTCTCTCTCTCTCTCTCTCTCTCTCTCTCTCCCTCTCTCCCCTTTCTCTCCCCCCACCCTCTCTCCCCCACTTCCCTCCCCCTCTCCTTCTCGCTCTATTGCTCTGTCTCTCTCTCTCTCTCTCTCTCTCTGTCTTTCCTTATCTCTGACTTCTTTCCTCCCTCCCTCCCACCCTGCCTTCCTTCCTTCTTTCTTTTTTGTAAGTATATGCTTTGGGGGAACTTATGATTTTTTAATTGAATAGGTAAGATTCTGTTTTATTGACATATTCGGAATGGACCTATTGGAAGAGAAATTTTATGAAAATATATTGGTTAGAATGTGGTTCCAAAGAGGTCATGATAATATATTCCTAGATAGAACAATGATCTTGATGGCCGCTTGGCCGTAGGTGACATTTGCAGCTTCCAGTAACTCCCTTGAAGATACTGAATGTTGGTCTTGAGACAGACAAGAGGAAAGATATATATGCCTCAGGGTAAATCCAAGGTGACCATATCACACTGAGGGCTGCAATGATATAAATCTTCTGTGAAGAAGAGTTCATTTCATAAAATTAACCATAAACATTTGCCATAGGAATATTTCCTCACCTTATTGAGCATGTAATTTTGAGTAACTTTCAAGAGACTAACATTATTAATATATGCAGAGTTTATATAATGTGTACAATCTATAGAGATGCAGATTAAATTTACTTAGGAGCAGACACTTATCCAGTATGGGCACTTCACCATTTAGAACTTCACTGACTTTAAAATGAAATGTGCATTGTTACCCATTTGATCTTGGTAAGCCTCAGCATGTTTTTGTATTGCTTGCTAAAACATAATCTACTTTCTGTTCCCCCCAAACCATTACTCATTAATCCCCTTTATTGCTTCTTCTCATGAATTCTTTCTTTTGTTTACATTATTTATACCTAGCAGGGTTCCATCATTCATTCATTCAGTTGCTCATTCATTTATTCATTTACTTATTCATACTATTGAGAGCTGACTCTGGGCTAGTCACTGTGCTGGCTTCTGAAGGTGAAGTTGTAATTAGGTCACAGTCTTGAACCTCCAAGAGCTCACCATTGAGTAAGAGAGACCAGTAGATAAATACATATTTGAAATGCAGTGAGCTTAGTACTTTAATACAGGACTCCACAGAGTATAGTAGTGAGAGAAAGAGTTGTTCAGTTCAGCTCTTCTGTATAGGAAGGTTCGGTAGGGTGGAGGGAATAGGAAGACTCTGTCTGTCTGTCTATGTATCTATCTATTTGGAGAGGTTAGATAATTGGGTTGGCTCTGGCAAAAGAGGATTTCACCTGCTAGAATAGATGGGCAAAGGTTGGGTACGTAACACAGAATGTTGTGGGAATTGTTTAATGTAGAGGGAACTATAGATCACTCCACATAGTTTGTCAGGAACAGATCACAATTAATGGGGAAGGCAGTAAAAACTAATAGCAATAGCTAATATGCTTTAAGCACTTACTAAGTCTCATCTTAATATTTTATATATAACAACTCTTTTCACCTGCTCAACAACCTGTGTGGCAGTTACTCTTATTGCCTTTTCATACATGAGGAAACCGAGGTCAGATGGGTTAAATGATTTGTCCAGCTACCAGTTATTGGTGAAACCAGGATTTGAACTCTTAACTCCTATGCCATGTTGATTCTTAAATAAGAAATAAGAGCTTGGAGAAAGAGGTCTTAGAGGCCCCATGCAAATGAATTTGGAATCAGTTCCACATATTATGGAGAGACTTCTAAGAGTTTTAAGGAGAGCAGTGGCAGGATAAAAAGTTTATTTTGGAAAATTCACTCCACATCCGTGGGGAGAATAAGTATTAGCAATTTTGGAAGCAGGGAGATCAGCTATTTATCTGTCCCCCATTCTATTTCATAATGAAATCAGAGAGACTTCAAAGATTTGAATAATACACAGTAAGAAAATTAATTTCCAGGAGGAAAGAAAGATAAAGAGGAAAAAAAGGGTAAAGATATGAAGTGGTATCAGTATTAAGGCAAGGGCAGCAAACATGGTTCTGTGCTGTGGACTTGCTAAGGGTGTACGACAAGATTAGTTCTAAGCCATCTACGTAAAGATGGAAAAATAATTCACAGTCTCCTATATGGGAGACTATGGGACAATGGAAAGGGGAAGAGGAGAGGTATCAAAGGAAGGATGGATGTGTGATACACATTTTTCTGATCTTTCACCTTAACATAGAGGCGGACATTAGAATGTCAAGGCTGGCAGACATATTTTAAAAATATTACTGTTAGCCCATATTTTGATAAATATTGGGAAGGAGTTCAAAATTATGTTTCTGAGTAAGCTCCTTCTGTGCACCCGTTGAATGAAGAGTCACGTGCTTTAACTATCAGCTGAGCTAGGCACATGGTTGGCGTTCTTTTATAAAAATGGGGTTGAGGGAGAAAGTTGCATGCCCGAGTAGAACTAGTCTCTATGCCTTACTCCATTCCATTGCTTACCTATGCACTCGTGCACACATATTCTGCTTGGAAGTGAACTTAAGGGCAACAGTTGAGAGTAGAGACTCAAAGGCAGGATCAATATTATCTTAAGAGAAAAATTTCCATCTGTGCTAACATAGAGTCAGGATGTATAGACCAAGACCGAAAGTTCTACTCCATATAGCATGACCATATAAATTTTAGTCTGGAAAAATTATTAAAGCAGGTGCAACCAAATATCCACCACAGTTGTGACTCATTAAAATATCCAGAAGGCTGGGTTTGAGCAGGACAACCTCCTGGTGTGTCTTCCAAGATTAATTATTTGTGAAATGTAAACCAAAGTGAATCAAGTATTGTGCTGTGTGGAATTGTTTGATCTACACCAATTAATAGTTCTTCTGAAGCTCTTCGTGGTGGCAATATTATACAGTAGGATCAATTTATTCTTAAGGCCCACGTTGCTCCTAATTAGAAAAGAAACCATAAAGCAATAAGCCATGTACTTCAAAAGTGGTATTTGATTAGTAAGGAACAAGTTGAAAAGAGCATGATATGAAACTTTTAAAAAGAAATAGTTTAAAAGAAACATTTTGGGGCTTCCTTGGTGGCGCAGCAGTTCAGGGTCCACCTGCCGATGCAGGGGACACGGGTTCGTGCCCCGGTCCGGGAGGACCCCACATGCCGCGGAGCGCCTAGGCCTGTGAGCCATGGCCGCTGGGCCTGTGCATCTGGAGCCTGTGCTCCGCAACGGGAGAGGCCACAACAGTGAGAGGCCCGTGTACCGCAAAAAAAAAAACAAACATTTTGGTTGATGGGAAAGTATTAATGGAATTAATTCCTCAGAACCCTGGCTCTCTCAGTAGCTGGATAGTGGGAACTTGACAAATATCAGAAACCAGGGGTCTACACTGAGAGTAAGTAGCTTTTTTTAAAATTTATTTTTATTTTTTTAAGAAGATGTTGGGGGTAGGAGTTTATTAATTAATTAATTTATTTTTGCTGTGTTGGGTCTTCATTTCTGTGCGAGGGCTTTCTCTAGTTGTGGCAAGCGGGGGCCACCCTTCATCGCGGTGCGCGGGCCTCTCACTATCATGGCCTCTCTTGTTGCGGAGCGCAGGCTCCAGACGCGCAGGCTCAGTAGTTGTGGCTCACGGGCCTAGTTGCTCTGCGGCATGTGGGATCCTCCCAGACCAGGGCTTGAACCCATGTCCCCTGCATTAGCAGGCAGATTCTTAACCACTGCGCCACCAGGGAAGCCCGAGAGTAAGTAGCTTTTAATCCATAACCAATCCTTGCGTCTGGACTCAAAGGACAAGGACAAGAAAACAGCAGATTTACAGATAATCTTGCATTTACTCTTTTAGACTTCTCTAGAGGTTATAAAGAGAATAATATAGTTTGAAGTAGAATCACCAAGAGCTTACCTTTTCACCTGCTCTTTCACCCTCTTCCTTGTTTTGGGGTAGATTGAACTAAGAAACCTCAGTTTGCAATTTGATCAAGCAAGAAACCAGTGTATGATTTGGAGAACATTCCAAAAGATAAAGAAGGAGATAATTTTGGAGAAAAATTTTAAGTGTCATTTTTTACTAAAGTGGGGTAGTTAATTGGGAGTCTTTTACCAAATCCTTAAGAAAAAAGATAATTACAATGTTATTAAACTTGATCCAGAGTTAGAGTATTTTGGTCAATTTCATGAGACACTGTATTCATTTTGAGTTAACATGCCATTGACAGCCAAATATGGCAAAAGAGCAAAGCAACTGTAGATTAATCTTCCATAGGAATAAAGGTGTGAAAATATACTAAACTCTTAACAAATGAAGCACAGTAGCTTATTAGAACAATAATTAACAATATTTAAGACAGTTTGTCAAAGAAATGCAGGGATAGAATACCTGTGAATAAAATTCTGCACTTAGCACATTAATAGACTAAAGGAGAAGAAAATATAAATAGATGCTGAAAACATAAGTTCAAGCTTCATTTGTGATAAAAATATTAGTAAACAATGTTAAACATTTAAACTCCCTTAATATGGTAAAGACTTTGTATCGTAAGTCTATAGCAGACATCATACTAAATGGTCAAACTAGCAATGTTAATCTAATAGTAAAAAAATATGACATAGATGCCTACTCTCAGTGCTATTTGTTCCATGGTGTCATCGAAGTTTTAGGCAATAAAATAAGTTTTTTTTAAAAGGTGCCAGAAAGGAAATCACAAAATTATCATTGTTTTCAAATATCAGAGTTTTTACCTAGAATCAGCTGAAAACACTATTAGGTATATTAATAAATTTGGTAAAGTTACCTGATAAAGGGGGGGGTTAAAGCTTCCAATAAATATTTTAATGGAGAGCATATAATATATATAACTAATTTATTAAAAGTCAGACAATGATAAAGCTGCGTGGAGAATTAAAATAGGGTTAATGTGATAGGGAGTCACTGAGAGACTAAAGATGGAATGATTGGGGGCAGCGGGGGGGCTTTATTAGGAAGTGATGTTGAAACTGATACTTGAGTGAGAAAAAGGAGCCAGTCATGAAGTGAAGGAGTTCTCACCTACAGAACTATGAGCTGATAAACTTGTGTCAATTTAAACTGCTAAGGTTGTGGTAATTTGTTACCAGCAATAGGTAAGTAATACCTAAGGGGTGTCAGAAAGAAAAATAGCTTTTAATTGAGAGGCCTGCAGAGTGAGCTCATTATGGGTCAGCCAGGTTTCTGGTATACGAGAGGATGAGGGGAACTTCAAATATAAGATCAAGGTTATGGAGGAAAAGACCAGGGGTATAGTAACGGCTAGTAATGGCGTGTTGGAGGCCGTGGAATTACAGGATACTGGGCCAGATAAATGAGTGACTTGGGAGGCTTGAAATTCTAGTACTCCATGAGGTTAATGGGACGGTGAAGCATAATGGGATCAGTCCTGAATGTGAGGAGAGTGGGCACCAGCTGGAAGGTTTGGGGCCACTGGGTATTATTCTCTTCTATAGTTCTTGGGGGTGTGACAACAAAGAGGTTAATAAAGTTTTCTTGGAGAAGTGTTCTCTTAGTGAGTGGAACTAAGAGGTAGCATCTTAGTCTTCTTGGTGGTGTGGAGGGCTGGGAGAAAAGTGCTCTCATTGGGAAGAGGAGGCTAGAAACTCTCTTCCTTGCACAGAATCTAGAGTGTAGAGAGATAATAGACTGAGAAACCTAGCAGACACTAGGAACATTATGATAATAAAATTGCCCTTAGTTTATAAAGCAGAGAAAGTGAATCTCCCAGTATTAACCTGCATCTCTATACTCTTCAGTCTCCTGTTTAGAATCCTTGGTGACCAGAGCTGACATCATACTTCATGGTGAAACACTAAAAACTTTCCCCCTAAAATCAAAAACAAGACAAGGATGTTTGCTCTCACCAGTGCTATTCAACATTGTACAGGAGACTGAAACAAGAAAATGAAATCAAAGCATCCAAACTGAAAAGGAAGGAGTAAAAATATTTCTGTTTGTGTGTAAAAAATCCTAAGGAACCCATATACACTGAAGAGCTGTTAGAGCTAGTAAAGGAGTTTAGCAAGTTTGCAGTATACAAAATCAACACACAAAAATCAGTTGGATTTCTATACACTGGACAATCTGAAGATAATTTTAAATTGTTTGAATAAAATAATTAGGAATAAATTTAACAGAAGAAGTGTATGAGTTGTATACTGAAAACTACAAAACATGGTTGAAAGAAATTAAGACGAATAATTGGAGAGACATCTTGTGTTCATAGATTGGAAGACAGTTTTATTAAGATGATATTGGAAGACTAAATATTATTAAGATGACAGTACTCACCAAATTTATCTACAGATTCAGTGCAATTTCTGTAAAAAATCCAATTATCTCTGTTGCAGAAATGGATAAACTGATCCTAAAATTTGTATGGGAATGTAAGACACCCAGAATAGACAAAACAATCTTGCAAAAGAACAAAGTTGGAGGACTCACACTTCTCAATTTCAAAACTTAGTACAAAGCTATAAGTAATCAAGACAGTGTGGTATTGGCGTAAGAATAGACATTTAGATCAATGGACTAGACTTGAGAGTTCAGAAATAAACCCATACATCTGTGGTCAATTGATTTTTGACAAGGGTGTCAGTTAAATGGGGAAAGAGTAGTCTTTTCAGCAAATAGTACCAGGACAATTGGATAGTCACATAAAAAGAAAAAAAGAATTTGGACTGCTTCACCATATACAGAAATGAACTCAAAATGGATAAAATTGTAAGGTTTAAAACTATGAAACTCTTAGAAGAAAATGTAGGCTTAAATCTTGTGACCTTGGATTAGGTGATGATTTCTTAGATATGATACCTATAAACACAAGCCACTAAAAAAAACATAAATTGGAATTGGTCAAAATTAGAAACTCACATCAAAAGCAACTATCAAGAAAGTGAAAAGAATACACAGAATGGGAGAAAATATGGACGAAAGATTTGAATTGACATTTCTCCAAAGAAGATATAAAATGGCCAGTAATCTCATGAAAAGATGCTTACTTAACATCATTAGTCGTAAGGGAAATGCAAATCAAAACCACAACATCACTTCATATCTACTGCGGTGGCAATAGTAATGATAATCTAATAATAGCAATAATAATAAACAGATAATAACTGGTGTTGGAGAGGATGTAGGGAAATTGGAAGCCTTATACATTGCTGGTGGCAATGTAACATGGTGCAACTGGTGGAAGACAGTTGACAGTTCTTCAGAAAGTTAGACTTCGTTACCATGTGACCTAGCAATTACACTGCTGGATGTAATCCCAAGAAAATTGAAAGCATATGTTAAAACAAAGACTTGTTCTGGAATGTTCATAGCAGCATTATTTATGATAGCAAAAAAAAAGGAAACAACCCAGCTGATCAGTGGATAAACTGATGAATGAATAAACAAATGATGGTATTTCCGTACATTAGGTTATTATTCAGCCATAAAAAGGAATGAAGTATTAACATATGCTATGATATGGATGAACCCTGAACACATTAGGCTAAGTGAAAAAAGCCAGACATAAAGATCACATGTTGCATGAGTCCAGTTTTTAAAAATGTCCAGAATAGGGAAATACATAGAGACAGAAAGCAGACTAGTGGTTAGCAGAGGGTAGAAGGAAAGAATATGGAGTGACTGAGAGTGGGTATGGGGTTTCTTTTTAGGGTAGTGAAAAAGTTCTGGAATTATATAATGAGGGTTGCACAACCTTATGAATTAGATAACCCACTGAATTGTACACTCTAAAATGGTGAATTTAATGGTATGTGAATTCCATCTCAAACAAAAAAAAAGAAAATCCTTGATGAAACCCAGGTTTGTTTTCAGGGTGTGCTGAAGACCATGGTTTTGATGACTTGAATCCATTTTAACTTTTGTAGCAAGCCTCCATGCAGGCTAGAGGCTGGAGAGTTTCCACCAAGCAGGTGGATCTGGGAGAGCTTTTTTTTTAAGAGCCAGAAATGACGCGAAGGCAATGTTTCTGATCTTTCCACCATTAACACATTTGGAATTTAAATTTATTATGCTTCTTAGTGGCAGGGGCAGCAGAGTTCCCAGGATCGAGTGTTGAGAGCTAGGACTGAAGCACCCATCTTGCTAGCATCAGTTACAGCTGAAGTTGTATAGCCCTGTAGCCAGCAGCTGCAGCGGTAGCTTCTAGGTTCTCTAGTTTCTGATTATGGCAGAGATGGTGGCTTCATTGGAGGGTCATTTGGGAGGGATTGGTATGGGGATCGCTCTTTAAGGGTGAGCCTAGAAGCTGCTTACAAAACTCTTCCAGTGAGTTTCCAAGCCCTGTTTCTCTAAATTAAATATCTTTTGTTTAATCTAGTTAGAGATTTCTGTCCTTTCAGCTAAAGCCTGATGGATCAACACGGTATATGAGGCTCCTGCCAACGTCCTCCTCCTGTTTTTCCTGGCCCCTCCCTTTGTGTTCCAGCTCCATCAAACTAATGTCATTTCCCCTACATACCCCGCTTCTTTATGCCTCTGTGCCTTTGTACCTGCTGTTACTTCTGCCTGGATCATTTCATTCTCGCGTCTCTGCCTAGTCTTTTTTTTTTTTTTTTTCCTGGTACGCGGGCCTCCCACCATTGCGGCCTCTCCCGTTGCGGAGCACAGGCTCCGGACGCGCAGGCTCAGCGGCCATGGCTCACGGGCCCAGCCGCTCCGCCTCTGCCTAGTCATTTTTAAGCCTCAATTTAGAATCATCTCCTGGAAGTCCCTTGGAACACCTCCCCTCCCCTCCAAGTCTGGGCAGGTGCTCTTCATCTGCAGCACACTGTCACCTTAACACTTGATGGTCATACTTTATGTTACAACACTTTAAAGTTGAGACTGTGAGCTCCTGAGGGCAGAAACTCTTCTTGCTCTTCTTTGTTACCTTCTTAATTAGCAAAGCCTGGAATGTTATAGCGCCTGCCTATGCTTGCTTTTCAGAATTGAATTTATGCCTGTAAACATTCCTATTAATTTTTATGTGTAACATTATATAAGGACTAAAAACCAGCTTAAAAATTCAATTAAAATACTGAAATATATATAAGGGAAACGATAATAACTTGGGACTCTACTTCTAGGTCCATGATGGAGTATAATTATTTCTTAATTTACCTCCCCAGGGTGATTTAAGGACTAATTACAATGAGAAATATTTTCACAGAATTGTGAACATGGTCAAATTAGGGCATACCTTAATCTACTTCTGTTGGGTTGGCCAAAAAGTTCGTTTGGTTTTACATAAAAATAAAAGACACATTTTTCATTTTCACCAAGAATTTTATTGAACACTATATTCGCTAACCGAACGAACATTTTGGCCAACCCAATACAAACATACAGTACATGAGGCGGTCTAGGTTAAAAATTTGTATGATTTGATAATTGGATGGGAAACATATTCCAAATTACCATTAATTATTTACTCTTTATTGTCAACTACAACTTAAAACCCCCAAATACATATTATGTATTTTATGAATATAAGCATATGTATGTATATAGATGTTTTAGCAAAGTACTTCAAGGGTAACAGATCTACAGTCTGAAGACTGATCCTCTCCAAGTGTTGATGATGGAAACTTTAATTTAGAAATATGGCAGAAGATAAAAAGCAGGGGAGATAAATTTTTGTCTAGCAGTATTTCAGAGAGTGGCCTTCGTGAATGTCTGGACACTGAGTGTCTCATCTGGACACAGGTTTCACGTTCTGGATTTATCAGAAAAATTAAACAGACGAAGATTTCGAGTTAAGAAAAAAAGGTAGATGGTTAAGTTAGGAAAACTCACTACTCAAAATACAGCATGGTATTTTTAAATAATAGTGAATTAGGAAGATATGCATAAACACCATACAATATATGAACTTGCACTCATTTGTTTGAAAACCTATGTGAATTTTTAGGGAAACGTGGGAAGACAGTCACACTCAGCCTTGATACTCTCATTCTTTATGATGCATTTACCGAACTCAGTGCCAAATGCCTTCTAATAATTCCCTAGAGGGGAATTTCAGTGTAGTGTTGTACATACATATGATTCATTTTCTGCACTTTTCAATTCAATGTAATAATACTAAGTGATTACTACCACTTTAAGGCATCTGAGATATATACTACATTTTTATCTCTCTTTTTGTAAAAATAAGTTTGTCTTATGAAAAAAGCTATGCATATTAATTACTGAAAAATCAAGAAAAACCCAAAAAAACAGGGACAAGAAGATAACCTGTAATTCTACCCACAGAAAAAAATGCTCTTAAAGATTCAGTGCCTATGCTTCCAGACACTTTTCTATAATTCTTTTCCTTATAAAATTAGAGTTACACAAAACATTTTATTCTTTTGAATATATGAGGAACAACTATTCATGTTGACGTTTTTGACAATTTTATGGTGTTCCTTTATGTGGAGTAAGTACCCTGATCTATTTAATTAATCCCCTATTGCTTGACATTTAAAATTTTCCAATTTTTTGAAAGTACAAGTAGCACTATAATGAATGAATTGTAATTAAATCTTTCCACACAATCTTTATTATATTCTAAGAATAAACTCCCCAACCTGAAATGTGGGTCAGAGGGCATGATTACTTTTAAAGTTTTTGATATATCCTATCAAATTGTGCTCCCCAAATATTCTCTCATTTACACTCACATCGTATGAGTGTTATTTCTCTGTATTTTAACCCACATTCACTAAAAACATCTCACGAATTTGATAGAGAAAAATGTTGCTTCTCTGCTTGTGGGTCTTTAAAGATATTGTCCTTTTGTTATATATTGTGACATGTTTCCATTTTGTGATTTGTCTTAAGCTTGTGAACTTGTAAAGAATAGATGGTCAAATGTATTTGGTTTTTTCCTCCATGGCACTTGACCTCGGTATCATGCCTAGAAAATGTATACACATATTCTGCAGCCCAAGTTTATATGGCAGTTTACCTATATTTTCTTCTGTTACCTTTATAGTTTATTTACTTTTTAAATTTATTTGTTTTATTTATTTTTATTTTTTGGCTGTGTTGGGTCTTTGTTGCTGCTCGCGGGCTTTCTGTAGTTATGGCGAGCCGGGACTACTCTTCGCAGTGCGTGGGCTGCTCAGTGCGGCGGCTTCTCGTTGCGGAGCACGGACTCTAGGCACGCGGACTTCAGTAGTTGTGGTGCACGGGCTTAATTGTTCCACAGCACGTGGGATCTTCCTGGACCAGGGCTCGAACCCACATCCCCTGCATTGGCAGGCGGTTTCTTAACCACTGTGCCACCAGGGAAGCCCCTATTTTTTTTTTTTTACAAATAAATTTTTAATTTTTGGAGGGTGGGGGAAAAATAGGAGGTAAATATGTAATTATTTTCATTCCTCAAATGTTTATCCAATTGTATCAACACAACTATTGAATAAACCATCCTGTCCTCACTTATTTGTGCTTTGTAAAGTTAAAAAGTAATTCAGTTATTAAAAAATTTGCATTGTGTTCTATAAAAACATGCTGATCTAAACATTAGCAATCCTTCTGTGACTGCATTAAAAATGGAACTGCTGTACTGGATCAAGTCTCTTACCTTTTATAAAAGAATCAAGAATTCCTTTATAAAGTGAAGGTGTGGGGCAAAATTATGATTTTTTTTTTCAAAATTATGATTTGATTGCCAGTGAGAGCCCTCTTGGTCATCTTGTCACCTTTTCTTCAAACCTAGGATTTCTTGGAAAATTCCAAATCAAGATCTGCTGTATTAAATGGCATTAGGAAAACATTTCCTAGTTGCTCCCTAATTGTAAAGGAATATTGAAAGTATTGCACATTTAAAAAATTTAGACGGTTTATCTGTTTATTTAGTAACCATTTTGAAAAACATAACATTAACTGCTTTTGCGCTTGTCTACTGAAAAAAATGAACAACCTAAAAGTTGAGAATTATGTTTTATTCTTTGGGCAAAACTGAGGACTTAAGCCTGGGACACAGCCTCTCAGATAGCTCTGAGGGACTGCTCCAAAGAGGTTAGGGAGGAACCAGGATATATAGGAGTTTTTGCAAAAAAGAACAGGTTTAAGTAAAATGTTTCTCAGTTCTGTGAGCTGCTCTAGCAAATTAATGGAATCCAAGGAGGGGGTTGTGGGTACCTGTGATCTGTAGCCACTTGGTCAGAAGCACAGGTAACAACCTTGGCTTGTGACTGGCATCTGAAGTGGGCTGGGTTGGAGGCGGGGCAGTCTTGTAAGAGTGAACCCTTAACCAGTAGAATCTGATACTGTCTCTGGGTAGATAGTGTCAGAGACAGTCTGCTGGTGTCCAGAGAATTGCTTGCTGGTGTGGGGAAACTCCCCTTTACCACATTGTACTTGGTACCAGGAATCTACTTTAACCTTTATGCAGGCAAAAGACCAAAAACATTCAATTATCTATTTCTCAAGGGTAATTGAAGCAATCATTGAATTAAGCTTAATTTAGTGGTGTTAGAAATTACTTTTGAATGGAATAGAGACTTAGTCAAATGTCTGATCGTTCTAATGATATTTTGAGGTCTAGCATTCACTTCTAGGAACTCTATTTTTCAAATAGCAAAGGTGCTGAGAATATAGGCACATATGAATTAATGAACATATAAACATATAGGCACATATGAATAAATGAACAGAAAAGAATATGAAAAAGAAATACGTGGCATGACATAAAAAATAGGATAGACAATCCTTATTTTTGGATGGTTAGAACAGTCCTTCTTAAACTTTCTTGTTCATGAGTCATCCTGGGGTCTTCATTAAGATAACGTATTCTAATGCAGAATCTAGGGTTGATTAAGATACATATTCTAATGCAGAATCTGGGGTAAGCCTGACCGTCTACATTTCTGGCAAACTTTTGATGATGATAAGACTGCTGGTCCATGGAGCACACTTTGATTGGCAACAGAGGAATTTGAGTTCTTTCATCTCTATAGTTCTAGGCTTAACTAACAATAAGAGATTCCGCCTTTACTTGGTAAAGGGATACCTTGGACTTAATCTTCCCAACTATATTTCTCTTTCAGTGTGCAAATCATCCACAATAACATCCAGAATCTTGACCCTCAAATAGATTACTTGCCACCTACAGGTAAAAAGAAAGGTGATAGCACATTCCCAGATTTCTCCAGGCAGTAATAGTAGAAGTGCAACAAAGTCAACAGAACTTCAGTGATGCTGAGCAATGCTATTACAGCACATACAAGAGAGACTTTTGCAGTCTCTTCCATTGGGTAGAAAAGACCAGTCACCGTGGAGTGTCTCTGCAGTAAGCTTTCCAAACTACACAAGAGCTGCTTCTCATTTGCCAAGAGTTCCTGATTTGCGTGACTATCCTTTGGTCTCTTCTCTAACCTATGGTAATCATTAGTGTGTACAGGAGGCTGTGTGGAGTGTGAATGTGTGTGTGTTTAAATTGACAGATAATTTAAGGGTTTTTTTTGAATAAGGGTTTTAAGGCAAATGTAACCAGCTAAAGAAATTCCAACTTTGCAGATTTCCAATTGCAAGGAGGCTAATGGAAGATGTTAAAGTTCTAGCCGCAGATTTGCTATTAACTATATGGTCTTGGACAAATCACTTTACAACCTGGGCTTCAAGTCCTCATTTATTAAATGAGCAAGTGGGGTAAGATGACCTCTAGTGTCTTTTGAGTCAATAATTTGATAAGAAACACTTGGTATAAAATCTGAAACGCCTTTCTCTGTCCTTCTCCCCTTTCTTTCCACTTGTCAAGGGAGCTACATAAGGAAGAGCAATGAGAATAGATTTGAAGCAGTCCAGACTGAGGTCAGCTTAAGCAAATCCCCCAATAACTCTGAGCCTCATGTTCTTGTTTATAGAATGGGCATAAGGAACCCCATCTCATGACACAGCAGTGAGGAACAAATGAGGTGAAAGATGTGAAAGTGCTCAACCAAGGTGGCTAGCTGGTGGGTCACCCGATTCTCTTTCTGTTACTTTGAGCAACTGGTGTTAGTCAAAATGGCAACATTAATTGCAGCAAATCAAAAGTTTTTAAAAATCCCTTTTCCAGTTGCCCTATGCAGACTGATGTATTAACGTTCATTATTCCACCTGCAAATGAAGCGGAACTTGCATATCTGCCGTCCTCATTCATGACATACTCATTCACTAGCCTATGTATCAATACATGTGCTGTTCCCTCTGCTTGGAATGACCTTTCTCCCTTCTTTCCTTTCTGCTTGTAAAGCTCTTTTCTTCCAAGGCTCAAGTCAAGTGTAATGTCTCCTATGAGGGATCTCCCAGGCAAAATTCGTTGTTTGTTTCTCTGCAGTGCCATAACATTTGAACAGACCTCTTCTCCTTGGCGCTGTGAGCTCTCTCAAGCCTGTGGCTACAGTTTATTTATCTTTGCATCTTCCCTAGTGTCAATCAACAGTGACAGGGTTATAGCAGATGCTCATAAATGTTAGCTGCGTGTGCATGTTTGATTGAATCCCCAAACCAAGGCTTGCAGACATCTGGTTCCACCACATCTGCTGCAGGGCAAAACCGAAAATGAATCTCTACAGCAGCTCTTGACAGCAGAATTGTTATTTTATACTCTTTCATTGGAAGCTCTTGCTTTTTTCTTGTTATAGCTAGTGAATCCACACCAGAGCAATTATCCCCGATTGAGTTAACTTCAAGAGAATAGTTTATAGTCTCTAGAAACCACAAGGAGGAAGTTGGTGATCTGAGAAAACTCTTCCCAGAAAGAAAGTAGATGCCACAATATTTAGTTTAGACTCTAAAGAGACATTCACAATGAAATTAAATTTAAATCTAAGATGACCAGCTTCTTCAGGGAAAGTAGGAAGAATTAAGAATTTTACATTCTTAATGGAAAAATGAGGAAGCGAATTTTTTCTTGATCTTATATCATAACTGGAAAATCATTTCATAAGCCAAAAGCTTCAAACCATTTGCCAGAGTTGGAAAAAAATTGTCAACTGAAAATACCAAGTGTTTGATTGACACTTTGATATCTGTAATGCTCTGAGATTTCATTTTCATTGTTTTTGTGTGGTTTAGGAAGTGACCAAGGCTTCGGTAACTGTACTGATTCAGTTGTTTAATTCAGTAAGCATGTATCAGTCATATTCTATGTGCTGAGTGCTGTTCTGGAAACAGTAGACATGTATTTGATAGGAAAAAATTGAGATTAAAAGAAGAACAAGATCCAGTACCCCTTTTCCTAGAATTCCTAGTAACCATGGCCCTCTGGCACCTAGTCACTTTCACACCTTGAGAAATTGCAGGGGAAGCTGCAGGATTACTCAGACAAGCATTGCAAATAAATTTGAGGGAGCAGTAGGTTCCTAGAGAAGCTGTTAGAGAAGTGGCATACTCTTTCATTAAAGGCAGTATGAAATGTTACTTCCTTCTGATTTGAAAATACTGGGCGCAGAGGTGTTTGAAATTTCATTATGAAGTTGGTTTCAGTGTTTATTTGTTCTTTCTGCTGTGGTTATGTGTGGAGAGAGGATGTGGGAAAAAAAGAGAGAATGGTTACAAAATACGTTTAAGCTGATTCAGAGTCTAGAAAGATGAGTGGAGTTTGTCCTTGCGCTTGTTTTCAACAGTGGATATGGCAGATGGGCCAGACGTGTCCGAACTGGAGTGATCCTGATGGTGGTTCCAGTCAAGTTAACAGTTGATGGTCCCTGCTACGTACCAGGTCCTCCAGGGGAATCAAAGATAAAGAGGACACAGCCCCGCCCATGGAAGGTCTGACACATTGCAAAATGGTTAAGACTGGGCTGAAAATGACAGAATAAGCTAAGTGCTATCACAGAGGTTCAAAGTGCTGTTGGGTTAGTAAAGTGAGGGAGATAACATACGCCAGTTGGGAACAATCAGGAAAGCTGCCATGGCGGTGGTGGTGTTTAAAATGGACATTGGTAAATTAGGCAGTGTTTTCGGTGGCAGGATTGATTTTCTGTATCACTTTAGAAGTTCCGCTCTTCCAATTCACATTTCTACTATCACCACAATCATAAACGCTTCTTGTCCAGCAGCTGGTAATTAGTCTGGCTGGAGGACGGTATGTTATTGGGGGGTTGTGGATCTGTTGGGCAGAAACAGGAAAGATACCTGTGGATTTACAGTTCCAGGCAGGAGAGTCTGTTCTTTACTATTCAGTGGGGAAATCTTTGAAGGTTTGAGCAGAGCATTGTAGTGACTGCACTTGTGCTTCATTAATTGTAATCTGGCAGCTTGGAGTAGTGGGAGCTCATTTTCAGTTGCCAGAGCAGATGAGAATGGAGAGACTGTCACAGTTGTCCAGTTAAGATGTAGTGGAACCATAGAACTAGCAAGGCCAAGGGACTCAGGCAGAGAGTTCTTAGGTTTGACACCAAAAGATGATCAATAAAAGGACACATTGATAAATCGGACTTTATCAAAACTAGAAATTTGCTCTGTGAAAAATCCTATTAAGAGGATTAAAAGGCAAACTACAAAATGGGAGAAAATATTTGCAAATCACCTATCTGATAAAGGACTGTATCCACAATATGTGAAGAACTCTCAAAACTCTCTCAGTAAAGAAAACAAAACAAAACCAATCCATTTTGAAAACGGGTAAATGATATAAACAGACATTCACTGAAGAGGATATTCAGATGGTAAATAAGCACATGAAAAGATGGTCAGCATCATTAGCCATTAGGCAAGTGCAAATTAAACCCACAGTGAGTATCACTACACAACTTTAAGAATGTCTGAAGGAAAAAATAGTGACAGCACAACACCATACATTGTTGAGTATGTAGAGAGACTGGATTATTGGCCCATTGCTCATATGAATGTTTAATATCACAGTCACTATGGAAAAGAATTTAGTAGTTTCCTATAAAGCTATATGTGTAATTACCATCCTTCCAAAAGTTCAGGAAAATGATATTTACATTAAAATGAGCAACAGAAGAGTATTGAGGTCAAATCCCATACAGAATGACTCGAAGAAAAAAGGTGGTCAAGGACATAATAACATCCCTACCAACAATGAAAGCATAGTATAAAGATAATGTTCCAAAAATATCTGTAAGATTAATTTGCAAGACAAGAGACATTAAGAAAATTATATAGGACATGAAATAATAAACATAAATCAGAATTAGAAAAACTCAGAAGTGAAATGAAAGAATTCAAGAAATAATTAGAAATAAAATAATTAAAAATAAAATAGTTTTATTTTTTTAATTTAATTTTTTTATACAGCAGGTTCTTATTAGCTACTTTACTAGTGGATATATGTCAATCCCAATCTCCCAATTCATCCCACCCCCCACCCCCCCCACTTTCCCCCTTGGTGTCCATACGTTTATTCTCTACATCTGTGTCTCTATTTCTGCCTTACAGACCGGTTCATCTGTACCATTTTCCTAGATTCTACATATATGTGTTAACATACGATATTTGTTTTTGTCTTTTCTGACTTACTTCACTCTGTATGACCGTCTGGGTCCATCCACATCTCTACAGATGACTCAATTTCGTTCCTTTTTATGGCCGAGTAATATTCCATTGTGTATATGTACCACATCTTCTTTATCCATTCATCTGTCGATGGGCATTTAGGTTGCTTCCATGACCTGGCTATTGTAAATAGTGCTGCAGTGAACATTGGGGGGCATGTGTCTTTTTGAATTATGGTTTTCTCTGGGTATATGCCCAGTAGTGGGATTGATGGGTTACATGGTAGTTTTATTTTTAGTTTCTAAGGAACCTTCATACTCTTCTCCATAGTGGCTGTATCAATTTGCATTCCCACCAACAGTGCAAGAGGGCTCCCTTTTCTCCACCCCCTCTCTAGTATTTGTTGTTTGTAGATTTTCTGATGATGCCCATTCTAACTAGTGTGAGGTGATACTTCATTGTAGTTTTGATTTGCATTTCTCTAATAATTAGTGATGTTGAGCAGCTTTTCATGTGCCTCTTGGCCATCTGTATGTCTTCCTTGGAAAAATGTCTGTTTAGGTCTTCTGACCATTTATTGATTGGGTTGTTTTTTTTAATATTGAGCTGCATGAGCTGTTCATATATTTTGGAGATTAATCCTTTGTCCATTGATTCATTTGCCAATATTTTCTCCGATTCTGAGGGTTGTCATGCCATCTTGTTTATAGTTTTCCTTTGCAGTGCAAAAGCCTTTAAGTTTCATTAGGTCCCATTTATTTATTTTTGTTTTTATTTCCATTACTCTAAGAGGTGAGTCAAAAAAGATCTTGCTGTGATTTATGTCAAAGAGTGTTCTTCCTATGTTTTCCTCTAAGAGTTTTATAGTGTCCAGTCTTACATTTAGGTCTTTAATCCATTTTGAGTTTACTTTTGTGTATGGTGTTAGGAAGTGTTATAATTTCATTCTTTTACATGTAGCTGTCCAGTTTTCCGAGCACCACTTACTGAAGAGACTGTATTTTCTCCATTGTATATACTTGCCTCCTTTGTCATAGATTAGTTGACCATAGGTGTGTGGGTTTTATCTCTGGGCTTTCTGTTGTGTTCCATTGATCTATATGTCTGTTGTTGTGCCAGTGCCATGTTGTTTTGATTACTGTAGCTTTGTAGTATAGTCTGAAGTCAGGGAGTCTGATTTCTCCAGCTCCAGTATTTTCCCTCAAGATTGCTTTGGCTATTTGGAGTCTTTTGTCTCTCCATACAAATTTTAAGATTTTTTGTTCTAGTTCTATAAAAAATGCCATTGGTAATTTGATAGGGATTACATTGAATCTGTAGATTGCTTTGGGTAGTATAGTTATTTTCAAAGTATTGAGTCTTCCAATCCAAGAACATGGTATATCTTTCCATCTGTGTCATCTTTGATTTCTTTCATCAGTGTCTTAGAATTTTCTGAGTACAGGTCTTTTACCTCCTTAAGTAGGTTTATTCCTAGGTATTTTATTCTTTTTGTGGCAGTGGAGAATGGGATTGTTTCCTTAATTTCTCTTTCTGATCTTTTGTTGTTAGTGTGTAGGAATGCAAGAGATTTCTGTTCATTAATCTTGTATCCTACAACTTTACCAAATTCATTGAGTAGCTCTAGTAGTTTTCTGATGGCATCTTTAGGATTATCTATGGATAGTACCATGTCATCTGCAAACAGTGACATGCTACTAGTCATGCCATGGCTAGGACTTCCAAAACTATGTTGAATAAGAGTGGCGAGAGTGGACATCCTTGTCTTTTTCCTGACCTTAGAGGAAATGCTTTCAGTTTTTTACCATTGTGAATGATGTTTGCTGTGGGTTTGTCATATATGGCCTTTATTATGTTGAGGTAGATTCCCTCTATGCCCACTTTCTGGAGAGTTTTTATCATAAATGGGTGTTGAAATTTGTCAAAAGCTTTTTCTGCATCTATTGAGATGATCATATGGTTTTTCTTCTTCAGTTTGTAAATATGGTGTATCACATTGATTGATCTACATATACTGAAGAACCCTTACAACCTGGGATAAATCCCACTTGGTCATGGTGTATGATCCTTTTAATGTGTTGTTGGATTCTGTTTGCTAGTATTTTGTTGAGGATTTTTGCATGTAAATTCATCAGTGATACTGGTCAGTAATATTCTTTTTTTTTATAGTATCTTTGTCTGGTTTTGGTATCAGGGTGATGGTGGCCTCTTAGAATGAGTTTGGGAGTGTTCCTTCCTCTGCAGTTTTTTTGGAAGAGTTTGAGAAGGATGGGTGTTAGCTCTTCTCTAAACGTTTGATAGAATTCACCTGTGAAGCCATCTGGTCCTGAGCTTTTGTTTGTTGGAAGATTTTTAATCACAGTTTCAATTTCATTACTTGTGATTGTTCTATTCATATTTTCTATTTCTTCCTGGTTCAGTCTTGGAAGGTTACCATCGATTTCCTCTTTTATAGCTGTTAGCATTTGCCTTATGTATTGAGGTGCTCCTAAGTTGGTTGCATATATATTTATAATTGTTGTATCTTCTTGGATTGATCCCTTGATCATTATGTAGTTTCCTTCCTTGTCTCTTGTAACATTCTTTTAGTTTATTTTGTCTGATATGAGAATGGCTACTCCCACTTTCTTTTGATTTCCATTTGCATGGAATATCTTTTTCCATCCCCTCACTTTCAGTCTGTATGTGTCCCTAGGTCTGAAGTGGGTCTCTTGTAGACAACGTATGTTCGGGTCTTGTTTTTGTATCCGTTCAGCCAGTCTATGTCTTTTGGATGGGGCATTTAATCCATTTACAGTTAAGGTAATTATCGTATGTATGTTCCTTTTACCATTTTGTTAATTGTTTTGGGTTTATTTTTGTAGGTCTTTTCCTTCTCTTGTGTTTCCTGCCTAGAGAAGTTCCTTTAGCATTTGTTGTAAAGATGGTTTGGTGGTGCTGAACTCTCTTAGCCTTTGCTTGTCTGTAAAGCTTTTGATTTCTCCGTGCAATCTGAATGAGATCCTTGCTGGGTAGAGTAATCTTGGTTGTAGGTTCTTCCCTTTAATCACTTTCAATATATCGTGCCACTCCCTTTCTGGCTTGTAGAGTTTCTGCTGAGGAGTCAGCTGTTAACCTTATGGGAATTCCCTTGTATGTTATTTGTCATTTTTCCTTTGTTGCTTTTAATAATTTTTCTTTGTCTTTCATTTTTGTCAATTTTATTACTATGTGTCTCAGCATGTTTCTCTTTGGGTTCATCCTGCCCGGGACTCTCTGTGCTTCCTGGACTTGGGTGGCTATTTCCTTTCCCATGTTAAGGAAGTTTCTGACTATAATCTCTTCAAATATTTTCTCGGGTCCTTTCTCTCTCTGTTCTCCTTCTGGGATCCCTATAATGTGAATGTTGTTGCATTTAATGTTGTCCCAGAGGTCTCTTAGGCTGTCATCATTTCTTTTCATTCTTTTTACTTTACTCTGTTCCACGCAGTGAATTCCATCGTTCTGTCTTCCAGGTCACTTATCCGTTCTTCTGCCTCAGTTATTCTACTATTGATTCCTTCTAGTGTATTTTTCATTTCAGTTATTGTATTGTTCATCTCTGTTTGTTTGTTCTTTAATTCTTCTTGGTCTTTGTTCTTTAATTCTTCTAGGTCTTTGGTAAACATTTCTTGCGTCTTCTCCATCTTTGCCTCCATTCTTTTTCCGAGGTCCTGGATCATCTTTACTATCATTATTGTGAATTCTTTTTCTGGAAGGTTGCCTATCTCCGCTTCATTTAGTTGTTTTTCTGGGGTTTTATCTTGTTCCTTCATCTGGTACATAGCCGTCTGCCTTTTCATTTTGTCTTTCTGTGAATGTGGTTTTCATTTCCCAGGCTGCAGAATTGTAGTTCTTCTTGCTTCTGCTGTCTGCTCTCTGGTGGATGAGGCTATCTAAGAGGTTGTGCAAGCTTTCTGATGGGAGGGACTGGTGGTGGGTAGAGCTGGGTGTTGCTCTGGTGGGCAGAGCCCAGTAAAACTTTAATCTGCTTGTCTGCTGATGGGTGGGGCTGAGTTCCCTCCTTGTTGGTTGTTTGGCCTGAGGTGACCCAGCACAGGAGGCTACAGGCTCTTTGGTGGGGCTAATCATGTACTCTGGGAGGGCTCATGCCAAGGAGTACCTCCCAGAACCTCTACTGCCAGTGTCCCTGTCCCCGCAGTGAGCCACAGCCATCCCTTGCCTCTGCAGGAGACCCTTCAGCACTAGCAGGTAGGTCTGGTTCAGTCGCCCCTGGGGTCACTGCTCCTTCCCCTGGGTCCCGGTGCGCACACTACTTTGTGTGTGCCCTGCAAGAGTGGAGTCTCTGTTTCCCCCAGTCCTGTCGAAGTCCTGCAGTCAAATCCCTCTTGCCTTCAAATTCTGATTCTCTGGGAATTCCTCCTCCTGTTGCTGGACCCCCAGGTTGGGAATCCTGATGCGGGGCTCAGAGCCTTCACTCCAGTGAGTGGACTTCTGTGGTATAATTGTTCTCCAGTTTGTGAGCCACCCACCCAGCAGCTATGGGATTTGATTTTATTGTGATTGTGCCCCTCCTACTGTCTCATTGCAGCTTCTCCTTTGTCTTTGGATGTGGGGTATCTTATTTGGTGAGTTCCACTGTCTTCCTGTTGAAGATTGTTTAGGAGTTAGTTGTGATTTCGTTGCTCTTGCAAGAGGGAGTGAGCACACATGCTTCTACTCTGCCATCTTGGACCAGTCTTTCCAAAAATAAAATAGTGATTTTAGAAATGAAGACTCAATAGAAGCAACAAAAACTACATCAAATAAAGGAGAAAAATGGAAATTTTTTAAAATGTAAGAGGGAATATGAAAACACATAAGAAGAATTCAAAAGAAAATTGTAAGCATAAGCAAAGAAGATGCACCATATACATAAGAGTCTCTGAAGAAGATATTAGAACAAAGAAACAAATACTAAAATTACAATTGAGAAAATATTGATGAAATAATTGAAAACATGTACCGAAAGAATAAACTTCATACCTGAAAATATTATATTGGCCTAGAATGCCCAGCATAAAGCACTTTCTAGTAAAAATTACTGACCTTATAAAGAAAGAGAAAAAAATCCTTAGGAATGTAGACAACATTAGCATATTATCTGTTATGAGAAAGAAAATCAGTTTATCATTAGACTTTTGACAGTAATGCTATATGATGGAAGAAAATGGAGTAACATTAAAGATCTTCAGAGAAAGAAAATGTGATTTTATATCCAGAATAACTGACCCTCAAAAATATAAAAGACATAGACAGTGATTTGCATGTAAGAATTCAGAGAATGTCATTCCCATGGCCCTTCCTAAGGAATCTACTAAAGAATTTGTTTCAGCGAGCCCTTCCCAAGGTTCCACTAGAGAATGACTTTGGACAACCAGAAAGACTAGAGAGGCATCCACGCAGGACTAGTGTGGAGTATTAAGTAGTTATTAAATGAAGGCTGAAAGGGAACACTCCTACTGGGTAATGGGTGTATGAGTTGATAGTGTACACTTAGCATAATTATAAAACAAAACGTAGAGGAAGGGGTGCACATTTACAAAACCAAACCAGTGCCAAAGCAAAACAACAATAAAACAATTAGACATCTCTTTCAGTAATCATAGTTGGTAGTGATAGTATTCATTATTGTTATTCTGAGACTGATGTCTTAAAAGCCCCTTTTCTCTCTCTGTCTCTGTCTGTCACATATGACAGCTACCGCAGTCCTCAACTCTAGAACCACCTCCGGATCCCTTTCTTCCTTCTCCTGATCTTCCCATTCTCTTCATTTCTTTTCCGCTGTTAACTTTTAGTCTCTTTCAACCTGAATCAATCGATCCATTTTCAGTTTTTCTTCACAATCATTACTCCAGCAAGCAAAAGCCTAGAATCTAATCTTTCAAATACAAAATTCTCCTTACCAGGTAGAAGAGAGGAAAAAGCTATGAATATATCATTTATTACTACTGTGTCCCATCCCCTAAGAAATTGTGTTATTCAACGTTGATGTCTAATTTTAATATTAGATTTCTTAGAGTTCCATAATTCTGCCCTTTTTTCTTTACACTCATCTTCCGTAGTTAAAGTTGTTGAAAATAATTGTGTAGTTGTCTGTATACTTTATTCCATCTTTATAGGTGCTGCCTGTACAGTCCTTTTTTTAGTTATGTGTCTAGGAAACATTCCTTAGGTAGACTAACTTCCTAGTTCTTGATAGCAAAATATTAAAAGGCTTACTTAGCAAAGAACTGGCATAATGACATATTATTAGGTCATGAGTACTCTTTGGTCCAGGAATTTACGTATAAAAATATATTTTAGAATATCTGTTCTAGACCATGCCTGATATCTAATATTCTTAATCTACTAGTGTTGTAGCTTTCCTGTGGAGATTGGATTTTGCATTTGCATAGGCTGAAAGGAGAGGGAGGTATATATGTGGAAAAGTAGAGAAATACTGTTTAAGGGAGACAAGGACAATTCTCTTGACTTTACCTGGTGCCACGTTCCATGTTTACTTGTATGCACTTTCCATGTTTACTTGTATGCACTCGTAAAATGGTTGGATCCTGGATTTCTTTGTGTGCCTTTGGAAGTTTTGTCAGATAGGCTGAGGTGGAGGATAGAGTAAGGCATCTGGATTCACTATCATTATGGATTTTCTTTGAGAGTCCTCTGGTAGAAAAAGTGGCTTTTCCTCAAGTAGGAGACAACAAGGCTCTGGGCTTTTCTAAAGTTCGATAAATTTTGTGCACATGAACTTACTCTGCTTGTTACTCTGCTGCTACCAAGAGATCAGGCCTTGCCCTTCGAAAAAGTAGCAAAGAGGGTCGTCAATGAAAGCAAAGTTCAAAAGCAGAATGATAGTGAATACACAGAAGCAGCCAGCCTTCCATATCACTGAAAAGATGAAATGAGATGTTTGTAAAGGGAGTGAGAGTGCTCTGCAAATGTTGTTATTATTACAAGTAATAACAGCTTGATAGAAAGATAGATGCCTTGTACCTTACTTCAGTGTACAGTGGAAATGATCTCCACACCATCCTTACTTTTCACCAATGTAATGGTATCTCCTGGTCTTGGATTTATATGTATTCCTCAAACAATTTTTTATCGTATGTCTTCATTTTTCTAATATATATTCTCTAAAAAGACACAATTCTCGGTTAATACACTCTCCCCTAGAATAGCTGCAATTTAATCTTGACCATATTAGTCGACAGAAATCATTTAGAATGTTTGTTTTTTGTACTAACATGGTAAAAGGACAAGAAAGGAAATCAACACAAGAAGATATAAGATTAGCAAATAAAACACATGATAAAACATTCATTTCCATGAATGATTTTTTTAATTTTTTTTACTTTTAATTTTTATTTATTTTTGGGTTGGGTCTTTGTTGCTGCGTACAGGCTTTCTCTAGTTGCAGTGAGCAGGGGGCACTTTTCGTTGTGTTGTGTGGGCTTCTCATTGTGGTGGCTTCTCTTGTTGAGGAGCATGGACTCGAGGTGTGTGGCTTCAGTAGTTGCGGTACGTGGGCTCAGTAGTTGTGGCTTGCGGGCTCTAGAGCGCAGGGTCAGTAGTTTATGAGGGGAACCTTATGAGGGGAAAAATAAAAATGTTCCCACATTCTCTCCGTTCAGGGGAAACCACTGATGGCATTTTGATGTATATCTTTCAAAACAGCTTTCTCCAAAGACAAACACAGCGTTAAATTGCCACAGTAATATTGCACATGCTGTTCGGCAGCCTTAACTTGGAGCTGCCTGATTTAAGCAGCCATGTAAGTGATGGGCTCTGGGCCTCTTTACATCTGATAGCTAAATAAACAGCTCTAAGATGCATGTCCTTGAATATATGTTTATTCACACTTGATAAAGTACATCGTAGAAAAAATTTTATTATGAGTGGAATATCTAACAAAGAGTACATAGGCTTTAAATTTTGAAGCATATGGGCAGACTGTATTCCAGGAGCATAGAAATTTACATTGTGAATAACTGCCATTCACTGTGTTCTCACACCCTCTCCAGCATTTGATACTGTCATTTTATATTTTTAAAAACTTAACACTAAGACGTAAAAAGCTTGATCTCATTGTTTTATCATATATTTCTTTGATTATTTCTGAGATTCATTATTTTTTCAGATTTTTTTTTGTTATCAGCATTTTTCTAGGTGCCGGTTGTCTATTAATCCTTCTTACTAAATTTTCAGTAGGTTGATTGCTTCTTATTTCTTACAGCTGATTGTATATTGAGGATATTAAGTCTTTGTTAAGCGTGTTGAAAATATTTTTCCTAGTTTATCATTGCTTTTTAAATTGGCTTAAAGTATTTAAAAAATTTTGCCATATGTAGGTTTTAAATTTTTGAGTAATTACCAGTACTTTCTGGATTTTGTTGTATACTTAAAAAGACATTCTCCACCCATATTTAAACAGAGGGTAAAGAAGAGGATGAAGAAAGGAGGATACATGGACAGGCATTTTACAATTTATAAAAGTAGGAAAAGGAGCTATTCAATTTATATTCTAATCAAATTACAGCAAAACAAACAATAATAAAAAAAAATTATGAGCCTATCTGGAGAATTGAACCAGATAAAATATAAAGCCTTTTACCTGTTCTGTGGTGGTATGCAATCAATACACGGAGAAATGCTTTCACTGATTTAGCAAATATTAAGTACCAGGTACTGGGCTAGGTTTTGATTCAGAGGAAAAAAGATACTGATTCCAAAAATAAAGTAAAATTGCCCCTGCCCACAAAGAGCTTACAGACTGTAATAGTCATGTATGTACAAGGGACTGTAGAAGCCTAGAATCCTCATTCCTTCTTCCTTCTCTCTTATTCTACTTCTAAACCATAAAGGAAATAATTGGTAAGTGCTAGGAATCCTGCTTTCTTGAAGAAAATATTTCTTTTGATTTCAAAAAAAACATATTGTTTAAAAGACCCCAAACTCTTCTTCTGTGTCTACATTCATGGCTACCTCCCTGCAAGGAGACACTTAGGCCTTTGAGACACTGACTGGGCTGTAATATCTAAACCTGTAATCATGTTTTATGCCAGGAAAATGTTTTCAAAACATCTGCACTATTTAACCAGCCAAGATGTTTTGTGAAAAATATTTGTGAATGTTTCCATCAGGAGATACTCACTTGTGAGTGAAATAATGGATGAAAATATTTGAAAATATTTGGTCATTTTAACTCTGTGTGTCTGTTTTGAATGTGCATATGCTCATGTGTAACAGTGGAATTTTATATATATATATAAAATTATGTTTTTAAGTTAACACAACTATTCTATTTAATTTTGTAAGGGAGAAAGGAGAACATTAACAATAGAAACTAAGATCTACTTTATAATGAGAGGAATGATGATAGTCCTTTATTGTTTTAATAGGATTTTAGAAATTATTTCACTGTTATTCAGTCTTCACAAAAAGCCTGTAAAATAAGCATCAGTATTTTTATTTTACATAATGAAGAAATGTGGCTCAAAATGATCGGGTGATTGAAGTTCCAATGTTAGTAAACATCAAAGATGAAAGCAAAACTGCAAGTTTCATTGCTCTTTCTACCATACTACAGCTGCCCAAGGTAAAGGCCCTGTCTAACCTGTAAAGAGAGGAATTGAGAGTTAGTTCCCAATTATCTATAAATGAATCTAATGAGACCACAGCCACTTACCACGGGTTCTGCTTGCAGAATGAATCTCCCTCTTTATCCTGCTTGCACATTGTGGTAGGAAGAACGTGCGTTGGAGTCAAATGCCTGGGTTTGAATTCCAGTTCTGCCACTTATTAGCATATTGGACCTAAACTCTTTCCCTAGTATTCACCTAGGAACACTGGCAGTGATGATACATACAGTGAAGATTTGTTGTGATATCTTGGGCCCATAGTAGGTGCTCAAAAATCACCCAGAAAACCATTACCTGATCTCTCCTAGGATGGTGTCAAGAGATACAAAATGATTTGGGGAATAAAGGGTTATAGGGAATGGAACGATAGACACAAAGGCAAGAGACAAGAGTCAGTTTTGAGCCCTTTGTTAAGCCATCTGCGAAGAATTGTTTTTTTGACCGTGGTTACATTCATCCTCATGTTCACTTATGTCCCAGGAGGCATTATATTAAGGAGATAGAAATGGGGAGCCTTGAAAACAGAAATGCAGGAATGGCTGAACCTTTTTATAGTCCTCAAAATGGATTTTCCTAATCCTTTTTTTCCCCACCTTTTATAGCTGATGGTGTCTGTGTCTTCAAATGCTCACTCAACAGAGACACTGAATGTTGCTGTGTGGGGAAGGAGTCCATCTTGATTTCTCTGGGCTACCACAGTGCTTTGCTGAAGTTTGAGTCTCATGCTGGTAAGTTTTGTGTCTATTCCAAGCCCCTGGCTTTTCCAAAGGCAAATCTCCTGATTGGTTGACTTTCAGCACCGTGTTTCCTGATGTGAGTTGCCATCCATTGATAGAATGATTTAGAACTGGTTCTGGTGCTTAACTTGATGTGGTGGCTAGAGAACAGTCAGCCTTCCCTAGACCGTGAGAACTTTTGTATTCTAATACCCCGCCCTCCAACCCTGCTTTGGTTCTCCTTCATCCAAAGCTGCAGGAAAGGACACCAAGGATTGTCCAGATCTTCACCACTGTTGTTGATTCTCCTTGAAGGTGAAGTTTGCCGAAATGTGATTTTCAGTTTGAGCGTCAATGATTTCATCCTGTTTTTGTCTTTGAATCACTTGCTGAGCATTTTTAGACTCTGGACAACAAATATCTAGCAATAGGGAGGTAAATTAAAGTATAACTAGAAGTATTTTAAGAAAAGACTCAAAGGCACTCTGAAAGATTTCTGGCTGCTGGTGGGTGGGGCTGGGTCATGAGGCGGCTGGCTGTAGGATCCGGGGGGTCCCAAAGCTGGTGTCGACCTGCTGGTGGGTGAGGCTGAGGCCCAGGGGGCCCCAGAGCTAGTGCTGGCTCATTGCCTGGGGGAACCAGGTGGCTGGCTGCAGTGCCCTGTGAGTCTGGAGGCTAGTGCTGGCCTGCTGGTGGGTAGACAAAATCCTGGTATGGCAGGCTGCAGGGCTTCAGTGGTCCTGGGGCTGGTGTCTGCCTGCTGCTAGGTGGGGCTGGGGCCCAGAGGAACCCAGGACTGGTATCCGCCCAATGGTGGATAAGACCAGGTCCTGGGCCTACTGCTGGCTCATGCCGGCTCACTGGTAGACAGAGCTGGGTCCCAGTGTCTCTGGCTATAGGGCCCTGGGGGTCCCAGGGCTGGTGCTAGCGCACTGGTGTGTGGATCCAGCCCTGGGTCCTGGCCTCTCTGATGGACAGGGACAGCTGTGGGCTCAGGGGATCTTAAGGCCGCGGGCCTGCTGGTGGGTCAGCCGTGTTCACCTGGCTAGTTGCTTGGCCTGAGGCATCCCAGTACTGAGGCTGAAAGGCTAGTAGGCAGGGCCACGTCCCAGCACTAATAAGCTAGAGGGAGGATTCCAAAATGGCGCCTACCAGCACCAGTGCCCATGTGGTACAGTGAGCTCCCCAAATTGCTGCTACCACTGTCTGTGTCCCCAGGGTAAGCTCCATTTGCCTCCTGCCTCTCTGGGAGGCTCTCCAAGATCAGTGGGTGGGTCTAAACCAGGCTCCTTTCAAATTATCACTTCTGCCTTGGGTCCCAGAGTGTGTGAGATTTTGTGTGCACCCTTTGAGAGCAGAGTCTGTTTCCCACAGCTTTTTGGAACTCCCGAAAGTAAGCCCCAGTGACCTTCAAAGCCAAATGTTCTAGGGGCTCATCTTCCTGGTGTGGGACCCCCCAGGCTGGGGATCCCATTGTGGGGCTCAGGCCACTCCCTCCTTGGGGAGAACCTCTGCAATGTAATTATCTCCCCGTTTATGGGTCACCCACCTGGGGGTATGGGTCTTGACTGTACGACATCTCCATCCCTCCTACCATCTTGTTGTGGTTCCTTCTTTATATCTTTAGTTGTAGAAGATCACCATTTACATTTGGCTATGATGAATATTCTTTTACCGTATATATTTTCTCGTTCCTGTTGGATCAGTATCTAGGAGTAAAATTGCTGGGGCATAGAATAAGTGCATGCTTAGTTTTATAAGAAATAGCCAGAATTTTTTCCAAAGTAGTCGTACCGTTTTACACTCCCACCAATAATGTGTGAGAGTTCGGATTGCTCCACATCTTTGCCAGCATTTGGTCGTTCAGTCTTTTAAGTTGTTTTTTCATTCTGGTGGGTGTGTGATTGTATCTCATTGTGGTTTTAATTTACGTTTTCCTGATACCTAATGATGTTAAGCAGTTTTTCACATGATTATAAATTAAAATCATTTGCTTGTTACTAACTGGTTGTTTATCTATGGAATTGTTCTTTATATATCCAGGATACCAGATATGTATCACATATGTAATTAATGGGTGTTATATTCTAGTCTATAGCTTGCTTATTTATTTCCCTAATGATATGTTGAGAAGAAATTTAAAATTTTGATGAACGCCAGTTTATCCTTTTGTTTTATATTTCCTTTCATAAGTTTTATAGCTTCAGATTTTATATTTTAGGTATACAGTCAATCTTAACCATTTTTTATTTGGTGTAAGGTATTTAGCCAAAGATTATTTTTAGACTCTATGGATATCCATTTATTCTAGCCCTGTTTGTTGAAAAGACTTTTGCAGGTTAAATGATTGTATATAGACTTGGTCTATTTCAGAGCTCTCTATTCTGTTGTCTTGATTATCTTTGTGCCAGTATCACATTGTCTGGATCACCTTTAAAGTAACACTTGAAGTCCATTAAGCTTGTTCTCCTTTATCAAGATTGTTCTAGGTATTTTTGGTCCTTTGCATTTACATATACCTTTTATAATTAAGTTGTCAATTTCTACAAAAGTGCTTGGTCTGATTGGGATTGAGATTGATCATTTTGGTGAGAATTGTCATTTTAACAATATTAATTGGATTTTATCTGATTTGTAAACTAACAAGTTAGGTTGCCACTATTCCATGAATGCTGACAGAAGACATAAGACTCCTGGTGCAGAGGTAAAAGACGATTTTAGACTCTCAGGAAAAGAGCAGTAGCCAAAGTGTGAGCATATTTTCTCTGAGTTCTTTAAGCCCCAAATCCCCCAGACAGATGTGGAGGATAAGATGGGTGCCTGCACATGCAGCGGGATGCGTTGCGGGAGAGGAACACTGAGCCTGGGGAACTTCTGTGTAACAGCGAGCAGTAACCAGGCTTGCTCTTTGTTCCACAGGAAGATATACTTCATACCTCAGGCCGCACACACCACCCTGAGAAGGAGCCCAGGTGGAGAGCGGTGAAAGCCTGGCATTCATGGCCTACCCAGTAAGGCATATTTGAGTCCCATCTAGAGACCCATGGACAGATTTATTAAAAGAAAGAAAGAAATGCTACAAACTTATTTTTTAAAAAAGAAATACTACAAACTTATTAAAGAAGAAAAATGCTGCAGGGCTTCCCTGGTGGCGCAGTGGTTGAGAGTCCGCCTGCCGATGCAGGGGACATGGGTTCGTGCCCCGGTCCGGGAAGATCCCACAGGCTGCGGAGCGGCTGGGCCCGTGAGCCATGGCCGCTGAGCCTGCGCGTCCGGAGCCTGTGTTCCGCAACGGGAGGGGCCACAACAGTGAGAGGCCCGCGTACTGCAAAAAAAAAAAAAAAAAAAAGCTACAAATCTATTTTTTAAAAAATTTAAAAAAGAGAGACCCATGGAGGAGTATTTCCCAGAGCTTTTTCTTCGTAAGGAGGAGGGAGATTTTCTCATTTATAAACTCCAGAGAACGATAGTACAGAAAACTTCATTCCTAGGTCAAATCAAATCAGACACAAACACATAGTTTCCAGGAAAGACATTCATGGACAAGGCATTTTAGAATTTCTTCTACAGGGCTTCCCTGGTGGCGCAGTGGTTGGGAGTCTGCCTGCCGATGCGGGGGGCGCGGGTTCGTGCTCTGGTCCGGGGGGATCCCGCGTGCCGCGGAGTGGCTGGGCCCGTGGGCCATGGCCGCTGGGCCTGCGCGTCCGGAGCCTGTGGTCTGCGGCGGGAGAGGCCACAGCAGTGAGACACCCGTGTACAGCAAGAAAAAAAAAAACAAAAGAAAAGAATTTCTTCTGCAGCTAAGAAAAATAATATCAGTAGTACAGGATGTTCCACAGGCAACCCTCTTAACAGTTCAGTAGAGCTAGGCTCCTAGTCTTGGTAAAATGTAGACCTAAGTTATAGATTAGATGCTTTAGTCATTTAAGATATCTCCAAAACTGTAGACAGACAATACCAAATGAGGATGAATACCAACCTCTCAGTACTTTTCATTTGTTAGAGGGGATTAGACATCCAATAGACAGAAATAATTCAAACAGGCTTGAGGCAGAAATAAAGCTAGATATCCAGATAGCAATGAACAACAAATAGTTTAGAAGCAGACTCAGTGAGTACAAATTACTACCTTAGCACAGTTAGACTCGTCCCAGTAGCCAAGAAAGATAGGCCTGAACCCAAGGAGCTTGTAGGTGCATTTCTCAGGCAAGCTCTGATAGATAAGTCTGTGTGAGCATCTTAGTAGGACCTCCATGTTAAAATTCAAGCAAGAACAACTTAATAAACATTTTTGGAGTACTGAGGGGGAGTTTTATCTTTAATAATAAAATAAATATGAGGAAGTCCTGCTTTCACAAGAACTGGCTCCCAGATACAGAGAAAAGGCTATATTTGTAGGTCAGATATGACAGCCTGCAATTCCTTGTGTGTGTGACTTTTTAATTTTATTTGTAATTGTGGTAAAAGATGCATAATTTAAAATGTACCATCTTAACGCATTTTAAGAGTACAATTCAGTGGCATTAAGTACAATCACATTGTCGTACAACTCTCAACCATCCATCTCCATAACTCTTTTCATCTTGCAGAACTGAAACTCTTCACCCATTAAATAGCAACTCCCCATTCCCTGCCTCCCCACCAGCCCTGGCATCCACCATTCTACTTTCTGTTTCTGTGACTTTGACTACTCTAGGGTACCTTATAGAAACGAAATTCTATAGTACCTGTACTCTTGTGACTGACTTATTTCACTTTGCGTAATGTCCTCATGTTTTATCAATGTTATCACATGTGTCAGAATTTCTTTCCTTTTTAAGGCTGAAAAATATTTCATTCTATGCATATAGCACACCCTGTCTATCCATTTATCCATCAGTGGACACTTGGGTTGCTTCCACTTTTTGGCCCCCATGAATAATACTGCTGTGGACATGGGTATGAGACTTTTTTGATGGGTGAAATCTGTATTGGTTTTGGCTCTGTAGAGGTGCCAAGGAATAAAGAGGATATAATTTTCACATGAAAATGTGCGCCATTAATTTCTTCACTGCATCATTAATTTCTGCACAACATCATTAACTTATGTTACACAATTAAGAATTTGTTTTTCTCTGATTAACTTGAGGTTTATCTTTCTCTGGCAAATTTTTTCTTCAAAGTGCAAATTTTACTGTTATTCCTGGTAATGACATGTATAAAACACAAAGCATTTAAAAATATCTGTTGTCTCAGTTCAGTCCATCAAATATTTATTGATCACCATCCATATCCCAGGTGAGCTGCTCTGGATGAAAAACACAGCCTCGGACTCTGAGCGACCTTAGGGTTGGAGGAGGCAACAGATTCATGAGCAAGCAATATGAGAAGTTCTGAACGAGTCTCTTAAGTGCTGTGGGGACATTAGTCAGGGCACCTACCTCAGCCTTGAGGGTCGAGGAAGGCTTCTCAGGAAAGGGACTGTTTAAACACGGCAAGAATGGGGTTTAGAAGAGCACATTGGGCAGCAAGATTAGGGAGAATATATAGAGTGAGAAAAAACAAAGACCTAAAGAGACACCTTAAGGAACCACCGACATTTATGGGCAGAGAACAGGAAGTGTGGAAATGAGACTGAAAGCAACAGCCAGAAAGGCAGGAGAAAACCGAGTGAGAGTAGTACTGTGGAAGTCAACAGCACACTTCAGAAAGGAGCAAGGTTATCCAGATGTTACAGAGAGTGAGTAGGAAAAGACGTAAAGGTGTGCCCTGGATTAAGCGGCAGGGTCTTTGATGAGCTTGGCTAGGGAAGTGTCAGCCACAAAATTTAGTACAAGATGAGTGCACTGAATCAGATCCATTGATTTCTGGGTGAGGGCTACATACCAAAGACAATCATTTTCCTCCTCTCTCCCGACATCTCAGTAAAATAACAGACACAGCAAGAGTGAAGAGAATGAAGGAAGGACCATCAGGAAATGCAAGTTCAACAAATTCCTAGAAAATGGGTGATCAGAGAGAAGAAGGGGCAGCCCAGAATCTCTGAGTGGGTGCTGCCATAAAAGAGAACCCCAGGGGCTCCAGACTCAATCGGACAGTGATATGGAGGCTAGCAGTGAGGACGGGGGAGCCAGATGGGGTTAACTAAATGTCTCTCTACCTGATGATGCTATCAGCAGGCTCTCTACAGCCTCTCTCCCCCTTCCTTCATCCCCATGCAGAAAGTGCGACAGGCATTTTACTTCCAGGGAAAAAACAGAGGACACCTGTAAAGAGACTGAAAAAAACGGGAAGAATTTCACTGCTAATATATGTGCTTCTACTTCACAGAAAAGCTGTCCTTCATTCTAGCATTTGTAGCCGCCTTGCACCCCCATCCCAAAGAGGTGCAGGCAGGTACCCCTCCTGCTCATCCTAAAACATGACATAGCAATTGCTATTACATATATACAACTTACTGGCAAGCATTCTCTTTGTGGGTGAGACCTAGAGGAAAATGGGACTTTCTTAAAAAGTTAAATATGCATTATCCTATGACCCAACAAATCCATGCCAAGATATTTACCCAAGAGAAGGAAAAACATTATGTATGCCGAAAGACCTGTACAGAAATTTTTACAGCAGCTTTATTACCATAGCCAAAATTTGGAAACAACTCAGATAGCTGTTCATTAGCATGTGAATGGACAAACTATGCCATATCTATACAATGGAAGGCTACTTATTAATAAAAAGAAATGAATGGTGAACTCAACTCAATCTCAAAAGTTTTAAATCGAGCGATATAAACCAGGTATGTAAGAGTCCATATCGTATAATTCCATTTATATAAAATTCTAGAACAGGCATAGTTAATCTATAGTTGCAGAAAGGTGATGAGTGATTGTCTGGGGCTGGGAGTTAGGGGGAGCTTGACTGTAAAAGAGCATAGGGGAATTTTTTTTTTCCCATTTGACTTTATAGTATGTGCATTTGTTTATTTTTATTGCAATATAGTTGACATGTTAGTTTCAGGTATACTACACTGTGATTAGACGTTTGCTTACTTTATGAAATGATTACCACGATAAGTCTAGTAACCATCTGTCACCATACAAAGTTACTACAACATTGTTGGGAATTCCTTGGCAGTCCAGTGGTTAGGACTCAGCATTTCCACTGGCTTGGCCCGGGTTCAGTCCCTGGTCGGGGAACTAAGATCCTGCAAAGCCGTAAGGCGTGGCCAGAAAATAAAAAGTTACTACACTATTGTTGACTGTATTCCTTATGCTGTACATTATATCCCTGTGGCATTTTTCCTTTTCTTTTTTAAAAATTTGTATTGGAGTATAGTTGATTTAAAATGTTGTTAGTTTCTGCTGTACAGCAAAATGAGTCAGTTGTACATATACATATATCTATTCTTTAGATTCTTTTCCCATATAGGTCATTACAGAGTATTGAGAAGAGTTCCCTGTGTAGGTCCTTATTAGTTATCTATTTTATATGTAGTAGTGTATATATGTCAATCCCAATCCCCCAATTTATACTTCCCCCTCCCCCCCAACCTGGTAACTGTAAGTTTGTTTTCTACACCTGTGACTCTATCACTGGAGGTTATATCTCTTAATCCCCTTCCCCTGTTTCACCCCACCTCCCACCTGCCTCCCGTCTGACAACCATTCATTTCTTCTCTGTTCACTTGTTTTGTTTTTTAGATTCCACATATAAGTGAGATCGTTATGGTATTTGTCTTTCTCCATCTGACTTATTTCACTTAGCTAATACCCTCTAAATCCATCCATGTTGTCACAATTGCAAGATTTATTTTTTATGGCTGAGTAATATTCCAGTGTATATATATACAGCATCTTCTTTATCCATTTCATGCATCAATGCACACTTAGCTGCTTCCGTTTCTTGGCTACTGTAGATAATGCTGCAATAAACATTGGTGTACATGTACCTTTTTGAATTAGTCTTTTTGTTTTCTTGGAGTAAATACACAGAAGTGAAATTGCTGGATCAGATGGCAGTCCTATTTTTAATTTTTTGAGGAAACTCCACACTATTTTCCACAATGGCTATAACAATTTACAATTCCACCAACAGTGGACATGGGTTCCCTTTTCTCCACATCCTCTCCAATACTTGTTATTTATTCCTTTTTGACAATAGCTATCCTGACAGGTGTGAGGTGATATTTCATTGTGGTTTTGAGTTACATTTCCCTGATGATTAGTGATGTTGAGCATCTTGTCATGTGTCTGTTGGCCATATGTCTTTTTTGGAAAAATGTCTATTCAGAGCCTCTGTCCATTTTTTACTCAGGTTGTTTGTTTGTTTTTTGATGTTGAGTTGTATGAGGCCTTTGTACAGTTTGGATATTAGCCCCTTATCATATATATCATTTGCAAATATCTTCTCCCATTTAGTAGGCTGCCTTTTGTTTTGTTGATAGTCTCCTTTGCTGGGCAAAAGCTTTTTAATTCGATATAGTCCCATTTGTTTATTTTTGCTCTTGTTTCTCTTGCCTAAAGAAACACATCAAAAAAATATATATATATATATATTGCTAAGCTGTCAGAGAGAGTACTGCTTGTGTTTTCTTTTAGGGCTTTTATGGTTTCAGATCTTACATTTAAGCCTTTAATCCATTTTGAATTTATTTTTGTATATGGTGTAAGAAAGTAGTCCAGTTTTATCCTTTTGCATTTAGCTGTTCAGTTTTCCCAACACCATTTATGGAAGAGGCTGTCTTTCCCCATTGTAAATTCTTGCCTCCTCTGTCATATAATATTTGATCATATAAACGTGGGTTTATTTCTGGGCTCTCTATTCCATTGACTGTGTGTTTGTTTTTGTGCCACTGTAGCTTTGATCACTATAACTCTGTAGTATAGTTTGTTCTTCTTCCTCAAGATTGCTTTGGCTATTCAGGGTCTTTTATGTTTCCATACAAATTTAAAAATTATTTGTTTTAGTTCTGTGAAAAATGCCACTGGTATTTTGACAGGGATTACTCTGAATCTGTGGATTGCCTTTGGTCATTTTAACAATATTAATTCTTCCAAGCCATGAGCATGGTGTATCTTTCCATTTGCTTGTGTCATCTTCAGTTTCTTTCATCAGTGTCTTATAGTTTTGAGAGTACATGTCTTTAACCTCTTTGGTTAGATTTATTCCTAGGTATTTTATTATTTAATGCAGTTGAATATGGGATTGTATTTTTAATTTCTCTTTCTGATAGTTTGTTATTAGAGTATAGACATGCAGTAGATTTCTGTATATTAATTTTGTATCTTGCAACTTTACTGAATGCATTCATTAGTTGTAATAGTTTTTTCGTGGCATCTTCAGGATTTTCACTATGTAATATCATGTCTTCTGTGAACAATGATAGTTTTACCTTTTCTTTTCCAATTCATATTCCTTTTCTTTTTCTTATCAGATTGTGATGGCTACGATTTCCAATACTAAGTTGAATAAAAGTGGAGAGAGTGGGCATCCTTGTCTTGTTCCTGACTTTAGAAAAAATGCTTTCAGCTTTTCACCACTGAGTATGATGTTGGCTGTGGGTTTGTCACATATGGCCTTTATTACGTTGAGGTATTTTCCCTTTGTATCCACTTTGTTGAGAGTTTTTATCATAAATGGAAGTTGAATTTTGTTAAAAGCTTTTTCTGTATCTCTTGAGATTACTGTATGATTTTTATTTTTCAATTTGTTAGTGTGGTGTAGCATGTTGATTGAATTGCAGATATTGAACCATCCTTGAGTCCCTGGGATAAATTCCACTTGACTGTAGTGTGTGATCCTTTTAATGTATTATTGAATTTGGTTTGCTAATATTTTGTCAAGGATTTTGCATCTATGTTAATCAGTGATATTGGCTTATACTTGTTTGTGGTGTCTTTGTCTGGTTTCAGTATCACAGTAATACTGGCCTCATAGAATGAGTTCAGAAGCATTTATTTCTCTTTAATTTTTTGAGTTTATTTAATATAGAATGATAAGTGTTAAGTCTTCTTTAAATGTCTGTAGAGCATACCTGTGAAGCTGTTTGGTTCTGGACTTTTGTTTGTTGGGAGTTTTTAAATTACTGATTCATTTTCATTACTGGTCATCAGTCTGTTCATATTTTCTGTTTCTTCCTGATTCAGTCTTAGCAGATTGTACATTTCTAGGAATTTATCCATTTCTTGCGGTTGTTCATTTTACTGGTGTATAATTGTTTTTGTTGGTTTGTTTTTGTGGTATGCGGGCCTCTCACTGCTGTGGCCTCTCCCGTTGCGGAGCACGGGCTCTGGACGCTCAGGCTCAGCGGCCATGGCTCACGGGCCCAGCCGCTCCGCGGCATGTGGGATCTTCCCGGACCGGGGCACGAACCCGCATCCCCTGCATCGACAGGCGGACTCTCAACCACTGCGCCACCAGGGAAGCCCTGGTGTATAATTGTTTGACAGTCTGCAGTTCTGATTGGGTTATGGTTGAGTCAGTTTTAATAAAATAAGAAATTCCTATCTTTGGTAATGAAAATCAGGATGTGGCTTATCTCAGCATATGAATGTTTTATAATTTTTTGGTAGTTTATGGATTTCAGTAATTCAAGGCTTTAATAAATGGAAATTTTTTTCTGGGCTATGTGATCAGCATAACCAAGTTAAGAGCAAAATGTTGTTTTGACTTTTTATACTATAAACGTTAAACCTATTGTCTCATCTAATATACTGTCCACTTGAGGAAGGATTTAATTGGTCATGTTACTGATGAGGAAACTGAGATTCAGAGAAAATCAGTCACTTTCTTAAGGCAATATCACTAATAATTACTGATCAAGGATTTAAATCTAGAGTTTCCAACACCACAGTGCATCCTTCTGTAATGACACATTTAGTTTTAAGAAAGAAAGAAACCAGTGAAAAGAATAAGGTGCAATTGCACAGCAAGAAGACTGAATGGAAAACCTTTCTTTTAATGTGTACTCACTTAGAGCACTTAATGCTCAAGGAAACCATACTGGAAAACTATAGATAGAATTCACATTTCTATGATATCCATGTTTCAAGCTTATGGTACTGTTCAGAGTTGGTACCAAAAGTCTTAGCAGGCCTGGGAACTTCATGTTCAGTGACTCTCAAAGTTGAGGCTGCCTTCGTTTTCTGGTTGAAACTTATCTTTGAATCTTTAAATTGCAGTGAAATGGAAATTTTGAGATTTCAATAGACAAAGTGTAAAGAACTTGGGATGTATTTTATTCTGTATCGCATCCAATGGCCAAGCAGTTGCCATGTACTACCACACTACTTCTGTTCCTCTACCTGAAGGATATAATCTTAAATAGCTTGGATAGTCATAAGGCCCAGAACCAACATGGCTCACTTAGTACTGGGGGCGCTGATCCTACACCAAGGTCCCTGTCATCATTCTGTTGACTTAGGTGACAAGTAGAGAGAGTATACTAATCCTTTCCATTACATTTCTTGAGACAGAGACTTTGGGCTCAGTAATTTAGAATACTAAGATACTTCTTAATCCGTTTATACCAATAAAAAAAAGCAGGGAAAAAAGTTTCTAAATAAGAAGCCCTTTGGATAGGACTAATTCTCATATAATGAATTCTTAGTTGGTTCAGTGTGTCATCTGTACTTTAAGAATGAGCACCAAGACCTGGGCTCACCGTGCTTTAGAGCACTGACTATAATTTATTAGTCTCATTCCTCTGTATGAAGGAAAAACAATTGATAACAGGAGTTTCTGACTTGAGGATTTTGCCAAGGATGCCTCATGACATCTTCCTAATTCTGGAGTTCATGTGTCTCTTGATCTCTGCTGAAAGTGAATCCCAGCACCAAAAGTACTGCAAATGCATATGTTTGCAAATTGGTGGTCGTCCATGGTTTAATTGAATAGTAGCTTTCAAACTCAGTGAAAGTCCCTGGGGAGTTGGCTGCCTGTCTGACTTTTCTGGCCCTGGAAACGGAGCAAGCCATGCAGCTGACCCCTCATTCTGGATCTGTCAGGGCAGGTCGTAATGCAGGCTGGAACCTACAGCTGCAGGAAGGTAGTGGCAAGTGAGGAACAAGCTGGCTGTGACTCGGAGGGTCCCATGTGGCAGTGGGATATTGATTGTCATTTGTCAGCCTGGGTGTTGACAGAAGACCGTCTATTGGTGTCACTGCCCATCAGATACGATCGCTGAATTTTTGAGATGTGCTCTGCTTTTCTGGAGTAAGAGGATGTGGCATTTGAAATGTGAGGGTGCTATTTTATATTTAGAAGTGAGTGAACAGCTGCCAATTATCTGTAACTTGGGTAAGAAAGAAAATCCAACTTTACTGGGGAGTTGCCCTGTCTTGATAATTAGGTGGAACCACTAAGAAAGAAATGAGCAAATATTCAGATGTCTATGTGAGGGATATTTCTTCCCTCCCTCCTTTCCTTCTTCAAAATTGTGACTCAGTGATCTGCAAGCCTGATTTGGTTACATATTAAATAATCGCCAGTGATCTCAAAGACTAAGGTGAAATCCAGTGCATTTAACTTCATTTAGAAGCAGTGGGGATATTTAATAATGACAGATGTCAACAGAGAAAAAAACATTCTCATTAAATGGACTTAAGATGATTTCTGTGAAGCATTGACTGTGCAGGTACTAGATATGTGCAAGATTTACTTCTGTTCATTCATTCATTCCACAAATATTGAGAGTGTTATGTGGCAAGCACTTATTTATGTGCTAAATATACAGTGCTGAATAAATAAAAGTCCTTACAATCATATAGCTGACATTTTAAGAGGACACAGACAATTAGTAAATGGACATATATAGTGGGTTGTGTGTGATAAGCCCTGAAAAGAAAAATAAATCAGGGAAAGAGGCAGAGAATAGGAATTAAGTGTGTTTACTGTTTTGTCAGTAGGGGCAAAGCTTCACTGATAAGACATCTGTCTTTTGAGTAGAGAGCTGTAGCGGAGGGGGGAGGAGCCTTGTGTGTGCCTGGGCTGAGGGTGGTCGAGACAGGCGAACAGAACTGCAAAGACCTTGAGGCAGAGAATGCTTGCAGAATGGCACTAAGAACAGAGGGACTAGATGAAATGGGCGAGGGAGAGTGGTGAGATCAGAGAACGAGAGGCCAGATTAGGTGAGACAGTGGAGGTCATGGTGAGGATTTTGAGGGGGATTGAAAGTATCTGAGGGCATGAAGCAGAGGCCCAGCATTGCCTGAACATTATGTATGTACTTTTTAATATACTTTTTACACTATGTATTTATACTTTTTCTTATTGTAATTCTCACAGCATCCCTGTGAAGTTGGTATATTATTACTTATTCCTATTTTTACACAAAGACACTAAGGCTCATAGATATGAAGGAAGTTGCCCAAGTGACAAAGAGAAAATGTAAGGCTCTGTTCTTTCAACAGCTTCCCATCTGCCCCTGCATTCTTCATGGGTTGATGTTTAATATAGAAAACTCATGTCATTAATTGGGATGATAATAGAAACATGGAAAAGCCCACTCTTATCAACATTCCACTAAGTGAGAAAAAGAAATAGAGACACAGGTGAACCTTATTCTGGGAATTACGAATCTTGGAGAAGTTTCTTTATCTTTTTTTGTTTTGAAAAAATTTCCAACTTACGGAGAAGTTGCATAAACATAACAGAGAACTTCTGAATACCCTTTGAACAGGTTCATTAATTTACAACATTTTTTCATATTATATCCATCTCTGTATATGTCTGTACATATATATAAACACATATTATTATATTCCTGAACCATTGGAGAGTAATTTGCACATGTCATACTTCTTTACTCTTTAGTGTTTCACGAGGTATAGCCTACAAATAAGAATATTCTCTTATGTGACCACAGTAGAATTACCAAATTCAGGAATTTAACATCTATTCAATATTTATATTTAATCTACCATCCATAACCCACTTTCAAAAATTGTCCCAATAATGTTTTTGCATCTCTTTTCCCTCTCTAGTTCTGGATCTGGTCCAGGATCGTGTATTGCATTTAGTTGTCTTGTCTCTTTAGACTACCTTAATTTGGAACAGTTCCTCAACCTTTTCTTTCATGACATTGTGTTATTTGGAGAATAGAAACCAGTTATTTTATAGAATATTCCCCAATTTGAGTTTTTCTTATGTTTCCTCATGGAAAGATTCAGGTTATGCGTCCCTAGTCAGAAAACTACTAACTGCTCTTGTGTCCTTCTCAGGATTTCACATCAGGGAGCATTGAGGTCTATCTGCCCCTTGTTGATAATAGAAATTTTGATCACCAGGTCAAGATGTTTTTCATTTTCTCCACTATAAAGTTACTGTGCTTTCCCTGTTAGATGTAACTAATAAGCAACCTGTGTGAAGGCACTTTGAAATCACGCAAATATCCTGTTCTTCTTCAAGCAGCCCAGATTTAGTGTACATTTATTATCCATTGCTTTGGAAAGACAGTTGACTTTTTTTTTTTATATATGTAAGCGAGATTCTGCAATCTTGCTAAGTCACTTAGTTCTTGTAGGTTTCTTGTGTAGATTACTAGGATTTTCTGCATAAATGATTATATCTTCTTGGATTAGGGACAGTTTTACTTCTTGCTTTCCTATCTGTATTTTTTTTTAACTTCTTTTTCGTGCTTATTGCACCAGCTAGGACTTCTAGTACAGTGTTGCCTAGAAGAAATTAGAATGGAAATCCTTACCTTGTTCATGTGTCTCAGGGAAAGCATTCATTTTTCACCATTAGCAGTAGTTCTTTTTTTGTAGATGTCTTTTATCAGGTTGAAGAAAGTCCATTCTACTCCTAATTTGCTAATAGTTTCTATCTTGAATTGTCTTGTGAAATGCTGTTTCTGAATCTATGATGATTGCATCATTTTTATGTTTAGCCTATTAATATCATGAGTTACATTTATTGATTTGTGAATGTTAAAACAACCTTGAATTTCTGAGTTAAACATCATTGTTGTGATATATGATCCTTTCTATATATTGCTAAACTAGATTTTCCAGAATTTTATAAATAATTTTTGTGTCTATGTTCCATAGGTATTGCTTTCTTTATGTTTTTGTTTGATTTGTGTATCAGAGTAGTACTGGTCTTATAAAATTGGGGCAGGTTCCCTAATCTGTAAACTCTTTGTGTAGAATTTGGCATTGCTTCTTCCTCAAATGTTTTTTAGAATTAACAACTGAAGCCAAATGGACCTTGAGTTGTCTTTGGGAGAAGATTGTTAACTACAAAGTCAATTTGTTTAATATATATAGGTCTATTTAATGTATTTACTGTTTATTGAGTGAGCTGTAATAGTTTATGTCTTTTATGGAATTTGTTCATTTCATCCAGGTTGTCAAATTAGTTGCCATTAAGTTGTTCATAATATTCCTTTACCTCGGTATCATCTGTAATGATGTCCTTTCTCTCATTTTTTATATTGGAAATAGGTTTTTTTCCTCGATTAGTCTAGCTAGAGGTTTATCAACTTTATTGATACTTTTCATGAAACAGCTGTTTGTTTCATTCATTTTCTCTATTTTGTCCATTTTCTATCTTATTGATTCCTGCTCTTTATTTTCTTCCTCTGATTACTTTGATTCTCTGATTACTCTTCTCTAACTTCTTAAGGTAGGTGCCTAGATCATTTATTTCATTCCATTCTTTTTTTTTCAATATACACACTTAATGCTCTACATTTCTTCCTACACATTGTCCTAGCTTTATTCAATAAATTTGGGTATGTTCTGTTTTCCTTGCCATACAGTTCAAAATAATTTGTATTGTTATTTGTCCTGTAGGTTTCTTTTTTGATCTATGGATTATTTGGAAGCATATTGTTAAATTCCCAAACATTTGGACATTTTCCCAATAGCTTTCTATATTCTACTTAGATTCTTTTGTGGTCTGAGAACATGGTTTATATGATATCAGTGGTTTCAGATTTGTTGGAGTTTGTTTTCAGGTCTACAATATTGTCCATCTTGGTGAGTTTTCCACGTGCACTTGAAAATAATATGTGTTTTGTTATTTTTGGGTGGACTGTTCTCTAAATATCAGTTAAGTCAAGTCAATTTATCTTTTATGATACTTGGTCTACTTATTTATTATTATATAGAGAGGAAAGTTGGAATGACCAACTGTAACTGGATTTGTTGTACGTTATAGTTGTTTATGCCCCTTTGCTATATTAAAGTTGACATTCTGTTGAGTATATGTGAGATTATGCTTCAGATAGTGACTCAAGAAAGCAAAAATTAAAGACTCCAAGTTTCTAGGAGCTATTTTTCAATTTTTTTCTCTTATGAGGAAAACTCATACTTCACTTAAACTCAGCCGGAGCATGGCTGCTCCATGCTCTCTGCTCTCAGTATTTATTACATATTCACTGGCCCGTTTCCTGCTGAACATGTGCACAAAAATATCTGCATACTACTGATATGTTTATGGATGAAATGACATTATGTCTGGGTTTTGCTTTAAAACGTCCAGCTAAGAAAACAAAAAATACATGCCTGTAGAAATGAATTAAGGTTTACAAAATCTTAGTACGTTTTGAATCTTAATGATAGAAATCTTTATATTAATCTATGTATTTTATGTACTTCTGAAAATTTTCATAATCAAAGTAAAAATCATATGTGAATAAGTCTATAAAAATATGATTGGTTGGGGGGCGCCTTCAAGATGGTGGAGAAGTAAGACGTGGAGATCACCTTCCTCCACACAGATACATCAGAAATATATCTACATGTGGAACAACCCCTACAGAACACCTACTGAATGCTGGCAGAAGACCTCAGACCTCCCAAAAGGCAAGAAACTCCCCACGTACCTGGGTAGGGAAAAAGAAGAAAGAAAACACAGAGACAAAAGAATAGGAACAGGACATGCACCTCTGGGAGGGAGCTGTGAAGGAGGAAAGGTTTGCACACACTAGGAAGACCCTTCACTGGCGGAGACAGGGGGAAGCTTCGGAGCCACAGAGGAGAGCACAGCAACAGGCGTGCAGAGGGCAAAGCGGAGAGATTCCGGCACAGAGGATCGGAGCCGACCAGCACTCAACAGCCCTAGAGGATTGTCTACTCACCTGCCAGGGCGGGGTGGGGCTGGGAGCTGAGGCTTGGGCTTCAGAGGTCAGATCCCAGGGAGAGGACTGGGGTTGGCTGCGTGAACACAGCCTGAAGGGGGCTAGTGTGCCAAAGCTAGCCTGTAGGGAGTCTGGGAAAAAGTCTGGACCTGCCTAAGAGGCAAGAGACCATTGTTTCGGGGTGCGCGAGGAGAGGGGATTCAGAGCACCGCCTAAACAAGCTCCAGAGACAGGCGCGAGCCGCAGCTATCAGCGCAGGCCCCAGAGACGGGCATGAGACGCTAAGGCTGCTGCTGCAGCCACCAAGAAGGCTGTGTGCAAGCACAGGTCACTGTCCACACCTCACCTCCTGGGAACCTCTGCAGCCCGCCACTGCCAGGGTCCCGTGTTCCAGGGACAACTTCCCCAGGAGAACACACGGCATACCTCAGACTGGTGCAATGTCATGTTGGCCTCTGCCGCCGCAGGCTCGCCCCACATTCCATACCCCTCCCTCCCCCTGGCCTTAGTGAGCCAGAGCCCCCGAATCAGCTGCTCCTTTAACCCCGTCCTGTTTGGGTAAAGAACAGACGCCCTCAGGTGACCTGCACGCAGAGGCGGGACCAAATCCAAAGCTGAGCCCCGGGAGCTGAGCGAACTAAGAAGAGAAAGGGAAATCGCTCGAGCAGCCTCAGGAGCAGCGGACTAAACCTCCACAATCAATTTGATGTACCCTGCATCTGTGGAATACCTGAAGAGACAACGAATCATCCCAAATTGAGGAGGTGGACTTCGGCAGCAACTGTAGACTTGGGGTTTGCTTTCTCCATCTAATTTGTTTCTGGTTTTATGTTTATCTTAGTTTAGTATTTAGAGATTACTATCATTAGATTTGTTTATTGATTTGGTTGCTCTCTTCCTTTTTTTATTTTATATATATATATATTTTTTTCCTTTTTCTCATTTTGTAAGTATGTATGTGTATGCTTCCTTGTGTGATTTTGTCTGTATAGCTTTTGCCATTTGTCCTAGGGTTGTGACTGTCTGGTTTCTTTCTTTGTTTGTTCTGTTTTTTTTTTTTTTTTTTTTTTTTAGTAGTTTTTAACACTTTTATCATTGGTGGATTTGATTTTTGGTTTGGTTGCTCTCTTCTTTCTTTCACTCTTCTTTTATTACTGTTTAATTTTTTATTTTTAATAGTTTTATTCTATTTTAATAACTTTATTTTATGTATTTACCCTTCCTTTCTCCCTCCCTCCCTCCCTTCCTCCCTCTCCCTTTTCTTCTGAGCCATGTGGCTGACAGGGTCTTGGTTCTCTGGCCGATCTCAGGCCTGAGCCTCTAAGGTGGGAGAGTCGAGTTCAGGACATTGGTCCACCAGACACCTCCTGGCCCCACCTACTATCAAACAGCAAAAGTTCTCCCAGAGTTCTCCATCTCAACACTAAGACCCAGCTTCACTCAATGACCAGCAGGCTACAGTGCTGGGCACCCTATGCCAAACAACTAGCAAGACAGGAACACGACCCTACCCATTAGCAGAGAGGCTGCCTAAAATCATAATAAGGCCACAGACACCCCAAAACACACCACCAGACATGGACCTGCCCACCAGAAAGGCAAGATCCAGCCTCATCCACCAGAACACAGGCACTAGTCCCCTCCTCCAGGAAGCCTACACAACCCACTGAACAACCTTACCCACTGGGAGCAGACACCAAAAACAACAGGAACTACGGACCTGCAGCCTGCGAAATGGAGACCCGCAGCACAGTAAGTTAAGCAAAATGAGAAGACAGAGAAAAACACAGCAGATGAAGGAGCAAGGTAAAAACCCACCAGACCAAACAAATGAAGAGGAAATAGGCAGTCTACTGAAAAAGAATTCAGAATAATGATAGTAAAGATGATCCAAAATCTTAGAAATAGAATGGAGAAAATAAAAGAAATGTTTAACAAGGACCTAGAAAAACTAAAGAGCAAACAGGCAATGATGAACAACACAATAAATGAAATTAAAAATTCTCTAGAAGGAATCAATAGCAGAATAACTGAGGCAGAAGAACGGATAAGTGACCTGGAAGATAAAATAGTGGAAATAACTACTGCAGTCCAGAATAAAGAAAAAAGAATGAAAAGAATTGTGGACAATCTCAGAGACCTCTGGGACAACATTAAACACACCAACATTCAAATTATAGGGGTCCCAGAGAAGAAGAGAAAAAGAAAGTGACTGAGAAAATATTTGAACAGATTATGGTTGAAAACTTCCCTAATACGGGAAAGGAAATAGTCAAGTCCAGGAAGCGCAGAGAATCCCATACAGGAAAAATCCAAGGAGAAACACACCAAGACACATATTAATCAAACTATCAAAAATTAAATACAAAGAAAGCATATTAAAAGCAGCAAGGGAAAAGCAACAAGTAACATACATAGGAATCCCCATAAGGTTAACAGCTGACCTTGCAGCAGAAACTCTGCAAGCCAGAAGGGAGTGGCAGGACATATTTAAAGTGATGAAAGGGAAAAACCTACAACCAAGATTACCCATCAAGGATCTCATTCAGATTCCAACAAGAAATTAAAACCTTTACAGACAAGCAGAAGGTAAGAGAATTCAGCACCATCAAACCAGCTCTAAAACAAATGCTAAAGGAACTTCTTTAGCCAGGAAACACAAGAGAAGGAAAAGACCTACAATAACAAACCCAAAACAATTAAGAAAATGGTAATAGGAACATACATATCGATGACTACCTTAAATGTAAATGGATTAAATGCTCCAACCAAAAGGCATAGACTGGCTGAATGGATACAAAAACAAGACCTGTACATATGCTGTCTACAAGAGACCCACTTCAGACCTAGGGGCACATACAGACTGAAAGTGAGGGGATGGAAAAAGATATTCCATGCAAATGGAAATCAAAAGAAAGCTGGAGTAGCAATTCTCATATCAGACAAAACAGACTTTAAAATAGAGACTATTACAAGAGACAAAGCAGGACACTACATAATGATCAAGGGATCAACCCAAGAAGATATAACAACTGTAAATATTTATGCACCTAACATAGGAGCACCTCAATACATAAGGCAAATACTAACAGCCATAAAAGGGGAAATTGACAGTAACACAATCAGAGTAGGGGACTTTAACACCCCACTTTCACCAATGGTCAGATCATCCAAAATGAAAATAAATAAGGAAACACAAGCTTTAAATGATACATTAAACAAGATGGACTTAATTGATATTTATAGGACATTCCATCCAAAAAAACAGAATACACATTCCTCACAAGTGCTCATGGAACATTCTCCAGGATAGCTCATATCTTGAGTCACAGATCAAGCCTTGGTAAGTTTAAGAAAATTGAAATCATATCAAGTATCTTTTGTGACCACAATGCTGTAAGACTAGATATCAGTTACAGGAAAAACATCTGTAAAAAATACAAACACACGGAGGCTAAACAATATGTTACTAAATAACCAAGAGATTACTGAAGAAATCAAAGAGGAAATCAAAAAATTCCTAGAAACAAAGGACAATGAAAACATGACAACCCAAAACCTATGGGATGCAGCAAAAGCAGTTCTAAGAGGTAAGTTTATACCAATACAATCCTACCTCAAGAAACAAGAAACATCTCAAATAAACAACCTAACCTTACACCTAAGGCAATTAGAGAAAGAAGACCAAAAAAAACCCCAAAGTTAGCAGAAGGAAAGAAATCATAAAGGTCAGATCAGAAATAAATGAAAGAGAAATGAAGGAAATGATAGCAAAGATCAATAAAACTAAAAGCTGGTTCTTTGTGAAGATAAACAAAATTTATAAACCATTAGCCAGACTCATCAAGATTAAAAGGGAGAAGACTCAAATCAATAGAATTAGAAATGAAAAAGGAGAAGTAACAACTGACACTGCAGAAGTATGAAAGATCATGAGAGATTACTACAAGCAACCCTATGCCAATAAAATGAACAACCTAGAAAAAATGGACAAATTCTTAGAAAAGCACAACCTTCCGAGACTGAATCAGGAAGAAATAGAAAATATAAACAGACCAGTCACAAGCACTGAAGTTGAAACTGTGATTAAAAATCTTCCAACAAACAAAAGCCCAGGACCAGATGGCTTCACAGGCAAATTCTATCGAACATTTAGAGAAGTGCTAACATGTATCCTTCTCAAACTCTTTCAAAATATAGCAGAGGGAGGAACACTCCCAAACTCATTCTACGAGGCCACCATCACCCTGATACCAAAACCAGACAAAGATGTCACAAAGAAAACTACAGGCCAATATCACTGATGAACATAGATGCAAAAATCCTTCACAAAATACTAGCAAACAGAATACTATAGCATATTAAAAGGATCATACACCATGATCAAGTGGGCTTTAGCCCAGGAATGCAAGGATTCTTCAGTATATGCAAATCAATCAATGTGATAAATCATATTAACAAACTGAAGGAGAAAAACCATATGATCATCTCAATAGATGCAGAAAAAGCTTTCGACAAAATTCAACACCCATTTATGATAAAAACCCTGCAGAAAGTAGGCATAGAGGGAACTTACCTCATATAATAAAGGCCATATATGACAAACCCACAGCCAACATCATCCTCAATGGTGAAAAACTGAAAGCATTTCCACTAAGATCAGGAACAAGAGAAGGTTGCCCACTCTCACCACTATTATTCAACATATTTTTGGAAGTTTTAGCCACAGCAATCACAGAAAAAAAGAAATAAAAGGATTCCAAATCGGAAAAGAAGAAGTAAAGCTGTCACTGTTTGCAGATGACATGATACTATACCTAGAGAATCCTAAAGATGCTACCAGAAAACTACTAGAGCTAATCCATGATTTTGGTAAAGTAGCAGGATACAATATTAATGCACAGAAATCTCTTGAATTCCTATACACTAATGATGAAAAATCTGGAAGAGAAATCAAGGAAATACTCCATTTACCATTGCAACATAAAGAATAGAATACCAAGGAATAAACCTACCTAAGGAGACAAAAGACCTGTAGGCAGAAAACTATAAGACATTAATGAAAGAAGTTAAGATGATACAGACAGATGGAGAGATATACCATGTTCTTGGATTGGAAGAATCAACATTGTGAAAATGACTCTACTACCCAAAGCAATCTACAGATTCAATGCAATCCCTATGAAACTACCAATGGCATTTTTCAGAGAACTAGAACAAAAATTTTCACAATATGTATGGAAACACAAAAGGCCCCAAATAGCCAAAGCAATCTCGAGAAAGAAAAATGGAGCTGGAGGAATCAGGCTCCCTGACTTCAGACTCTACCACAAAGCTACAGTAATCAAGACAGTATGGTACTGGCACAAAAACAGAAATATAGATCAATGGAACAGGATAGAAAGCCCAGAGATAAGCCCACGCACGTATGGTCACCTTATTTTTGATAAAGGAGGCAAGAATATACAATGGAGAAAAGACAGCCTCTTCAATAAGTGTTGCTGGGAAAACTGCACAGCTACATGTAAAAGAATGAAATTAGAACACTCTCTAACACCATACACAAAAAAAACTCAAAATGGATTAAAGACCTAAATGTAAAACCAGACACTATAATACTCTTGGAGGAAAACATAGGCAGAACACTCTATGACATATATCGCAGCAAGATCCTTTTTGACCCACCTCCTAGAGAAATGGATACTAAAACAAAAACAAAGGGGACCTAATGAAACTTAAATCTTTTGCACAGCAAAGGAAACCATAAACAACATGAAAAGACAGCCCTCAGAATGGGAGAAAATATTTGCAAACGAAGCAACGGACAAAGGATTAATCTCCAAAGTATACGAGCAGCTCATGCAGCTCAATATCAAAAAAACAACCCAATCCAAAAATGGGGAGAAGACCTAAATAGACATTTCTCCAAAGAAGATATACAGATTGCCAACAAACACATGAAAGGATGCCCAACATCACTAATCATTAGAGAAATGCAAATCAAAACTACAATGAGGTATCACCTCAGACTGGTCAGAATTGCCATCATCAAAAATCTATAAACAGTAAATGCTGGAGAGGGTGTGGAAAAAAGGGAACCCTCTTGCACTGTTGGTGGGAATGTAAACTGATACAGCCACTATGGAGAACAGTATGGAGGTTCCTCAAAAAACTGAAAATAGAACTACCATACAACCCAGCAATCCCACTACTGAGCGTATACCCTGAGAAAACCATAATTCAAAAAGAGCCATGTACCACAATGTTCATTGCAAGTCTGTTTACAGTAGGCAGGACATGGAAGCAACCTAAGCGTCCATTGACAGGTGAATGGATAAAGAAGATGTGGCACATATATACAATGGAATATTACTCAGCCATAAAAAAACGAAATTGAGTTACTGGTAGTGAGGTGGATGGACCTAGAGACTGTCATACAGAGTGAAATAAGTCAGAAAGAGAAAACCAAATACCATATGCTAACACATATATATGGAATCTAAAAAAAAAAAAAAAGGTTCTGAAGGACCTAGGGGCAGGACAGGAATAAAGATATAGACAGAGAATGTACTTGAAGACACGGGGAGGGAGAAGGGTAAGCCGGGGCGAAGTGAGAGAGTGGCATAGATATATATACACTACCAAACGTAAAATAGATAGCTAATGGGAAGCAGCCGCATAGCACAGGGAGATCAGTTCAGTGCTTTGTGACCACCTAGAGGGGTGGAATAGGGAGGGTCGGAGGGAGATGCAAGAGGGAGGAGATACGGCGATGTATGTATATGTATAGCTGACTCACTTTGTTATACAACAGAAACTAACACTCCATTGTAAAATCATTATACTCCTTTAAAGACGTTAGAAAGAAAATGTGTTGTTACAATGTAAAATATATATATATATATATATATGATTTGGGGCATCAGGAGCTACAGACAGTTTTCCCGGAAACAAATCTCATTTACCTATATGTTTATCTACCTGCTGGTCATCCGAGGTGTATTGATCAAGAGTTTTCAAGCTGCATTGAAATGAGCTCTTCAAATTACAGTAGCAATTGCAGGAAGGTGTATGACTGAGCAGTAGAAGTTGAGAATCTTTATAATTTAGGCTTTGTTGAATTTGGCTAATAGTTTTTGGCAAAACAGAACAAGGTTATTTAATATTGGATAGTCTGGGCTCAGCAGTACTCTTTGCAGTCTCCCTTAGCGCCATCTCCCCATCCTTCCTTAAAGTGCTTTTAAATGCTTTCGCTGTCTTGGGAGTGTCAAAGGAACTATGTCATAAAATAGGTTAACAGAAAAGAAAATATTTAAGTGTGTTTTAAATATTTAAATTTATTTATTCATTAAAAAATGGTTAATGCACTGTGGTAGTGGTGATGTGGGGAAATATGCATTTTCCTATATTCCTGTGGAGTGTAAATTATAACAGTTTGTATAGAGGGCAATTTGGTGATATATTTCAAAATTAAAATGGGCCCATCTTTTGATCTCACTTCTAGGAATTTAATTTACAAATATACTCATAAATGGGAGAAATGAAATTTAAGAAAATACTAAGATTAACTCATTATTTTTAATATCAGAATACTGAAAACAACCAAAATGTTCATCATTAGATTGTTGGTGATTTGGAATACCATAGCTGTCTAAAAGCTAAAACTTCTGCATACTTAGGAAAAAAACCTTCTAGATACACTGTTAAATTAAAAATTTTTAAATGGGAGGCTTTATTTATATCACCTGTGATTCAGTGAAAAAAATATTTATTTGGTGTTTAAAACCTTCAACCATTCCGGCACTGAGTGGGGTGTTAGGGGTATAATATTCCCTTTCATTGATTTTCTATTTGCTGAGCAATTTGTTACCAGGCAAGTGTCTCCCCCAACCCTCCCACCTTCTCTTTGTAAGAGAAGACTCCCTGTGGTGTCCAGGTAAGATAGTGATGTCCCGAAAGCAATTTAGTTCATGTCATCTTAAGCTATTTTAGTGTATCCTTATGGAATCATGGGGCATAAAGGAAGAGACAGTATGCTGTATTAAACTCATCTCAAGGAAGGGGGGGAATCATTATAAAAAATTTGTTGATGAGACAACATGTTAGTTTGCTCATTAAAAGGACTACCAGATCTCCTGGGATGTATAGTCAATGGTGGTGTTACATCAATCAGAATGGAGTTAAAATCTGCTTGAGGTGGTTTGAAATTCAGAAATCATTTCTGTACCAAAGTAACTTGTAGGAGGCATAGGTTCAGGCCAGTCTGCAAATTTCACGGTATACCTGAGGCTTAGTATTCAAACTCTATAAACAAGTAGTGTTATAGAGTATAACGTCCATATTCAGCAGCAAGAATAATTACATGGGTAAAGGTTTCTCTGAGGAAAGAATTTAAGATGCCACCATCTTCTCCAGTAGTTCACATGCTAATGAAACATATTCCTGGAAACTCACAGATACAATCATGGTCTAACATGACATTGCATATCACACAAATGTGTGGATAAAGTGGTGCTTCCAGGAGTCCCCAGAACAAGGAGCTAGAGCAACCTTTTGCCTAGGAACGCCTATAGCTCTTTGCTAACATCTTGGTCACCCCCTTTCCCTATGCTGGTTCCAGAGATTGGCTAACCTTTTTAGTTTCTACCATCCACACCTATAGATATTCATAGGGTTTAAGGATTCTCTTCCCTTCAACCTAAAGGTCTCCTTTTTTTCTCTCTCCTTTTTTTCTTTTCAATTCTTACAGAACTACTTTGAGCAGAGTTTTTCCGCAGTGGCACCATTGACCTTTTAAGTCTGGATAATTCTTGGTGGTGGTGGTGGATGGAGCTGTCCTGTGCACCGTGAAATGCTTAGCGGCGTCCCTGGCCTCTAAGCAGCATGCCCCTCCCTAGTTGTGACAACCAGCTGTCTTCAGACTTTGCCAGATGTTCCTTGCGGGGAACAAATTCACACTTGGTTGAGAAACAGTAACTTGGAAACCTCTTGAAAATTCTGTGGGTTTGATTGCTAAAAATAAGGAGGAAAATTAAGGTTCAACAAATAAGCTGCATTTCTATTCCTTTTTTTTCTTTCTTTCTTTTCACCACTGATTTGACCAAGAATACAGTTTGCAAATGTAGTTCTTGGTCAAATCAAGAACAGTTCTCTGATCACCAGAGAAATGAATTTTCCAGAAGATAAATTACATTTAGCCTACAAAGTGATTTTGTTTTTAAATTAAGCTTTAAGGCATTTAGACTAGGTCTATACTCTACCCTCCAGATTCTTGACAGTTGCCACTATCTAAAGATGCACACACTTGGCCTGCTTCACTTATTTCCATAACCTGTTCTGAATCATGAAGGATTTCAGTGTGCCAATCCTTTCGAGGGTAGACTATGGAGGAGAAGGCAAGGACTAACGTGTATTCATCAAGCATACTTTAAAGCCACCATAGTCCACATAACACTTTATCCAAACTAGAAAAAAAAAAAAGCCCCTTTCTTAAGATAGTTTTTCTCTCATCTGCCAGAAGGTTATCTGTATACTGATATTGTCAGAAAAAAATACAGTTGCCTGCCATTTGCTAAAGAATTGTAATAAATAAGTCTGCAATGCTTTTGATAAATAGTGTAGCCCCAGGGTTGAGCATTGCACACCCTGTAAAACCACACATGGGGGTCTTACTTATTCAAATTATGTAAGGTCTATATTCCATAGGGAAACTTTGATTTAGGCTTTCCTGGGAATTTCATTAAGTGATCTGGGTTTAGAGCATATCATTAAAATAACAGGGCAGATCGTAGAATGAGAGTAAAATCGCCGTTATCTTATTTTCCCTGTGGTTGAAGGAAAATAATCTGCTCTTTCTAATAGGCAGGCATTCCAACTCAGACCCTGTCCTGGACCAGTCTTGGGGATGGGAGGGGTAAAACTCAAGGAGGAATGGCTGAGGGGGAGAAGGAAATAAAAGCAGAGGAGACTGACTCCTGAGTGGTGGTGACATCAAGGAAGAAATGAGTTTCTGAGGCTGATAAAACCTTCTGGCCCACATCCTGGGCCAGAACTAATCTAGGGAGGCTGTTCTTTCTAGGCTTGAGTACTATTTATTTCATTAGTGATTAGTGGTACCTAGCCAGGGTTCTTAAGAGAGATAATCCCTCCATTTTCATGTTCTCAATTCAACATTCATTTATGATTGTTTCTCTTCCTTTTCTCCATTAATCTTTTTCATTTATTTATTCAATAAATGCTTTTTTCTGTTTGTTTATAAAAAAGGTATTTAGTGTTTACTTCTTTACTGCTTATACCTTTTTCTTATGTAATTTTTGTTGTATATTGGAGTATGGTTGATTAACAATATGTTAGTTTCAGGTGTACGGCAAAGTGATTCAGTTTTATATACACACACACACACACACACACACACACACACACACACGTGAATCTATTCTTTTTCAAATTCTTTTCCCATTTAGGTTATTACGAAGTATTGAGCACAGTTCCCTGTGCTACAACAGTAGGTTCTTGTTGGTTATCTATTTTAAACGTAGCAGTGTGTACATGTCAACCCCAAACTCCCAATCTATCCCTCTCCCCAACCCTTTTCCCCTGGTAACCATAAGTTCGTTCTCTACTTAAGTTTGTGTGCCTGTTTCTGTTTTGCAAATGAGTTCAATTGTATCATTTTTTTGGATTCCGCATATAAGCAATATCATATGATATTTGACTTTCTCTGTCTGACTTACTTCACTTAGTATGATAATCTCCAGGTCCATCCATGTTGCTGCAAATGACATTATTTTATTCTTTTTAATGGCTGAGTAGTAGTCCACTGTATACATGTACCACATCTTCTTTTTCCATTCCTCTGTCAGTGGACATTCAGGTTGCTTCCATGTCTTGGCTATTGTAAAAGAGCGCTGCAACGAACATTAGGGTGCATGTATCCTTTTGAACCATGTCTTTCTCCAGATATATGCCCCGGAGTGGGATTGCTAGATCATATGGTAGCTCTATTTTTAGTTTTTTAAGGAGCCTCCATACTGTTCTCCATAGTGGCTGTACCAATTTACATTCCCACCAACAGTATAGGAGGGTTCGCTTTTCTCCACACCCTCTCCAGCATTTACTTTTTGATGATGGCCATTCTGACTGGTGTGAGGTAATATCTCTTTGCAGTTTTGATTTGCATTTTTCTCTAATAATTAGCGGTGTTCAGCATCTCTTCATGTGCCTCTTGGCCATCTGTCTTTCTTCTTTGGAGAAATGTCTATTTATGTCTTCGTTCAATAATGTTTTTGAGCAGCTACTGTGAGCTTGCACTATGACAGATCCATGCTTTTATGGAGAAACCATTTTCTAAATGTAACTTCTGCCCAAGAAGCCTCTTCACAGAAGCCCTTGCAGCTGGAGATAATTTTTAGTTTTCTCAGTTTCCATTTTAAAGTTTATTTTTCATTATTGTATCTGAGGGGAAAACATTAGTACAATTTCTGTTAGCATTTTGGCTTAATTATTTTCAGCATTTTTGTTTTGTACCCATTTCTAAATGGTTGTGATTATTATTTCCATATTATTTTACATCCTACTATTTTCATTTAGTATTCCATCATAAGCATATTTCCATATTTTTTGGACTTTATAAGCCTAATTGAAAATATGTAAATAATATTCCCCAAAGAGTTCCTATAGCTTACTTATTAACCTGGCCTCTATAGTAGGATATTTTAATTCTTTCTACTTCTTAAATTATAAATATTTTTGCTATTATAATTGGTAAATAGCAACATTTTTTATGTTACAAATAAATGAATGTCTTTGGGCCTATAGTTTTTGGATGGTTTCATTCAGGTCAGTCCCCAGAAGTGAACAAATGTGCCAAAGGATATGAACTTCCGCTTCTCGCTCTGATACATACTGCCAGACTGCTTTCCAAAACACACGTTCTAACTTATGATGACTACAGGAGCATTTGTGTGTGTCGTTTCACTGAAACCTTAACAGAATTGGATGTTGTAGGTTTTACTGATTCAATTGTTCTTAAAAATAGTACATAGTTTCAGTTTGCATTTCACTGCTTTCTACGGATATGAAATTGAGGGTGATTTTGTTAGAAGCCCAGAATTTCATCTTTGGGCACTGGGTGGTGTCATTTGTTTGCCATCACGTGACCATCTACTCAGGCAGTGGCAGTCATCAGAGCTCTTCATGGGTGTTACTCTGCTTTTCTTTTTTTAGCCATAAGATAAGATTCCACTTCCCTACTCCCTTAAGTTAGACGTGGACATATGACTTGCTTTGGCCAATAGATGTGAACAAGAGAGGTGTGTCATTTCTGCCTGAAGATTTTACAAGCCATGTTCCTGCTTTCTTGCAGACACAATCCTAGGCACTTTCTAGCCTGGGTCCTTTGGTGAGAATAACATGAAGCAGAAGCCCTGCACCGACCTGTTGCACATAGCATAAATGAGAAGGAAATGTGGTTTTAAGCCACTGAGATTTGGCGGCTGAGTTAGGAACATAACACACCCGTGTGTGTGACCCAGCCAGCACAGCTGCTCCACCTGCCTGCGTGGCTATGCCATAGTGCCCGTGTGCAGGACCCCTTCAGCACCACAGAGCACGCAGCAGACCTTCAAGTCAGGTGCTTTTCCAAACAAGGAAAGAGCGGTATTTATGTACAATCCATTCAATTCCAAGCAACAAAGTGGGTGACAACACCATGCACCTGCCAGCTCAAATTATTTTTGTCATCTCAGATGGAAAATTGTTTTAATATGCAGCAGGGAAATAACTTAATGTGGGTTGGCTTCAGGCAACTTTTAAAAAATTGTTTTTCCTTCACGACGGGCCTGTAAAAGCTAATAAAAAAAAAAAGAAGCTAACATTTATTGATCATTCATTATGCTTCAGGGACGGTGCCAGCAGAATCTCCTTTATCTCCTTGCAACATGATAAGGTCAGTGCTGTAATCATCCCCCGTTTACAGGTGAAGAAAGGGAGGCTTGGGGTGAATGTCATTCTCTGGTTAATAGCAATACTGGGATGTGAACCAAGGTCCATGGGGCTGTGCACCGCCACTACATGACAAAGACCACCTTGGTTTTTCCCAGACTTTATCAGGGCCCCGAATTGGGCATATTTTGGTCTTGCAGAATGTTCCTTTACTACTGTCATCTTTCCCTTTCAACTGCCTTTGTCATATTGTGATCAGAGATTTTATAATATGTATGATTTTGTGCAACCAACACTTAGGAAGCAGACACTGTACAGGCTTGAGACACAAACATTAATGAGACATAGTTGCTTCCCTCCAGGAGCTAATAGTTTAGAGTAGCACTCACCAGTAGAAGTGCAAGGTGAGCCTCAAAAGTGAGCCATGTATGTAATTTAAAACATATATGTGTGTGTATTTCACTTCTTAAATTAAAAATACACATAACAAAATTTACCATCTTAACCATTTTTAAAAAAATATTTATTTTATTTTTGGCTATGTTGGGTCTTAGTTGCAGCATGTGGGATCATCTGCTGTGCCGCACGGGCTCCTTGTTGTGGCTCATGGGCTTCTCTTTAGTCGTGGTGTGCAGGCTCCAGAGCGCGTGGGCTTTGTAGTTGTAGCCCACATGCTCAGTAGTTGTGGTGCTCGGGCTCGGTTGTCCCGTGGCATGTGGGATGTCTTAGTTCCCTGACCAGGGATCGAACCCGTGTCCCCTGCATTGGAAGGCAGATTCTTAACCATTGGACCACCAGGGAAGTCCCCATCTTAACCGTTTTTAAGTGTACAGTTTGGTGGTATTAAGTACATTTATACTGTTGTGCAACCATCTCCGACATCCATCTCTAGAACTCTTTCCACATACGTAATTTTAAAGTTGTAGTAAACACATTTTTTGAAAAAGCCAAAAGAAACAGATAAATTTTATTTTAATAATATAACCCAGTACATCCAAAATGTTACAGTTCAAAAGTGAAGCCAATATAGAAAATTATTAACGAGGTATTTTACATTCTTTTTCTTTCATCCTGTGTTTTTGAAATCTTGTAGATTTCATTTTACTCTTAACAGCACATCTGAATTTGGACTGGCCCACGTGTCAAGGGCTCTTTTGCCTTATGTGGCTAGTGGCTATCGTATTGCACAGCACAGGTCTAGAGGGAAAGATAAAAGCATAGAATGATTATTTCAAGGTAATGAGGAGGATGGTGGGATGGAATGTCCATGGGACACTGTGGGAGGACAGCAAAGGAACACTTACCTCACCCTGGAGCTCCAGGGAGGCTTCGGGAAGATGGTACCTGAGTTGGGTGAAGAAGAGGAGATTTAAGGCATGGAGGCAAGCCATGCAAGGAACCGCCAGCAGTTCGCTGTGGTGAGCAGAAAGTGCAAGGCAGGGGAAGTGGTAGGAGGTGTGACTTAGCAGGGAGAGCAGGGCCCAATCGTGAAGGGCCTTCTATGGGAAACCAAGGAGTGTGGATTTTATTTCATGTCCCTCTGCAACCTCACAATGTCCTTTCATACACATTAGGTAATTTGGGGACAGCATCGGCCCTTGAGGTGAGCATTTGTGGCCAAGACTACTTACTGCCTCCTCATTCTATTCTCTCCTCCTTCCGTACTGTCAGAAGTTCTGTTTTATTAGAGGTGACGGTGACCATCGTTACAATGTACACCTCCCAGCCAGCCTTGCAAATAAGGATGGCAGTTCACTGGATAGGGTTTCTGGGAAATCTCCTTAATATGGGCTGATTCAGAGAGGAATTATGTCATTTATCCATTGCCTCTTCCAGCTTCTTGCTGCCTGGAGTGTAGACTTGATTGCCGGAGTTGCAGCAGTCATTTTTGGCTATCAGACACACTGAGGATGGAAAGTATATTTTAAGCACATCAGAGGAGAAGGGTTCCACGGTACCTGTGTTTGTTTGACTGTGGAACTGCTGCACCAGCCTTGCACTCCCTAATTCTGGACTTCCTTTAGATGAGAGAAAAATAAATCACTGTGTCATTTAGGTCACTGTTATTTGAATTTTTGTTTTACGCAGACAAACCTAATCCTGACATATAGGCTACATAACCCTTTGATTAACTCTGTTAGTTCATTTTGCAGAGTTTACCAAAAATCTGAAAAATTAAGTGATCTGATATAAGGATCATGTAGGGAGTACTAGTGTCAGAGACAAAACTGAAGCCCGGGAATGCTGACCCCAGAGCCTATGCTTTACTTATTGTACCACTTTGTTTTCCAAAGATGTAATTTCTGTTAATTTCCCCCTCCTGTTACTGCACATTTTCAGGAGAGCTGCTGTGCAGAACAGTGACCTTAGAGTACCAGGTCACAGTTAATGACCTAATGTCCTGTATGGGGGATCTAGTAAGATCTGGTGTGCTGCCCACTTTGTCCCAGCCCCTACCTGGGCATGGGTGTCCTTTGCCTTGACCATCTGGCAGGAGGCCCATAAAACATAGGGGCAAGTAGTGACCATGTCCTTCTTTCTCCTGAGCCACCCACCCCCTCCCCAGAGCTGGTTTCTTGCCTTTAGGGCTCCCTCTGGCTGCTTCCACTGTGTTCTCCTGGCTGTGAAGAGAGAAGGTTCATCCATGCCCTACTCATCCTGCAGGTACAGGATTGTACAGGCATCTGGCTTGCCCTTCTCCCATCCTGTGGTCGGCTCCCTGGCTATGTCACTGCTCAGTTAGCATCTCTAGCACAAGGTGGCGATACCCCAGTCTGTTAGTTCGGCAACTTGTTGGCATCTCTGCAGAGAGCTCAGCAGGAAAGGAGGTTGCTGACTCAAGGCTAAATGTGATTTTCGTATCGTCTGCACAGCTCAGTCATCTGCAAGCTCTTGTTACTTGCAATTGGCCAAAGCAATCAGTGGTTTATTGGGCGTCCTCATTGACCTGCAGAGCTGCCATCAGCAATACCTCCTCTGCCAGCAAACGGTCCTGAGCCAAGTGCCTTGTGCCTGCCTCCCGGTTCCAGGTGTGGCCAGGTTGTAGCCATGGCCTTCAGATGGTGCTTGCGAGCTGACCTGATACTTATCACTCCATGATTTCTCTGACCTTATGTGCCAATATTCCTGCACAGCTGGGTAGGGAAGTATGTCTGCTGTTTGGCTCTGTATCTAGAGATGAAGTGAGTAAACTTTTTCTGTAAAGGGCCAGCCACTAAATATTTTAGTTTCATGGGCCGTATAGCCTTTGTCACAATTACTCAACTCTGCGCTTGCAGCATGGAAACAGCCATGGACAATATGTAGAAGAATGAAGGTGGCTGTATTCCAATTAAACATCTTTTATGGACCCTGAAATTTGAATTTCATGTAATTTTCATTTGTCACAAAATATTATTCTTGCTTTAATTTTTTTAAACTATGTGAAAATGTAAAAAATTCCTTAGCCTGTGGCCGGTACAAAAACAGGCCAGAGGCTGGATTTGGCTCATGGGTGATAGTTTGCCCACCCCTAATCTGGAGGAAGGGTAATGTGATAGTTAAAAGCATGACTTTTGGGGCTTCCCTGGTGGCGCAGTGGTTGGGAGTCCGCCTGCCGATGCAGGGGACACGGGTTCGTGCCCCGGTCCGGGAAGATCCCACATGCCGCGGACTGGCTGGGCCCGTGAGCCATGGCCGCTGAGCCTGCGCGTCCGGAGCCTGTGCTCCGCAACGGGAGAGGCCACAACAGTGAGAGGCCGGCGTACCACACACACAAAAAAAAAAAAAAAAAAAAAAGCATGACTTTTGGTGCAAATCCTGGTGCTTTCACCAATCAGCCGTATAACTTAACAGCAGTCACTTCATCCTTCTAAGGTTTGGTTTCCTCATTGTGAAATGAGAATAATTCCAGTATGTACTGCAGAGGACTGCTGGTGGATTAAATGAGATAATGGATATAATGTACATAGCCCAGCGCACCGTTAGCATCCACCACGGGCCCAGTGCTGGGCTAGTCACTACGGGAGATCCAAGATGAACCGGGCACAGCTGCATTCTCCAGGAGCTAGGAATCTAGCAGGGAGGTGGCCGTGTGCCCCAGTAGCTGTCACACACATGGCAGAGTGATCATAGCTGTAAGAGAGGCCCAGCAGGGACAGTTTGTCATCTGGATGTTTGCAGTGCTGCTTCTGGGGTGTTTTGGAACGCTCAGGGTGTTCTCTCAAAGAAAGCGTAGACCCATCTGGGACTGCCACGGTGAGGCCAGTCCCTGTACCTATGTCAGTCCCCTGCCGCCCAGTGGCGCTGCAGCACTGAAACCCGGCTTCCCCATCACCCTTGCCAGCACGTCTGCTATTTCCTCTACTCAAGGTCCCTCGGCAGCCACAGGGGTAGAGCTTTCACTTTCCGTCCTTTGTAACATAGCCCACTTGAGGTTTTGGCAGTTAGCACTTTGTCATTGGTAAATTTCTATTACATGGAAGTCATTCTAATAAAATGTACACAATTTGCCAGTAAGTCATTTTGCGAGCAAGGTGAGATGTATGGTTATTGACCTTTGAGGTATTTGCATTATGTTAACTTCCACTTAAAAACCAATCCTACCCTTACTCCTTTGTAAGATGACTTGTTCTGCCCAATCTGGCCACCAACTAGAACCCTTACTGGGCTTATCACCTGGGGACCACCTACCTCTATATTCCTGGCCTTGAGGATAACAGAGTGACTTGTCGTGAATGCCTAGAACTTCCATATGGTTTTAATGGCATACAGCTTTCTAAATCGTTTCCTTTCATATAACAAATGAATCACAGACACACTTCTGAGACTATAATAATAAGTAGTGATAGTCACATACTAACAGCTGATCTTACCTCCAGAAAGAACTGGTGAATCCCTTAGCAACAGTCCTGATCCTTTTCAGTTTGTTTCCTGAAGTCTTCCTGAACTGACATCACCCACGAATCCTTTTGTGTCCCGTGTTGCTCATATCCTGTGCTGTTCCATCCCAACCTGACCTGGCACCTTCTTGAATCAGGTATTTTATACTGATGGCAGAGCTTTCTCTGTATCTCCGACTGCAGTTACTGAAGTTCAAGCCTTTAAAGTCGTGATCTTATTCTTCCCTTTTGCAAAACCCTTTAAGAGGGTCCTTTTCTTCCGATACACTTAAAAGATGCCTGCTGCAGCTGCCAGTTACCTTGGGAATGCCTTCTCTCATTTTTGCACTGTTACAGTTTCCTTCTGCCCTGTCCACCCTTTGATCTCCCTTCTGCTGTGACGGTTAGGAAGGGGTTTTGAGGTTATTCTAGAATTTTGAAGCATGAAAGGAGCTTCCAAGTTCAGTATGTCATGGAAAGCTGGCCTGTGAGGGCTGTTGTGTAAAACAGTTCCAGACAACACTGTTCTCTTCATGGTCTATGTGAATATTTTGTGCAGTGCACAACCCGCATGGTGATACTCAGCTACCGTGGCCCAATGGACGGGACTCATTGAGGCCCTGGTGCATATACTCTGCCTTACTAATGAAGAAGGGGGAGGAGGAAGGGAGAATAGCAGGACTTTTGTAGAGCTTCTTTTGTGCCAGGTACTCTTCTAAGCACCTTACATATATTAACTTATTTAATTACCAAATAAGAGATTTTTTACTTATTCACTCCTATACTGTGCAGTCCCCATCCTGGATGATGGTGAACAGGCCGGAAACAGGCTTCCTTCCCTCATGCAGGATGCGATCAAATGATTTTTGATGGAACTGATCAAAAAGTTAACTGTGATATCCATGGCAGGACCAAAGCTCAATGCAAAGAAAATTGCTGAAATTGTCATCAGACCCTCCTCAACAATCCACACAGGCTACCTGTTGCATGAGATGACAAATCTAACCTTGTACTGAACATTACATCACCAAGTGGCCTTTCTGTCCAGCCTTAGTTTTCTCTGTAACTCCATATGTTGGCCCCTCCACACTGGAAAATTAGGCCACTTCCCCACTTGCACAGCAGACTGAAAAATTTCCCTGCTGAGAGCTTTGCTTCAGGCCATGACCCTCCTCCTTCCTCTCTGCCTTTCCAGATTCCTCCTGCTACCTGCAGCTCACCTTTCACCTCCCCTATAACAGCCTTCCCTGATGGGATGAATACACAACACTTCGTCTCTTTGGATTTTTGAATACAAATTATCCCACATGATTTTGTATGTAATAATGCATTGGTTTTTAATAGTCATTTTGTGTGTCTCTTCTTTGAGGGTGGGAACCTCATTTCTAGTTTTGTTTGTACCCCCTCTATAGCCCCCGCTCTTGTGCCCAGCACACAGCAGGTGATCAATAAGTGTTTTTTAATAAGGAGCTGACTCACTGCCAGCACTCTGGCCCCCCTTGACTCAAGTTCTTCTGAGGCATGCAGCCTTCCAAAAAAAGCTGACTTTCTTGGCTTCCTTCCATATTACTGGAATGAATTTCAATACTAGACCTTCAAAGAAACAACCCAGAAAGGGCCATTTCTACCCTTGAGGAATTGCGAACGGAACAAATCCCCAGTGGAGGGGAGGCCTAGGGGCCCCTTGGATAAAATTCACACCTGTGTCTATTCGTTTTTCTTTAGCAGAATAAAATAATTTCCAACCTGAGCTAACACTGAGTACTTATTATATGATATATATATGTAAATATAGATATAAGGGTATATACATAAGTAAGTAAATGTAAATATGTATGTATATATGTGCATATATACATACAACCACCCTAGGGGATAGGTATTATTATCAATTCTCATTTTTCAAAGGACACCTTTAAGTAACCTGTGGAAGCTCACATGATAGCAAATAGTAGAGCCACAGCTGTATGCCAGACAGGCTAGTTTGAGTCTGAGCTCTTGGCATTTGCACTATATACTTTTATACTGTAACTCTTTGGATTAATTAGAGTCCTGTGAGTGTGTGTGAGTGTGTGTGTGTGTGTGTGTGTGTACCTGTGTGTAGACAAGACAGGAAACAATTTTAAAGTGTAATATTTTATAAACTTGATGCTTTTTTCTAGCTTTATTGAGATATAGTTGACATATATCATTGTGTAAGTTTAAGGTGTACAGTGTGTTGATTTGATACACATATATTGTGAAATGATTACCTCAGTAGGGTTAGTGTCAACACCTCCATCACCTCAACTAATTACCATTGATTTTTTGTGGTGAGAACAGTTAAGGTCTACTGTCTTAGCAATTTCAAGTATGTAATACAGTATTATGAACTATAATCACCATACTGCACATTAGCTCTCCAGCACTTATAACTGGAAGTTTGTACCTTTTAACAGCATCTCTCCATTTCCCTTGCCCCAAACCCCTCATAACCACCATTCTACTCTGTTTCTATGAGTTTGGCTTTTATAGAATCCACATATAAGTGATATACAGTATTTGTCTTTCTCTGTTTGACTTATTTTACTTGCCATAATGCCCTCAAGGTAGGTCCATGTTGTCATAAATGCCAGGATTTCCTTATTTCTCGTGGCTGAATGATATTCCGTTGAATATATATGCCACATCTTTTTTATCCATTCATCTGTAGACAGACACTTAGGTTGTTTTCGTATTTTGGCTGTTATGAGTAATGCTGCAGTGAACATGGGAGTGCAGATAAACTCTTAGAGATAGTATTTTCATTTCCTTTGAATATATCCCCAGAAGTAGGATTGCTGGATCATATGGTAGTTCTATTTTTAATTTTTTGAGGAACTTCCATACTGTTTTTCGTAATGGCTGTACCAATTTACATTCCCACCAACAGTGCACGAGGGCTTCCTTTTCTCCACTTCCTCTCCAACGCTTGCAGTCTCTTGTCTTTTTGATGATAGCCATTCTAGCACATGTAAGGAGATATCTCATTCGGGTTTTGATTTGCATTTCCCTGATAATTAGGATATTGAGCATCTTTTCATGTATCTGTTGGCCATCTGGATGTCATCTTTGGAAAAATGTCTTTTCAGGTCCTCTGCTCATTTTTTAATCAGATTGTTTTTCTGCTGTTGATTTGTATGAGTTCCTTATATATTTTGTTTATTAATCCTGTATCAGATAGATGATTTGCAGGTATTTTCTCCGATTACATAGATTATCTTTTCATTTGTTGATTGTTTCTTTTCTGTGCAGAAGCTTTTTGATGTAGTCCCACTGTTTAGTTTTGCTTTTGGTGTCATATCCAACAAATCATGACCAAGACCAATATCAAGGAGTTTCTCTCTTGTTTTCTTCTAGCAGTTTTATGGTTTCAGTTCTTATGTTTAAGTCTATAATCCATTTCGAGTTAATTTTAGTAAGTGCTGTCCAATCACATTCTTCTGAGTGTGGTTCTCTAGTTTTCCCCACACCATTTTTTTGAAGAGATTATCATTTACTCATTGAGTATTCTTGGCTCCCCTGACAAATATTAGTTCACCATAAATGTGAGAGTTTATTTTGGGGCCCTCAATTCTATTCCATTTTTCTGTGTGTATATTTTTATGCTAGTACCATATTGTTTTGGTTAATATAGCTTTGCAGTATATTTGATATCAGGAAGTGTGATGCCTCTGGCTTTTTCTTCATTCTCAGGATTGCCTTGGCTATTCAGGGTCTTGTATGGTGCCATACACATTTTATGATTGTTCTATTTCCATGAAAAATGCAATTAGAATCTTGATAGAGATTGCACTGAATCTGCAGATGAGTTTGGGTAATATCAACATTTTAACAATATTAATTATTCTGAATGATGAACATATATGTTTCCATTTATTTGTGTCATCTTCAGTTTCTTTCATCAATGTATTATAGTTTTCAGTGTATAGATCTCTCACCTCCTTGGTTAAATTTATTCTTAAGTTTTTTGTTTCTAATGCTATTGTAAATAAATGTGGTATTTTAAAATTTCTTTTTCAGATAGTCCATTGTTAGTAAGTGTATAGAAATGCAACTGATTTCTGTATGTTGATTTTGTATCCTGCAAATTTACTGAATTTGTTGCTTAGTTCTAACAGTGTTTTGGTGGAATCTAGGATTTTCTCTATATATGGTCATGTCTGAACACAAAGACAGTTTTACTTTTTCCTTTATAATTTGTATGCCTTTTCTTTCTTTCCTTCTTTCTTCTTTCCTTACTTCCTTTCTTTTTCTTATAATTGCTCTGGCTAGGATTTACAGTACTATGTTGAATAGGATTGGTAAGAGTGGGCACCCTTCATCTTGTTTATGATCTTAGAGGAAAAGCGTTCAACCTTTCACCATTGAGTATGATGTTATCTGTGGGCTTGTCATATATAGTCTTTCCTATTTTGAGGTACATTCCTTTTAATTAAAAGGGATAAATCTTTTTAATGTGCTGTTGAATTCCATTTGGTAATAAAGTATTGAAAATTTTTACATTCATATTCATCAAGGATAATGGCCTATAGTTTGTTGTTTTTTTTTTTGTTTTTTTTTTTTGCGGTACACGGGCCTCTCACTGTTGTGGCCTCTCCCGTTGCGGAGCACAGGCTCTGGACACGCAGGCTTAGCGGCCATGGCTCGTGGGCTCAGCCGCTCCGCGGCATGTGGGATCTTCCCGGACCGGGGCACAAACCCGTGTCCCCTGCATTGGCAGGCGGACTCTCAACCACTGCGCCACCAGGGAAGCCCTGGCCTATAGTTATTTTGTTGTTGTTTGTTCTGTTTTTTTTGTAGTATCCTTATCTGACTTGGTATCAGGGTAATACTAGCCTCATAAAATAAGTTTAGGAGTATTTCCTCTTCTTCAATATTTTGGAAGAGTTTGAGAAGGATAGGCATTAATTCTTTAAATGTTTGATAGAATTCATCAGGGAAACCATTGGACCCTGGTCTTTTCTTTGTTGGGAAGTTTTTCTTTTATTACTGATTCAGTCTCCTTATTCATTTTAGCTCTGCTCAGATTTTCTAATTCTTCATGATTCAGTTTGGTAGTTTGTATGTTTCTAGAAATTTATCCATTTCTTCCAGGTTATCCAGTTTGTTGACGTGTAATTGTTAATTGTAGTATCTTTAATCCTTTGTATTTCCGTGGTCTTAGTTGTAATGTCCCCTCTTTCATTTCTGAAATAATTGAGTCTTCTTTTTTTTAAAGATAGTGTAAAGTTTTGCCAATTATATTTACCTTTTTTAAAAATACCTCTTTGTTTTGTTGTATTCTGATGTTTTGCTGGTCTCTATTTTTATTTGAATCTGCTCTGATCTTTGTTATTTCCTTCCCTCTGCTAACTTTGGGCTTATTTTCTTCTTCCTTTTCTAGTTTCTTGAGGTATAAAGTTAGGTTGTTTATTTGAGATCCTTCTTTTTTCTTTCTGTAGTTGTTTATTATTATAAACTTCCCTCTTAGAACTACTTCTGCTGCTTCCCATAGGTTTTGGTATGTTGTATTTCCATTTTCATTTGTCTTATGTATTTTTAAATTTCTTTTTTGACTCATTAGTTAGTCAGGAGTATATTGTTTAATTTCCGTGTATTTGTGAATATTCCAGCCTTCCTCCTGTTATTGATTTCTAGTTTCACACTGCTATTGTCAGAAAAGATACTTGTATGATTTGTTTTGATACTGGTAAATTTGCTAGGACTTGTTTTGTGACCTATTGTATGATCTATCCTGGAGAATGTTCTCTGTGCATTTGGGAAGAATGTGTATTCTTCTGCTGTTGGATGGAATGTTCTATGTAAATCTGTTGTGTTCATTTGGTCTAAAGTATAGTTCAGGTCCAGTGTTTCCTTGTTGTTTGTCTGGTTGGTTTATTCACTGTTGATAGTGGGGTACTGAAGTTCTGTACTATTATTGTATTGTTGTCTATTTTTCCCTTCAGATCTGCTAGTATTTGTTTAATAGATTTAGGTGCTCCAGTGTTGAGTGCATGTATATTTATGATTGTTATATCTTCTTGATTGATTGACCCCTCTATCATTATACAATCACCTTGTTTTTCAGTTTTTACAGTTTTTGGCTTAAAGTCCATTTTTTTCTGATGTAAGTGCAGTTGACCCTTAAACAATACTAGGTCTGAACTGTGTGGGTCTATTTATATACAGATTTTTTTTCCAGTAAATACACACTGCATTACCACGTGATCCACAGTTGGTTGAATCCATGGATGTGCAACCACAGATGTGGAGGGCTGACTGTAGTTATATGTGGATTTTCAACAGCATGGCGGGCTGGCAGCCTTAAACCCTGTGTTGCTTAGGGGTCCACTGTATAGCTACTGCTGCTCTCTTTTGGTTTCCATTTGCGTGGAATATCTTTTTCTGTCCCTTCACTTGGATTGGAGCCTTTGTGATTCCTGAAAGCTGAAGTGAGTGTCTTGTAAGGAGCATGTAGTTGGGTCTTGTTATTTTTATCCATCCAGCTACTCTATGCCTTTTGACTGCAGAAATTAATCCAATTACATTTAGAATAATTATTGATAGAGTAATCATTGATAGGTAAGGACTTGACTAATGCTGTCTTTATTATTTTCTTGCTGAACAAATTCCCTTGTTCTTTTTCCTCCGCTCTCGATGCCTTCCTTTTTGAATTGGTAGTTTTCCACAGTGGTAAATTTTGATTGCCTTTATCTTTTGTGAATATATAGGTTATTGCTTTGTGGTTACTATGAGGCTTACACAAAACATCTTATAAATATAACAGTCTATTTTACACTTATAATAATTTCAATAACACAAAAACTATACCCTTTTATACACCCCACCCCTGTTTTAGTTTTGATGTCTCAATTTACCTCTTTTTTATATAGTGTATTTATTAACAAATTATTTTAGCTATAGTTATTTTTAATACTCTTGTCCTTTAATCCTTATACTGGAATTAAGTGGGTAACACACCATGTTACAGTATGACAGTATTCTGAATTTGACTATATACTTACCTTTACCAGTGTGTTGCATATTTTCAATGTTTTTATGTTACTAATAGTGTCCTTTCACTTCATCTGAAAGAACTCCTTTCAGCATTTCTTATAAGGGAGGTCTAGTGGTGATGAACTCCCTTAGCTTTCGTTTATCTGGTAGTCTTTATCTCTCGTTCATTTCTGAAAGATGCCTTTGCCAGGTAAGATATTCTTTGTTGGCAGTTTTTTCTTTCATCACTTTGAATACATCATCCCACTGTCTCCTGGCCTGTAAGGTTTCTGGTGAGAAATTTCCTGATACTCTAAATGGGGGTTCCCTTGCAAGTTACAAGCTTCTTTTCTCTTCCTGCTTTTAAAATTCTCTCTGTCTTTAGTCTTCGACAGTTTTATTATAATGTGTGTCGGGCAGAATCTCTTTGAGTTTATTTGGTGACCTAACTTCATGAACTTAGATACCCAAATTTCTGTGCAGATTTTTGAAATTCTCAGCCATTATTTCTTTAAGCAAGCTTTATGCACACACCCCCTTTTCCTCTGGAACTCCAGTAATTTTTAAGTTGTTTCTTTTATGATGTCCCATAGATCACATATGCTTTGTTCACTGTTTTTCATTCTTTTTTCTTTATTCTTCTCTGACTGGATAATTTCAAAGGTCCTGTCTTCTACCTCACAACTTCTTTTCTTCTGCTTGATCCATTCTGCTATTGATGTCCTCTGTTGCATTTTAAAATTTAGTTCATTGTATTCTTCAGTTCCAGAGTTTTCTGTTTGATTCTTTTTTACGATTTGTTTCTCATTTTGTTCATGCAGAAAAAACTTTTCCTGATTTTGTTGAATTGTCTTTTTGTGTTTTCTTATAGCTATCCAGTTTCCATAGAACAGCTATTTCAAATTATTTACTGGATAAATCACAGATCTCCATGTCTTTTTGAGTGGTTACTAGAAGACTGTTGTGGTCTTTTGGTGATGTCTTGTTTCCTTGATTTTTCATGTTCTTTGAAATGGTTTTGCTGTCTTTACATCTGAAGTAGCATCACTTCCTCCAGCCCTTACTAACTGGGACAGCAATACCTTCCATCAGCCCTGCTAAGGATTCTGAGGCTCTCAGACCTTCTATGGATACATCTGCTCCACGTTTCTTACTCCCTCTTTTGACAGAATTCTTAAGTTTGGATGTCTTCTCTTGATCCTGCAATGCCCCAGGCTGAGTGCTGACAGTCTCCCTTTGTTTCCCCAAAGGTGGTGCTAATGCTTAAGTTTATGGGTTCTCCCTGGCCTGCAGATTTGGGCTAGCTTTCTGTACATTCTCACTAGCTATTTGTCAAAGCTTGCTGTCACTGACGCTCTTGGGAGCTTGCATAGAGAGCTGGCCACAGGGTAGATATGTGTGTGGGTAAGGCACACAGAGCATTGGGGATGCCCATGGGCCAGATGGGGAGATCCACAGGTGAGGTGTCCCCAGCAGCTCATTGGTGAGCTTCTTGGTGGAGTTCACAATGCAGTTAATAGGATTCTTGTTCATTTCATGCCCTCTGAGAATCCTGTCTGCTTGTCTCCCAGTTTCCCCTCATCCCCAGTACATGCTGCTTACGATTCAGTACTGTGGATGGGGCAAAAGAGAAATGAGCGTCTTTGGCAGCATCCTGCACAGCTGCGGAAGCTGGGCACTTACTCTCGTTTTTCACCGTGGTAGAAGTCACGAGCAGGATCTCTCTTGGCCCTGAGCTTTACTGCCTTGGGTGAGGGTTAGTTTGAGTAATGTCAAAATGTTCCTCTTACCCTCTGCATTGTGTCCAGATTCACTTTTTGTTTTGCTTCAGTGGTGTGCTGGCACTTATCTGTTGGAAACCTGGACTTTCACAAAAGATCTCTTGTCCATGGGTGATTATCTAAGACAGTGTTTTCCAGGGCCTCCCAGACCATGGCTAGGAGGGGCTGGAGCCAGTTCATGGGCCACTCAGGGTCCACAGCTGGGACCGAGATCTGCATACCTATTACCCAACACATGGGTGGGTGAGACTTCTCCTGGGTTTCTTGGTGTATGGTGCTGGATCCCACAGCTCCCACAAAGGCACTTTTGTCCATGGATGGATACCAAATTGTTATTGTTAGGAAGGGGGGGTTGGACAGGAACAAAAGACATCTTATTCAGCTATGATGCTGATATCACTCTAAACTTGATATTCATACCATGTATATTGATAGTTACCTGATTTAAAAGGACAGTGAGATTTTTTTAATATCTTTATTGGATTATAATTGCTTTACAAAGTTGTGTTAGTTTGTGCTGTATAACAAAGTCAATCTGCTATATGTAAACATATCCCCTCCCTCTTGCATCTCCCTCCCACCCTCCCTATCCCACCCCTCTAGGTGGTCACAAAGCACTGAGCTGATCTCCCTGTGCTATGCGGCTGCTTCCCACTAGCTATCTGTTTTACGTTTGGTAGTGTATATATGTCCATGCCACTCTCTCACTTCATCCCACCTTACCGTTCCCCCTCTCTGTGTCCTCAAGTCCAAAGACAACAACAAAAAAGAATAATATGTGACAGATGGCATATATGACTTTGCAAAGTCTAAATTATTTACTATTTGTCTTTTGCAGAAAAAGTTTGCCAACCCCTGATATATAGTATTGACTTTGTTTTAAGTTATAAAAGGATCTTATATCCTACAATCATTCTGAAACTTGCTTTAATATTCAGCCCTATTCTTGAAATCTGTGTTTGTTGACATATGTATCTACTTTAGTCCTTTTAATGGCTGCATGGTATTCCATCGTATTAATATAGCACACTTTGCCTACTCATTCCTCCGCTAGATGGACAGTGACATTGTTTACACCCTTCACTATTAAAAAAGTCAAGAAACATTTTTTAAAAAGTGAGAGATCAGCTAGAGTATTTTAAATAAATTTTTGGTAACATTTTGCCAACCTAGAATAATAAATAGCTAGATGTTGAAAGTAACATCTCCAAATAAGGAAATTCTGCAGTTACACACAGAGCACCCTTTGCTGTCATGATTTTGTAACACTTGGAGTCAAAAGGATTTCCCTGTTTAGCCAGTCTCTCTGGCTGCAGTTGAAGTCATTTCCCTGTTATTAATGTTACATTGATATGTTACATCTTACTTTTCATTTTTGTTCCTTATTTTCCCAGCCATCTTCATTCAGTGCATAGACAGCTTCCTCCAGTGTAGAACGTGGACTTTCTATATTTTAGAGTTTCCCGCTTTCTGGAATGCGGATAGTGGTATTGGAAGGAACATTGGCCTTGCTACTTTTTACTCAGAACAAACTGTGTCTTTCCCTCTCCGTGTGCACAGTGGCGATCAGAATACCTCTTGGCAGTGGGAATTGAATTAAGTGACACCATAAATGTGCAAACATTATCAAATGGAGCAGTTCATGAATGTGTGCTTGTTTTTTAACCGTGGCTGAGACTGGTAGCAGGAAGTATCTCTCTTCTCTGCTCCTGATTGCGCTTTTGTGTTTCTCTCCCCTCGTGCTCTTTCCCCCAGCCTCCTCCTCTTTACTTTGGTTCCTGGGCAGCTGCTACTGTGAAGACAGTGCAGATCCCATCTGCTTTTAGCATATGGGACCAACACTGTTGCTTCCAAAGTCCTTGCATTTGCTGTTCAGAGCAGGGTGGGTTATTGTATGGAAAGTGAGGCAGAAAATTACAGAATGATTTAACAACCAATCTTCGTTAAATCTTCATATAGTAATGATGAGAACAATAGGTCAATTTTTCTATCCATCATCCATCCATCTCCCACTTTTTTCTACTGAGAAGTTGTTTCCTCACACTTTTATATAATAAAATACAAATAGATAAATTTTAAGATCAGGGAAAATATAGAAAGACTGAAGCCAAGAGGAAATTAAAATGCAAACCTACATATTATAGGACCCATAAATCATGGGTACTGTAATTACTGCCATCCCATGATTTTGGCTCTGAGCATCCTGGCACCCAAGCAAAAGAGAAAGTGCTGTTGACTTATAAGATTCCCAGTGTCCATAAGGGGCAGATCAGTGGTAGGTGGGCAGAATGTCAGGCCAAGTTTCCCTTGGCATTTCACTCTGAAGAAAAGTTTTCTCGAGCGGGCTCCTAATAAGATTTGGAACATTTTTCAGAGTATCAAGGGTTCTAAACTCAGTGCTCATTATAGAGCTAGGATGCAGTTAAAGTTTCAGATAAACCCTACATATAAAAAGAACTGCTGGTTGTAGTTATGAAAACATTGAATGATAACCAGTATTCCTGGATTTAATTTTCCTGACTTTGGAAAATTAAAATGGTCGATGTTATCCACCATTCCATATGAGGAAAGTATAGATGGATGTCAACCAGGAAGCATTCATTCAACTGTTAATAAATCCACTAGCCGTTTGTCATGAAAGTAAATTGGATCAGTTTGTTAGGGGATGATGATAACGCAGTGCATGCTGTGGGCATCCTGAGTGGAATTGCTCTTCAGCTGTGGGTGTCACACTCTTGAGTCTCCTTGATCATATCTAATTACAGGGGAAGGTTGGGGGAGGTGGCTGGTCTAATGAAAGTTCATCTTCACAGGTGAAATCACACTATAGGTCAGTCAGCAGTACCATATTCATATGAGAATAGTTTGTTTGGGAATGATAGTGATCATTTCACCAGAACTTAACCTAATAGCTCTAGAGTTAGAGTTTGAACCTGCCCTAATGAGTGTCTGTACAAAACAGCCAAATAAAATCATTGTGGAGAAACTCAGCAACTTCTTCTATAAGCCTAAAATGCAACTAACGATTGATTGAAAAGATAGCATGGGAGGACGGCTTGAAGATGGCGGAAGAGTAAGACGCGGAGATCGCCTTCCTCCCCACGGATACACCAGAAATACATCTACACGTGGAACAACTCCTACAGAACACCTACTGAACGCTGGCAGAAGATCTCAGACCTCCCAAAGGGCAAGAAACTCCCCACGTACCTGGGTAGGGCAAAAGAAAAAAGAATAAACAGAGACAAAAGAATACGGACGGGACCTGCACCAGTGGGAGGGAGCTGTGAAGGAGGAAAAGTTTCCACACACTAGGAAGCCCCTTCGCGGGCGGAGACTGCGGGAGGCGGAGGGGGAAGCTTCGGGACCGCGGAGGAGAGCACAGCGACGGGTGCGGAGGGCAAAGCGGGGATATTCCCGCACAGAGTATCGGTACCCACCAGCACTCACCAGCCCGAGACGCTTGTCTGCTCACCCGCCGGGGCGGGCGGGGCTGCGAGCTGAGGCTCGGGTTTCGGTTTCGGTTTCGGACGGAGCGCAGGGAGAGGACTGGGGTTGGCGGCTTGAACATAGCCTGAAGGGGTTAGTGCACCACGGCTAGCCGGGAGGGAGTCCGGGGAAAAGCCTGCACCTGCCGAAGAGGCAAGAGACTTTTTCTTCCCTCTTTGTTTCCTGGTGCGCGAGGAGAGGGGTTTAAGAGCGCTGCTTAAGGGAACTCCAGAGACGGGCGCGAGCCGCGGCTAAAAGCGCGGACCCCAGAGACGGGCGCGAGCCGCGGCTAAAAGCGCGGACCCCAGAGACAGGCGGGAGACGCTAAGGCTGCTGCTGCCGCCACCAAGGGGCCTGTGTGCGAGCACAGGTCACTCTCCACACCCCTCTTCCGCGGAGCCTGTGCAGCCCGCCACTGCCAGGTTCCCGGGATCCAGGGACAACTTCCCCGGGAGAACGCACAGCGGGCCTCAGACTGGAGCAACGTCACGCCGGCCTCTGCCGCTGCAGGCCCGCCCAGCACGCAGTGCCCCTCCTTCCCCCCCCCACCCCCGGCCTGAGTGAGCCGGAGCCCCCGAATCAGCGGCTCCTTTAACCCCATCCTGTCTGAGCAAAAAACAGACGCCCTCAGGCGACCTACACGCAGAGGCAGGGCCAAACCCAAAGCTGAGCTCCTGTGAGCTGTGAGGACAAAGAAGAGAAAGGGAAATCTCTCCCAGCAGCCTCAGAAGCAGCGGATTAAAGCTCCACAATCAACTTGATGTACCCTGCATCTGTGGAATACCTGAATAGACAAGGAATGATCCCAAATTGAAGAGGTGGACTTTAGGAGCGAGATCTATGATTTTTTTCCCTTTTCCTCTTTTTGTGAATGTGTACGGGTATGCTTCTGTGTGAGATCTTGTCTGTATAGTCTTGCTTCCACCATTTGTCCTAGGGCTCTATCCGTCCATGGTTTTTAAAAAAAATTTTTTTTCTTAATAATTAATTTTAATTGTAATAACTTTATTATACTTTACCTTCGTTCTTTCTTTCCTTCCTTCCTTCCCTCCTTTAGACAACGAATCACCCCAAATTGAGGAGGTGGTCTCTGAGAGCAAGATTTATGATTTTTCCCCCTTTACCTCTTTTTGTGAGGGTGTATGTGTATGCTTCTGTGTAAGATTTTCTCTGTATAGCTTTGCTTCCAACATTTGTCCTAAGGTTCTATCCGTCCCTTTTTTTTTTCTAAATATTTTTTAATTCAATAACTATATTATACTTTATTTTATTTTTACTGTATCTTCTTTCTTTTTTCCTTCTTTCCCTCCTTCCTTCCTTCCTCCCTCCCTCCCTCCCTCCTTTCTTTCCTTCTTTGCTTCTTTCTTCCTTCCTTCCTTTCCTCCTTTCCTTCTTTCTTTCCTCATTCTTCTACTAATTCTCTCTACTTTTTCTCCCTTTTATTCTGAGCCGTGTGGATGAAAGGCTCTTGGTGCTCCAGCCAGGAGTCAGGGCTCTGCCTCTGAGGTAGGAGAGCCAACTTCAGGTCACTGGTCAACAAGAGACCTCCCAGCTCCACATAATATTAAACGGCGGAAATCTCCCAGAGACCTCCATCTTAACACCAGCACCCAGCTTCACTCAACGACCAGCAAGCCACAGTGCTGGACAACCTATGCCAAACAACTAGCAAAACAGGAACACAAGCCCACCCATTAGCAGAGAGGCGGCCTAAAATCATAATAAGGCCACAGACACCCCAAAACACACCACCAGACGTGAACCTGCCCACTAGAGAGACAAGATCCAGCCTCATCCACCACAACACAGGCAGTAGTCCCCTCCACCAGGAAGCCTACACAACCCACTGAAACAACCTTAGCCACTGGAGACAGACATCAAAAACAACGGGAACTACGAACGTGCAGTCTGCAAAAAGGAGACCCCAAACACAGTAAGATAAGCAAAATGAGAAGACAGAAAAACACACAGCAGATGAAGGAGCAAGATAAAAATGCACCAGACCTAACAAATGAAGAGGAAATAGGCAGTCTACCTGAAAAAGAATTCAGAATAATGATAGTAAGGATGATCCAAAATCTTGGAAATAGAATGGACAAAATGCAAGAAACAGTTAACAAGGACCTAGAAGAAATAAAGATGAAACAAGCAGCGATGAACAACGCAATAAATGAAATTAAAAATACTCTAGAAGGGATCAATAGCAGAATAACTGAGGCAGAAGAACGGATAAGTGACCTGGAAGATAAAGTAGTGGAAATAACTACTGCAGAGCAGAATAAAGAAAAAAGAATGAAAAGAACTGAGGACAGTCTCAGAGACCTCTGGGACAACATTAAATGCACCAACATTCGAATTATAGGGGTTCCAGAAGAAGAAGAGAAAAAGAAAGGAACTGAGAAAATATTTGAAGAGATTATAGTTGAAAACTTCCCTAATATGGGAAAGGAAATAGTTAATCAAGTCCAGGAAGCACAGAGAGTCCCATACAGGATAAATCCAAGGAGAAATACGCCAAGACACATATTAATCAAACTGTCAAAAATTAAATACAAAGAAAGCATATTAAAAGCAGCGAGGGAAAAACAACAAATGACACACAAGGGAGTCCCCATAAGGTTAACAGCTGATCTCTCAGCAGAAACCCTACAAGCCAGAAGGGAGTGGCAGGCCATACTGAAAGTGATGAAGGAGGAAAACCTGCAACCAAGACTACTCTACCTAGCAAGGATCTCATTCAGATTCGATGGAGAAATTAAAACCTTTACAGACAAGCAAAAGCTGAGAGAGTTCAGCACCACCAAACCAGCTTTACAACAAATGCTAAAGGAACTTCTCTAGACAAGAAACACAAAAGAAGAAAAAGACCTATAATAACGAACCCAAAACAATTTAGAAAATGGGAATAGGAACATACATATCAATAATTACCTTACATGTAAATGGACTAAATGCTCCCACCAAAAGACACAGATTGGCTGAATGGATACAAAAACAAGACCCTTATATATGCTGTCTACAAGAGACCCACTTCAGACCTAGAGACACATACAGACTGAAAGTAAAGGGATGGAAAAAGATATTCCATGCAAATGGAAACCAAAAGAAAGCTGGAGTAGCAATTCTCATATCAGACAAAATAGACTTTAAAATAAGGACTATTAAAAGAGACAAAGAAGGACACTACATAATGATCAAGGGATCAATCCAAGAAGAAGATATAACAATTGTAAATATTTATGCACCCAACATAGGAGCACCTCAATACATAAGGCAAATACTAACAGCCATAAAAGGGGAGATCGACAGTAACACATTCATAGTAGGGGACTTTAACACCCCACTTGCACCCATGGACAGATCATCCAAAATGAAAATAAGGAAACACAAGCTTTAAATGATACATTAAACAAGATGGACTTAATTGATATTTATAGGACACTCCATCCAAAAACAACAGAATACACATTTTTCTCAAGTGCTCATGGAACATTCTCCAGGATAGATCATATCTTGGGTCACAAATCAAGCCTTGGTAAATTTAAGAAAATTGAAATTGTATCAAGTATCTTTTCTGACCACAACGCCATGAGACTAGATATCAATTACAGGAAAAGATCTGTAAAAAATACAAACACATGGAGGCTAAACAATACACTACTTAATAATGAAGTGATCACTGAAGAAGTCAAAGAGGAAATAAAAAAATACCTAGAAACAAAAGACAGTGGAGATACAACGACCCAAAACCTATGGGATGCAGCAAAAGCAGTTCTAAGGGGGAAGTTTATAGCAATACAAGCCCACCTTAAGAAGCAGGAAACATCTCGAATAAACAACCTAACCTTGCACCTCAAGCAATTAGAGAAAGAAGAACAAAAAAACCCCAAAGCTAGCAGAAGGAAAGAAATCATAAAAATCAGATCAGAAATAAATGAAAAAGAAATGAAGGAAACGATAGCAAAGATCAATAAAACTAAAAGCTGGTTCTTTGAGAATATAAACAAAATAGATAAACCACTAGCCAGACTCATCAAGAAAAAAAGGGAGAAGACTCAAATCAATAGAATTAGAAATGAAAAAGGAGAAGTAACAACTGACACTGCAGAAGTATGAAAGATCATGAGAGATTACTACAAGCAACTCTATGCCAATAAAATGGACAATCTGGAAGAAATGGACAAATTCTTAGAAATGCACAACCTGCCAAGACTGAATCAGGAAGAAATAGAAAATATGAACAGACCAATCACAAGCACTGAAATTGAAACTGTGATTAAAAATCTTCCAACAAACAAAAGCCCAGGACCAGATGGCTTCACAGGTGAATTCTATCAAACGTTTACAGAAGAGCTAACACCTATCCTTCTCAAACTCTTCCAAAATATAGCAGAGGGAGGAACACTCCCAAATTCCTTCTACGAGGCCACCATCACCTTGATACCAAAACCAGACAAGGATGTCACAGAGAAAGAAAACTACAGGCTAATATCACTGGTGAACATAGATGCAAAAATCCTCAACAAAATACTAGCAAACAGAATACAACAGCACATTAAAAGGATCATACACCATGATCAAGTGGGCTTTAGCCCAGTAATGCAAGGATTCTTCAATATACGCAAATCTATCAATGTGATAAACCATATTAACAAATTGAAGGAGAAAAACCATATGATCATCTCAATAGATGCAGGGAAAGCTTTCGACAAAATTCAACACCCATTTATGATAAAAACCCTGCAGAAAGTAGGCATAGAGGGAACTTTCCTCAACATAATAAAGGCCATATATGAGAAGCCCACAGCAAACATCATCCTCAATGGTGAAAAACTGAAAGCATTTCCACTAAGATCAGGAACAAGAGAAGGTTGCCCACTCTCACCACTCTTATTCAACATAGTTTTGGAAGTTTTAGCCACAGCAATCAGAGAAGAAAAGGAAATAAAAGGAATCCAACTCGGAAAAGAAGTAAAGCTGTCACTGTTTGCAGATGACATGATACTATACCTAGAGAATCCTAAAGATGCTACCAGAAAACTACTAGAGCTAATCAATGAATTTGGTAAAGTAGCAGGATACAAAATTAATGCACAGAAATCTCTGGCATTCCTATATACTAATGATGAAAAATCTGAAAGTGAAATCAAGAAAACACTCCCATTTACCATTGCAACAAAAAGAATAAAATATCTAGGAATAAACCTACCTAAGGAGACAAAAGACCTGTATGCAGAAAATTATAAGACACTGATGAAAGAAATTAAAGATGATACAAATAGATGGAGAGATATACCATGTTCTTGGATGGGAAGAATCAACATTGTGAAAATGACTCTACTACCCAAAGCAATCTACAGATTCAATGCAATCCCTATCAAACTACCACTGGCATTTTTCACAGAACTAGAACAAAAAATTTCGCAATTTGTATGGAAACACAAAAGACCCCGAATAGCCAGAGCAATCTTGAGAACGAAAAAAGGAGCTGGAGGAATCAGGCTCCCTGACTTCAGACTATACTACAAAGCTACAGTAATCAAGACAGTATGGTACTGGCACAAAAACAGAAAAATAGATCAATGGAACAGGATAGAAAGCCCAGATAATAAACCCACGCACATATGGACACCTTATCTTTGATAAAGGTGGCAGGAATGTACAGTGGAGAAAGGGCAGCCTCTTCAATAAATGGTGCTGGGAAAACTGGACAGGTACATGTAAAAGTATGAGATTAGATCACTCCCTAACACCATACACAAAAATAAGCTCAAAATGGATTAAAGACCTAAATGTAAGGCCAGAAACTATCAAACTCTTAGAGGAAAACATAGGCAGAACACTCTATGACATAAATCACAGCAAGATCCTTTCTGACCCACCTCCCAGAGTAATGGAAATAAAAACAAAAATAAACAAATGGGACCTAATGAAACTTCAAAGCTTTTGCACAGCAAAGGAAACCATAAACAAGACCAAGAGACAACCCTCAGAATGGGAGAAAATATTTGCAAATGAAGCAACTGACAAAGGATTAATCTCCAAAATTTACAAGCAGCTCATGCAGCTCAATAACAAAAAAACAAACAACCCAATCCAAAAATGGGCAGAAGACCTAAATGGACATTTCTCCAAAGAAGATATACAGACTGCCAACAAACACATGAAAGAATGCTCAACATCATTAATCATTAGAGAAATGCAAATCAAAACTACAATGAGATATCATCTCACACCAGTCAGAATGGCCATCATCAAAAAGTCTAGAAACAATAAATGCTGGAGAGGGTGTGGAGAAAAGGGAACACTCTTGCACTGCTGGTGGGAATGTGAATTGGTTCAGCCACTATGGAGAATAGTATGGAGGTTCCTTAAAAAACTACAAATAGAATTACCATATGACCCAGCAATCCCACTACTGGGCATATACCCTGAGAAAACCAAAATTCAAAAAGCGTCATGTACGAAAATGTTCATTGCAGCTCTATTTACAATAGCCCGGAGATGGAAACAACCTAAGTGCCCATCATCGGATGAATGGATAAAGAAGATGTGGCACATATATACAATGGAATATTACTCAGCCTTAAAAAGAAACGAAATTGAGTTATTTGTAATTAGATGGATAGACCTAGAGTCTGTCATACGGAGTGAAGTAAGTCAGAAAGAAAAAGACAAATACCGTATGCTAACACATATATATGGAATTTAAGAAAAAAAAAATGTCATGAAGAACCTAGGGGTAAGACAGGAATAAAGACGCAGACCTACTGGAGAACGGACTTGAGGATATGGGGAGGGGGAAGGGTGAGCTTTGACAGGGCGAGAGAGGGTCATGGACATATACACACTAACAAACGTAGTAAGGTAGATAGCTAGTGGGAAGCAGCCGCATGGCACAGGGATATTAGCTCGGTGCTTTGTGACAGCCTGGAGGGGTGGGATAGGGAGAGTGGGAGGGAGGGAGACGCAAGAGGGAAGACATATGGAAACATATGTATATGTATAACTGATTCACTTTGTTATAAAGCAGAAAATAACACACCATTGTAAAGCAATTATACCCCAATAAAGATGTTATAAAAAAAAGAAAAAAAAAAAAGAAAAGATAGCATGATAAAGTGTGTTTGGCTATCATTTTCCTTAGCTTCAGTGATTTCATGGTGCTTAGAAATTGAAGGGAAGCAGTTGATATTTTAAGTTGCAGACTTGCTGTCCACTGAGTTTGCAATGGACCCCTGGGGATATGGGATCACAGACTCAAATGCCTACAGAGCCCAGGCAGGTCATGGAAGTGCATGAAGTGAGCTGGTTGCAAATAAGAAAGAATGGTGGCAGCTGTGGTGAACTGGAAATCTCGTATTCATTCAAAAGGTGGCAGCAGCTACTTCCCTCATGTGATTGTTGCCACAGAGCGAGTCAGACCCAGGGATTTCATGCTGTGCAATTTTAGCCAGAAATTCACATTTCTTGTGAGATTTACTTTTCTGATTTTTAAGACATATGATGGCCAGGTTTAAAAGTGCCTGTAGGCTGGATTTAGCCTCTGCTCAGTCATTTTGCACACAGTGGACCAGCTGTATAAATGTGAAAGAGGAAACAAGGGAAAAGCAAAGAGATTGAGCTAAGAAGACACATGCACATCCATGCTTTTAACCAGTTACAGGTTCATGTCATTGGGAAAACCATAGTAGGTGCATTTTGCTTTCTAAAAATGAAGGCAAGATTAATTTCCTATAAGTATTGTATGTAGTATTACTGTTAAATCCATATTTGAATGGAAAGAGAGCTAGATCTTAAAAGTTGTATTGCAAAACCAAAAGGTGCTACTTTTCATCTGAAATTGTTTTTTTTTTTTTTTTAATGTAACTTGAAATCTCAAGTCTGCCAGGTATAAAGTCCTTTCTTTCCTTTGCCTTGCAACAGGTACAGAATTTCTCAGCCGAGTTTATCGGTATTTTTGTCTCATTTGTCTACAGATAATATATAAAGAGAAGGCCCAGAGAGATTTTTGTATCTAGTTATTACGCTAAGTTTCCACTTGGCAAAGTGAAGTGCCCCAAACATTATGTACTGAAGGTACAGTCTGCTATTTCAAATTTTTAAGTTTCATGTTGGGTTACAGTAATGCTTACCTAAAGTTAACTGTTTTGGGAATGTAGGGAGTATGGCATAGGCAGCTGTAAAAATGTTGGTTTAAGTTGTTAAACATCATTTTAAAAACTGTGTAAATCTAATCAAGTTGGAAATGTGCCTGATGCCACCTGTTTGGTGCTCACCTGTGCTGCTTTGCTTGCTGGGAGGCATGCAGAGGCCTTGGGAAGCCATGAGAGCTAATTGAATAATGGCTCGGGCAGCCGCATAAGTAAATTAGTCCCTCTGTTGAATATATGCTAAATGCTCCAGAAGGTGCATTCTGGCCTCACTTAGTGAACTGAGGTACCATTTGTCTTTCTGCAAGTCTGTTGACCTTCAGATGACTAGGTGGTTTTGTGGAATTCAGTCTTGATCCTAAGTAGTGCACATATGGGAGGGTCTTCACTGAAATTGGTTCAAAAATAATGGTAGAAATGAGCCCAGTTGCAAAGAGACTGATTCACCTCTAAGGTAGAGAAAAGTATGGTGTAGATTTTAAAAAAAAAACACTTGAAATGAGTACAACATAAAAATATATAAAATTGTTAGTAAAAGCGAAAACCAAACCAAACCCAAACCAAAAAAACTCTTAAACCTGAGTCAACTGGCAATGAGTAAGCAAAAACAAACAAAAAAAATTCTTGTGAAGTGGGAGATTTCTGTTCTAGTCAAGGCTACCTACATAGAGTAGCTCAGGACAAATGTCATAAGGAAATGTCTCATGACATTTAAGACAGAGAAACAGAGTATCCTGAAACCATGTGGGGAAACAGGTATTATCTGTGTGGTCTTCCCCATCTGCATCTTTCTGTGTCTTCATCTCTCTCAACTGCCTATTCCTCTTGTACGGTCACTGCCTGGCTACCTCCCCTAAGACTACATCATCTTGTAGCCAGGGTGATTCAGTGATTTATCATCCCAACCAGGACTCTTTGAGTGTGAGAGGGAATGCGATCAGTAATCTGTCCAGGATGGCAGACATAAATTGGAATGTCCCAGGTAAACCAAGATGTAGGATCACTCCTCTTTGGAGCCCCAGAGCCTATCCTGTTTACTAGTATCTGGGTCTTTTGGTCCAGGCTGAGCGACCCGCTGGTCAGCAGCTCATTTTTAACTAATCTGCTGGATAAGACATAGGATCTAATGGTGCAAACAGAACATCAGGAGTTATGAGCAGGGCCGGAAACTCTTAGGGAGTATGGACAGGAAAATAGAGCTGGTAGCTGTCCCAGAGTCAGGGATTCAGCATGTTATAGGACCAGAAATGTTAGATCAGTTGCTTTGTAGTAGCCTTTCACACAGCAGTGTGCTCTGGGAGCAAAAGCTGGGTTTAAGCTTGAATTTCCACCTCTTGCCAACAAAAGAGTTTTCACTGATATCCTTTCCTTAGAATTTTGTTCCTGCTTTGGCTTAGTGACTTATCCCTCTGTCCAGGGCTGACCCCTGATCCTTCTGCTTATTGGAAACCACACAGTTCTCAGATCTTGGTCTTGCCTTGCTGATGGGTGGAGTGTCAGGGCAAGTGTGCTAGGATCCCACAGGGATCAGGCAGCTGGCTCAATATTCAGACAAATGAGACAAATGAGCAAACTGTCCTTACTTTCATAAATGGTGAAGCTCACTATTTTACTAATGTCTTGGTCACTGCTGGTCATCTCAGAAAGTGTTTAAATTGGTTAAAGACATGCATGTAGATTGCCTCTGACATTTGACAAGATTTGTAATCCAGTTATTTTGCATAAGATTCTTAATATTTAGAGATGTGACAGATATACAGAATACTCTCAAATAGCCCTTCCCAGTGCTTTGTATTAATGTTTTGTTTGTACAAAAATAATTTTAGTTAAGTATTACATAGGCTATGAATTATAGGTTTGGTTGCTAATTGTAAGGCTTTGAGAGGAGAGCAAAGCCAAATAAATACATTTGATTTCTTAGAGCTTATAAACATATTTATTTTAAGAGAGGTTGATTGGCAATTGCTTTTAAGAAATGCTAACAAATTTATTTTAAAGAGGAGACAAAAGCACTAGCTTGAAGTTTGGGGAAGCTGTCCATTTTTCTAGTTTTCTCATGTGTACAATAGAAACCTACAGTGTCTTATAGTAATGCTATCTGTGGTGGGCACTCAGAGGACCTACTTTATGTCTCATCACTTCCCAAAGGCTCTGCCCTCTAACTACCATCACATTGGAGACTAGGTGTGATTTTTCGGGGGGGACAGACGTTGTCTATGGTAATGCTCACTGGAGGTTCCAAAATAAGATGCAGTAATAGTAACCCATCTTCTCTTCTTCAGTTCTCCAAACTAGAGGGAGAGACTTTTGGTAAGAGGAGTGAAGGGATCTTTAAATCCAGCAGGTGATTATGCCTTTGGAAAACATTTTAGCAAGGAGTACATTTTTTTTTTTTTTTTTTTGGATGGAGGAGACTTTTGATCTGCAGGCACCATTTGTTTGAAAGATGCCATTAATTCTGTAGAGCCAGGATGACTCCCAGAGGAGAGTAAAGAAAGGCCAGCTGTTGAGAACATAATAAAATTTAAGTGGATGGGCTTCCCTGGTGGCGCAGTGGTTGAGAGTCCGCCTGCCGATGCAGGGGACATGGGTTTGTGCCCCGGTCCGGGAGGATCCCACATGCCGCGGAGCGGCTGGGCCCATGAGCCGTGGCCGCTTGGGCCTGCACATCCGGAGCCTGTGCTCCGCAACGGGAGAGGCCACAGCAGTGAAAGGCCTGTGTACCGCAAAAAAAAAAAAAAAAAAAAAAATTAAATGGTATTCACATTTGCATATTGTCTCCTTTAACTGCTTAGAGCAGAAAAGGTGGGAGGATATGGCTCCGAACCACTGCTCTGGAATAAGGAGATCCCTGTGGGGTATTTCCCAGGGGTCTGAGGGCAGAGTAGATAAGGATAGGGAAACACCCTCAATTGCTAGTAAAAGCCAAGTACCTCGGACACAGCATGGATTATGAGTAAAATGGGAACTCCTTTCAAAGGACACGTTTATCCGCACTGTTTCTGAAGAGAATGGCCTGGTGGAACTGGCATTGTAACTACTCTGGCTGTAAGCCATCGTGTTTTGTCATTTCTCAGCACAATACATAGATGTACTTTTCTCTATCATATAGATATTAACCAAGGACATGACAGTTCCATGCCTCAGCCATGATTCTAACTATTCCACTTTGATTCTCAGACTTGACTTAGGTTCTTTCTTGACAAACCATTACTTTCAATTTTAGCATGTAGTTATACTCAAGGATCAGTTAAAGACTACTCAGACACAGCCTTTCCTTTCTGTTCTGTTACTCCTAAAAGACCAGATTGAAGGGATCTGTTTTTGTTTGCTTGCTTCTCTTAAATAGCTACTATTTACAAGTGATACTGTCTGTGGTGCTTGCCGTACAGAGTTTATTTACCAAGATGTAGCATCTTTCTGTGCCAGGAAAGGGTAATACCTGTCTGGCTGCCTCAGCTGTTCTGGCCACATGTCCCCAAATTATACTGGAAAATCCACAACTGACAATATGATAAGCATGGTATGGATTTTTTTTAAAAGTCAGACTGTAGACATTATTGCAGAGCTGCTTTTGGACTATCTTGAATAATTTACAAATAACCCATCTTAATTCTCTCTAGTCCATCAGCTCAAATTTGCCAGATTAAGGTCTTTTTACTGGGGAGGAAGTAAAAGGTATCTATTCTCCTATAGTCAGTATACAAAAAAGGGAACAAAACTGACCACGTGCCCCCATTCAATTCTGCTTCTCCTGGTTTCATGGTCCTTAGAATCAAGGGTTTATTTTCTCCTATTTATTCCCTAATCAGAGGTGTGTGAACTTAAGTATTTGGGCCCAGTTGGCAGTGAAAGTTTAATTAATCAAAAAGTTCTAGTTAGGTATCACTGGCAGAATCAATTATCTTCGGTTATGATGCAATTTAAGTCAAAATCTGTTCACCGTCTGAATGCCTAAATGTCAGTATTACTGTTCTTTTCTTCTTTTTTTAATGAAGAGGAACATAATATTCACATAAAAAAGTTTCCATACCTTCTTCATTCCTGCTCCCAAAGTTGGATACATGCAAATTGAATTTCAGGAAATTTCCTATAGAGATATATTCTGTGTGTGTTTCCAGAGAAACGCATAGCAGTCTCAGGTATAGGTGGGAACTGATTAGATCATAAGGGTGGAGCCCTCATGAATGAGATTAGCGTCCTTACAAAAGAGACCCCAGGGAGCTCCTTTGCTCCTTCCACCACGTGAGGACACAGACACAAGTCTGTAGTCTGCATCTCAGAAGAGAACCCTCACCAGAACCTGACCGTGCTGGCACCCTGATCTCAGACTTCCAGCCTCCAGAACAGTTCTTAAGGACAACTTTTATTGCTACCAGAGGCTTTTATCATCAATACATGGTTCTGACTGCAATACCTTCTTCAGGCTGCACAGGGAGCTCAGGACCCAGAAGTCATTAAGAGAAATACAGGTAGGCTGGGGAGGCAGGGGGATTAACTTTTATCAAGAAAATCCTGATAGTTTAACATAAAACTAGGGTACTGAATTCAGTTATTAGATGTTACAGACCCAAATCATAGAGCTGCCCCAACATCTAGACAGTCTCTCCTACTGATTATAAATGAGTGAACTGAACAGTTCATTTATAATCAAAATAAATTTATAATCAAAATAAATTTTTGTTATTTATAAGTCACTCCGTCTGTGCCACTCTGTTATAGCAACCCAAACGGACTAAGACAGTGTCTTTAGTGGCTACCAGAGTCCTTTCTTCTGGAGACTGAGGAAAGGGGAGAAATAAACAAATTTATTTTCCTTTTTAAAATGTGATTTTTTTTCTATCTTTATACATCAGGTGGAAACACAGACATTTATTTACACACAGTAATTTAAGCATTAAAATAAAGGTAAGGGTGACTTGTGAAGAGAACATTCTCTTGGCAGCCGTCGTGACAGAATTCACAATAGTCAAGAGTTAATTGATGTTGATTCCTGGACTTGCCAGTATCTGACTTCTAATTTGCTAAATCCCATAAATACATCCCAAACTGGTCAAACTAGAGACCCTGATTTTTGGTTTATCAAATGTGGTCCCTGTGCCAGGATTACAGAGTGGTGATTATAGTGTGTATAATGTAATACAATTGGATTTTTTAAAAATAGCAAACACAGAGCCAATACATCCAAACTAGTATTGATTTTGGAAGGCTATTTATGTATTGCATGAATGCTGGTGTAACACAAAACTTCTTTGGAGCTTCTCTTTCACCTTTTGCTTTGAAGACAATTGGTGAGGTGCACAAGCAGACTATCCTTATTACTTTATCAAAATTTTGCTTTTAAACCCAAAATGGTACTTTGCAACTCACCACACATCCTATTCACTAAATTAGGCAGCCATTACTTTTGGCTGTATTAAAGGTACAGTTTCCCCCAAAGGATAGAGACTTGAAACTGTAGAGAATATTCAAAAGACTATTTATTGGACAAGTGAGTTTACCATAGGCTTTGAAAGCCCAAACAGCTGAGATGCCCAGGACTCAAAGAACTCACAGAGGGGTAACACAAACCACTGCTGGCAATCTCTGAGAACTCAGAGGGAATTGGAGAGGTGCCAGGAGACTAGAGCTGGGTAAATAGTATCCAGTATCATCTTTGTTTTTCAGTGTATCCGAGAATTTATTGTATTTTATTTTACTTTATTATTCCTTTTTTTGTTGAGGACATTTAAGTTCTCTGTTAGCAAAGTTCAATTATATAGGGACTTCCCTGGTGGCGCAGTGGTTAAGAATTTGCCTGCCAATGCAAGGGACACAGGTTCGATCCCTGGTCTGGGAAGATTCCACATGCCATGGAGCAACGAAGCCCGTGTGCCACAGCTACTGACTCTGTGCTCTAGAGCCTGTGAGCCACAACTGCGGAGCCCGTGCGACACAACTAGTGAAGCTCGCGCACTCTAGGGCCCCCGTGCCACAACTACTGAGGTTGTGTGCTGCAGCTGCTGAAGCCTGTGCGCCTAGAGCTCGTGCTCTGCAACAAGAGAAGCCACTGCAGTGAGAAGCCCGCACACCTCGATGAAGAGTAGCCCCTGTTTGCTGCAACTAGAGAAAGCCTGCGCACAGCAACGAAGACCCAATGCAGCCAAAAAAAAATTTTTTTCAATTATATAATACATGTTAACAACTGTAGTCACCACGTTATACATTAGGCCCTCAGGCCTTATTCATTTTATAGTTGAAAATTTGTACCCCTTTACCAACCTCTCCCTATTTTCCCCACCCCTTAGCTCCTGGCAACCACTTTTCTACTGTCTCTTTCTCTGAGTTTGACTTTTTTAAAAAAAGGTTTCCAAATATAAGTGATATCATATAGTATTTGTCTTCCTCTTTCTGACTTATTTCACTTAGCATAATACCATCAAGGTCCATCCATGGTGTTGCAAGTGGCAGGTTTTCCATTTTTCTCGTGGCTGAATGATATTCATATATATATATCATATCTTCTTAATCCATTCATCTATTGACAGATGAATTGAAACAGTTTCACCAAGTTCATTTATCATTTCCCCAAATTTATTGAATTCACATTTTCAACCTGTTATTGGGTGGCTGTTATGTTAGCACTATGTTCTGAAGACTAGAGATAAATAAGGCTTGACACCGTGCCCCCAAACCATGCCCTGAAAGAGTTTGATATAGAGAGAGAGATGGACACTTTAAACATTGAGAAATTGGGTAAAATGTGAAATAAGATGGTAAGCTGAGAGCATGAGATGAGAGCACAGGTTCTGGTCCCTAGCTACACATGAAAACTAACTGGAGGCTTTTGAAAAAAGTAGAGATGCCTTCTCCCCACTACCAGAACATTGAATTTCTCAGTATAGGTGGAGGGTCCAACGTCTACATTAAAAAATTCTTCCTAGAGAAGAATTCTGGTTTGTAGCCAAGTGTTGAGGCCCCCTGTGTTGCAGCAGTTCATTCTGCCTATGGGTGTTGTAGAACACAGCAGTGAAGAAATGCTCATTGAACTGAATCTTGGAGAATGAATAGGAGTTTCATGTCAGAAGGTAATCCAAACAGAAGAGACGGACAGGGGTTTCAAAGTCAAGAAGCCAGGCCAGGCCCAGGTTGAACTGGGAATGTGTAAGCACTTCAGCAGCACGGTGGGCGCGTAAGGGTGTAGTGCAGGTCTTATGTGTGCAGGAAATGGGGGCGAGGAGGGCGCGCACACAGGGGTGGACAGACCTGAGGGACTGGAGCTCATGGTGAATCCAGACTGGGTGGGCGTTAGGGATCCCATGTGGGCTGTAGGAGAGAGACCCGGTCACAGCACCAGCAGTGGAGAGGAGAGACCCCAGGCAGCGAGGACCACTGGGCAGGACTTTGAGAGACATTTCTAAGGCGGAAGTCACAGAATTTGACCACTGTGCATGCTGTGTTATCTATTAGTGATATCACTTCTGGTATTCTCTGAGCCTTCACTTCTGTATTTTTTTCCTCACACAGTAGAAAGCATTCCCTTGTATACACATATCCCCAGTTATTTTACCTTTTCTCTATACACTTAGGGAATACTAAATATGAAAACAAAGAAAACTTGTCACTATAATGATAGAATGAGATTTTATATATATACTCACTTATATACATATATATTTTGTATTCACATATATTTTATTTTTCATATCATCAACAATCACCTTCCTCAGAGCACATACTGAGAATAAGCCTATGAACTTTGTTAGCACCGTACCAGGAGAATTCAGTGAGCCCGGACTCTGCCTGTGTTCCCTTATGGTCTCAAACTTGACATTTCTGAATGCAAATATGTCTGACAAGTGTAAATAAGGGTGTCACACCTCAGAGTAGTACCCATTCCCACCTCGCCGTTCCTTATCATGCGTGTGTTCAGAGGTGAACACGCCGTTTTCATCTTCTAATAGCTTCTCAGTTGGAATTTTGTGAAGAGTACAGTAGTGAGTGCTGTGGTTTCCAAGATGTAGAAATGGATCTGCTTTCTTCTCCTTGCAGAATTCAGCGCATTTTCAAATACCTTGAAAAGATGCCGGCATGAGGAAAAGGAATACTCAGTGTTCAGCCAGCGGACAGAAGAGGCGTCTGCCATACAGTACTTCCAGGTCAGGGGAGCGGTCCCAGGTGGAGCTGAGTCGTTTCAGAGTGACACACACCTGTGAATATACCTGGGCGAGGCGGTGGGTGGAGAAGAGAGTGCAGCGGTGTTTTCTTTTTCTTCTGCCGCGCTGTGCGGCATGTGGGATCTTAGTTCCCCGACCAGGGATCCGAACGCATGCTCCCTGCCTTGCAAGCGGGGAGCCTTAACCACTGGACCGCCAGGGAAGTCCCGAGAGTGCAGCGGTTTTTACTGTGTGGTCCTCTGACCAGCAGCAACAGCATCACCTGGATTGGGATCTTGTCTCTGTCACTTAGCGAGTTGTCAGGACTCGGGCTCAGTTTCCTCAGCTGAGGAACATACTTCATTTGTTGTGGTGATTTAATTTGATTAGAGGATGTATGTGAAACACTTAGCATGGTGCCTGGCACATAGAAAACTCTACCAAATGGTGGCCATTACAATGATGGTATTTATTACTCACTGTCGATGCTCATGGATTTATACGTACCACGTCACCCAACCGGCTTGCCTCAGGATCACCACCGTCACTGCCTTCTACCACACCCCACCCTCTCCTGGGATTTCTATCCAAGGCCCATCTTTCTCTCTAGGCTGATGGGACTCATCAGGGCCGTCCCTTTTGGCCCTGGCCCCTTTCTCTCTCACTTACCTCTGTTATTCTTGATCTGTGCTCTCTCAGCCTCTGCTTTGGGAGGGGGGACCCTGGGCACCAATCTGGTCAAGATCTAGGTCTGAATCCGCTGTATGGATCAAAGTTCTGAGGTCTCCTTAGAGTTGTGGGCCTTACAAATGGGGCCAGTGTGGACAGGCCCTGGGTGTCCCAGCGCCTCGGCCCCCCGCTGTGTTAGACCAAGCCCGCCTTGACCCAGGTGGCTGTAAGAGCCAAGTACCCTTGAAGGTCCTGCCTCGTGGCGTGTTTACCCTCCCTGTCCTTCTCTCTCCCTTACAGTTTTATGGCTGCCTTTCCCAGCAGCAGAACATGATGCAAGATTTTGTGAGGACAGCCACCTACCACAGAGCCATCCTCCAGAACCACACTGACTTTAGAGATAAGGTAATGGTGGCGGCAGGTTATTAATCTCAAACCATTTGAAGAAGCCTTGTCAAAAACTAGGCTGAGCATTCAGCTTCGATAGAATTACCATACGACCCAGAAATTCCACTTCTGACTGTATACCTAACTAACTGAAAGAATTAAAAGCAGGTGTTGAGGTAACTGTTGGTACGTGAATGTTCATGACAGCACTATTCACAGTAGCCAACACGTGGGAGCTTTCCAAATGCCCATCAACTGACCAATAGATAAACAAAATGTGGTATATCCATTTGATGGAATATTATGAATATTGTTTATATTGATATTATTCATAAAAAGAATGTAATGCTGATGCACGCTGCAATGGGGATGAACCATGAAAACATATGCAGTGAAAGAAGCCAGCTACAAAAGCACATATGATTCCATTTATAGGAAACATTCAGAATAGAAATCCATAGCGAGAAGGCAGACTAGTGGTTCCCAGGGGCTGGGGGAGGGGGACTTGGTGGGTACAGGCTTGCCTTTTGGGGTGATGAAAATGTCTCGACAGAGGTAATAGTTGCATAACATAGTAAATGTACCAAAACCCGCTGCATTGTACCCTTTAAAATGGTTGATGGTTAATTTTATGTTATGTGAATTTTACCTCAGTAAAGAAATTAAGTTTTGAGAGCCAGGAACTCAAGAGACTAAATGCACTATGCTTTGGGGCACAGGACAGGTTAGGAGCTGTATTGCTACATAATGAATAGCCCTTATTGTGTCACTTTATTTCAGTTTTCTTTTTTCATGGACTCCACAAGTGCCTGCATTTATTTCCTTCACAACATGGATCCGAATGGTGAACGATTGCTAACACTCTGTGCAGGTGTTGTCCCTTATTTTCCTACCTGCTAAACAGCCGAGGTGTTCAAGATACTATACAGCTCATCTCAGAAACAGGATCACTGGTCAGTGAATCAGCAGTCATGGGGTCTAGTTTCATATTTTCCCATTTAAGTAGCTCTGTGATCTTAGGCAAACACTAGATTTCTCTGGGCCTCACAGTCTCTTCTATTGCCATAGTAATTGTAGACCTGTGGCCTTTGAGATTTGCAGCATTAATTCCCCAGGAGGAATGTGGTAGAACATTGAAACAAGGATCCCAATCCCTGCATCCACACCCATTTGTGAAGTTGTACAGCTGCTCCTTTCATGAAGAGATAGTTTAGTTTTTTATTCCTTATCTCTGTGCAATCCTTGGGATGTACTTTGATCAACAGAATGTGATAGAGGTGACGTTGTGTGAGTTTCAGAGCCTAGGCCTTCATGAGCCTTGTGGCTTCTGGGCTCACCCTGGTGGAACCCTGAGACCACCATACTGTGACGAAGCCCTGTCTAGCCTGCTGGGGGTTGGGAGGTCACTTGGAGGAGTGAGGCAGTCCAGTCAATAGCCAACACCAACTGCCAGGCCAATCACTGAGGCCAGCCTGGACCTTCCTGTCCAACCAGCCCTCCAGCTGAATGCAGGAACATGAATGAGTCTAGGCAAGACCAACCGAGAAACTGCCCAACCCTCTCACAGAGCTGGGAGAAATAATACGTTGGTTCTCGTTCAAACCACTAAATTGTGTTGTGGTTTATGATGCTGAAATAGTTAATTAAAGTAGAGAGAAGACACACGAAAAAATAGTGATAAATAGGCCCCCAGCTAGAAGTTGATTTGCTCGTGGGTTGCTTTCTGCTGTCATGTCCATTCTGCTATAGAGCCGTCAGAGAATTCTTAATTTTGGTTATATTTTTTCAATTCCAGAATTTCCATTTGGCTTTTCTTTATGTCATACATTTCTTGACTGAGACTATTTATTTTTCCCTTGATTTCAGTAGTGTTCATGATTGCTGCTTGGAGCTTTATTATAATAGCTACTTGAAGGTTTTTGCCAGATAATTGTAACATCTGTGTCACTGCTGTGTTTGCTTCAGTTGATTATCTATTCCCAGGGAATTGATATTTTCCTGAGTCTTCCTATGCCAAGGAATTTTAAATTGTTTTCCATACATTTTGAATATTACGAGACTCTGGGTCTTGTTTAAAGCCTATGGAGAGAGTTAATATTTCTGATTTAGGATGGATTCAACCTGGTTAGGTTCGGACTGCGTGTTCCATGCCACTAGTTGATTTTCCAAGGGCTCTGGTTCCCGTGTCATTTCACTTTTCAGAGCCTTAGCAGTGCAGCTGGGCTCTGTTCCATGTGCATGTCACTGGATGGTCAGTCTGGCACCTAGGCAGAGTTCTCAGAGTTTTGATGTGCTAATGATCAGGTCCATGCATGTATAGTTTGAGGGGTGAGTACAGGAATTTATTTTAAAAAATACTTTATGGGGTTTCTTTGCCCAGTTCCTTCCACTCCATGATCTCCCTGATACTTTCTGGTTCCCTGGGACCCCTTTTGAGTCTCTGGACAAAAAGCTCACTCTGCCGTGCACGTCTCGCCTAGGTATCGCCAAGCAGAGAGAGGACAAAGAGAGGGGAAAAAAGCAGTGGGGCTTGGCCCCAGTTTTTGGGAACTATGGCACCATTGAAGGCAGAGAGAGTTTCCTCTGTCTCATAGTTTGGGCTGATGTGATGCTACGACCCCCACAAGGTTTCTGGGGGCTGGAGCATAGAAGAAGGGAGGAAAGGGATGGAAAAGAAAGGGGGGGGGCAAGGAAGAGGAGGAGAGGGGAGGGGAGAGGAAAAGAAAAAAGAAGAGCAAGGGAAGAACAATTTCCACACTCTCTTTGAACATTCGGAGTTCCCCTTCTCGCAGCTGGAGCCGGAACAGAGGACACCTCCCGCAGCTCTCTTGCCCGCACCCTGGTGTCCATTTCTGATGTGTTGAGTTCAGGCCACGGGTGAGGGTAAGGGGGTATGGATCAGTAGTATTTCAGGTTCTGATCCTCTTTCCCAGTCTCCCTGCTACCATTGACTTTTCAGAGGCTTCAAGTAGCTGCTCCATGCATTCCGTCCAGGTTTTATAGCTGTATTCAGTGGGAGAGTCAGGGTAAAGTGGGCTTTCTCCTGCTTACGCAAAACTGGACATTTTCAAAAAGTCAAATGTAGGTACTCTGGTGGATGAGTGTGTTGGTAAGAGAAAAAGATAAGGCCAGAAATGGCCATGCTTGACCAAAGGGTCTCATATGTCTTGAGGTACCAGGACCCTTGCTTTGCCAGTGGGGCATTCCTGGTGAACAGTGAGGAAGTAATAAGCATTCCTAATGAAGATGACCAGGTTATGGTAGGTAGGCAAGGTGAGGATGGAGGGGAAAAGCTTGTTTCTTTTGACACCTTACCTGGTCTTCAAGGCTGTGGATAAGCAGTCTTACTGACCTAAGTCTTACAGGTTTCTCATCAATTAAAATAATTCAACTCTCAACTGTTGATTGTAATACTTTTATTTGGGGAAATTTCTCTCCTTCTGAAATTGCTTAGCTTTTTTTTTTTTTTAAGTTTTTTTTTGATGTGGACCAATTTTTTAAAGTCTTTATTGAATTTGTTACAATATTGCTTCTTTTTTTTTTTTTTTTTTTAATGTTTTGGTGTTTTGGCCACAAGGCATGTGGGATCTTAGCTCCCCGAGGGATCGAACCCACACCCCCTACATTGGAAGGCCAAGTCTCAACAACTGGGCCGCCAAGGAAGTCCCGAAATTGCTTAGTTTTAATCTATAATCTATTTTCTATTTTCTATATTATCTATAATCTGTTTTTAATTCTGGTTATAGCTTCTAAAGACCACTCCCCCAAATTACTTGCATTTGATGAGTTTTTCACAGAGTTTCATATAGATTTTGTCGTTCATCTGTAAAAACAAAGACATTGGACCAGATCATCTCTAAGGTCACTCCCACCTCTAAACTCATTTGATTCTACAAAATACCTTTTTCCTGCCAGCCTGAAATGGGTTTTTCTGCCAATGAAATAAAATAGGCATCCATCTGTTGGGGTTTATGAAGGTGATAATTAATCACATGACTGATAATTAATTATATCCCTTTTCCCCTCTGAGTTCTGAACCAGTTTAGAAATAGACACAGATGTCAGGTAGAAATCACAATATCAGCTTTATTTTTGGTAATGCTGTTTGCAGAATGGGGCTTGGGCCTGTATCCACATAAGGCTTCCTACCCCTTTTTTCCCCCTCAAACTGAACTTTTCCTCTCACTGGTATGCTGAACATGTGGTCTCCCCAGACAAGTCCACAGCCTGCCCAGCAAGCTTCCACCTGGGGGACTCAAGAGCACATGCTTGGGTGGAGGATCGGCAGGCTGGCCCTTTCCAAGTACCAGCACTATGCAAGCTCAAACCATTTTCCAGCATCACCAGCCAGATAAGTCACTCCTATTAGGAGATAAAAAGAGGAAGGGGAGATGACCTCTCTTGCTTCTAGTACTGCCCACTCCTGGGAGTAAGTATCTCCTCCCCACTGGAAACTGAAGGAACAAATTGTGTCAGTTTTAATGTCCCAGGAATCCCCTCAGTCCTAGACAGACTAGGATAGTTGGTCACACTAACTCCAAATCTATCAAATCCACCACAAATCCAAAATGTTTAAAACTCCTTTTCTGTTTGCTTCATCATACAGAAGACCCTCCTTGAATGACCCCTCAGTCCATGGAGGACGCTACCTTTTTACTAAGCTCTTGTGTTCTTTCTCATTGAAATTGGTTACCTAAAAGGGCATGGGTTTAGAATGATCAATACCAATGGCTATTATTTATTGAGCAACTCAGGTATCTGCAAGCACCATGCTGAGAGCTTTCCATACAGTGTCTGTCTCAGTTCAGGCTGCTATAACAAAAATACCATAGACCGTGTGTCTTAAACAACAAACACTGATTTCTCATAGTCCAAGATCAATGTGCCTGTAGAGCTGGTGAAGGTTCATTTCCTGGCTTGTAGACAGCAGCCTTCTCGCTGTATCCCCACATGGCTGAGAGAGAGAGGAAGCAAGCTCTCCTCTGTTTCTTCTTATAAGGGCACTAATCCCATCATGAGGGCTCCACCCTTGTGACCTAATTACTTCCCAAAGGCCACATACTCAAATACCATCACATTGGGGATTGGGGTTTCAACGTGTGGATTTTGGAGGGCACAAAAATTCAGTCTATAGCAGTTTCCTTTGATCTTCATTACAACTTTATTAGATAAAGACTAATATTTTTGCCATTTTAGAGATGAGAGAACTGAGACCTGGGAATGTTGATAATTTACCTGATTTTATACAACTGATAAATGAGAAAGCCAGAATTTGAACCCAGTTAACCTTACTTTAGAGCCCATGCACATAACCTGTGAAAGGCACTGCCATGGGAAGGTGGGTTGAAATTGCCAAGAGAGACTTGTGTTTCGCTGGGCTTAAGGGTGGAGTGAAAACATTGTGATTACTTAAACATCCCCATGCAGGTATGAGGCAGCATTGCACTGTGGTTATGTGCATGAGTTCTGGAGCCAGAGAGCTGAGTTCAAACTCCAGCTTGGCCACCTGCTGTGCATGTGCCATAGACCTTTATCCTGTGTGCCTTGAGGTCTTGAACAGGTTATCTAAAGTCTCTGGGCTTCAATTTCCTTATCTGTGAGCATAGCAGCTGCCTCCTAGAGTCCTTGCAGGATCAAGATGATACAATGCATAGGAAGTGCTTAGTATATTGCCTAAAATATCAACTCAGTCCATAATAGCAAGTATTATTATTATTGATGGTCTTGGGGATGGTGCTATAGTTTCTACCGCTGCAATAATTTTAAATCTTTCAAATCTTGATTTCTTCATTCTGCCTCCTCCATGCAGTTTTAATGAAAATCCTCTCTTGGCCAGAGCACTGCTGGCTGAGAACCCCATTTGGAATCTATCCAGGAAACTGAGGCTGCTGGAACCCACCCCCTCCCCCTCCTCAGAGTTTCTGTTAATTGCCATATGGCTATTTTTAGTTTCTTTTGCCTGTGCACTTGGAACAAGCAGGGAAAGTCCATCCTGCTGAGGGTACTGGGTTGTGTGAGCCGCAGGGTTTTAATTTGGAAATGTTTTGACACTTCATTTGTCAGGGCACCAGTTGCTGGAAACTTGTGAGAGTAAGCAGGAGCCGGGAGCTTATTATTTTTTTAAAATCAGCATTTTCACTAAAGGAGAGAATTCCCAGTGGCAAGAGCTGCTTAGTGCATCCAAAAGTGAGGCTTGGCTTAGGCAGAAGGGATTCAGGGATTTGAAAGCTTAAAAGGAAACATAAATAACTACAACAAACATGCAAAGCAACCTGTTCAGATTGTCAGCTGATACTCAGATTTGCAGAGCCTGAGCTTCCGGCTCTTCCAGTTTGAGTTTTCTTTGGTGTGGACTTATCGTCAGTTTGGTCGAATGTCCTTGAGTCCATCTCTGATCCTGCTCTGAAATTCTCTGACCTTAAAACACTGCTACTGGTTTATTTGGTTAACCTGGCACACTAATGAGGCCCAACCTTAATCACTGATGGAATCAAGGCTGTAACACAGGCCTGCCGGGTAGTCGTGCTGGCATGTGTTAAAACAGGTCTTGCTTCCTGAAAAAAATTTTAACCTCTTTAATGAGGTATGAAGCACGTACAAAAAGCTGTACATATTTAACGTATACAACTTGATGAGTTTAGGGATAAGTATACACCCATGAAACTATCATCACGATCTAGGCCATAACCATATCCATCACTTCCAAAAGTTTCCTCCTGTCCTCTTTATTTATAATGATAACTATTATTATTATTTTGTGATAAGAACACTTGACATAAGATCCAATCTCAGCAAATTTTTGAGGAATAAATACAGTATTGTTAACTGTAGGCACTAAGCTGTGAAATAGATGTCTAGGAAGTAAGAATTATTCATCTTTTTTTAAAATAAATTTATTTATTTTTGGCTGCGTTGGGTCTTTGTTGCTGCGTGCGGGCTTTCTGTAGTTGCAGCGAGCGGGGGCCACTCTTCGTTGTAGAGCGCGGGCTTCTCATTTTGGTGGCTTCTCTTGTTGCGGAGCACAAGCTCTAGGCGCATGGGCTTCAGTAGTTGTGGCACGTGGGCTTAGTAGTTGTGGCTCACAGGCTGTAGAGCGCAGGCTCAGTAGTTGTGGCGCATGGGCTTAGTTGCTCCGTGGCATGTGGGATCTTGCCGGACCAGCGCTTGAACCCGTGTTCCCTGCATTGGTAAGCGGATTCTTAACCACTATGCCACCAGGGAAGATCAAGAATTATTCATCTTGCATGACTGAAACTTTGTACCCTTTGACTAATACTTTCCTGTTTCCCTCTCTCCCCAGCCCCTGGTTACCACCGATCTACTCTCTGCTTCTAAGAGTTTAACTCTTTTAGATGCTTCATATGAGTGAAATCATGCAGTATTTGTCCCTCTGTGTCTGGCTTATTTCACTTGGAATGATGTCCTCCAGCTTCACCCATGTCGTCTGTCACATATGGCAGGATCTCCTTTCTTCTAAGGCAGCACGGTATTCCATTGTGTGCGTATGCCACAGTATCTTTATCCATTCTTCAAATCCTCCACATCTCGCTGCTGAGTGCTGTTAACCATTGACAGCAGCATCCTCATTTAGAACTGTGGAGGGAAGTGGGAAGAAAGGAAGTAACTCACGACTCCTGCTAGGTTCTTTGCATATCTTATCTCATTTTAATCCTTGCATGTTAGTCAGGGTTCTAAGCTGCCAGCATCAGAAACCAACTCTGCTAATTTAAGAACAAAAGAAAAAAGAATTTCCGAAAAGGATATAGGATCATCAGAGAGCTAGGCGTGGAGGCTACAAGGAGAAAAATAATTTCCAAAATCATGCTGCAGAATTGATCTCTGGGAGACATCCATGCAGCCAGACGTGGGCACCGCAACCTGCATAGGCTTCACCCGCTGCTACCCTGGAGTGTTGTCCTTAGAACCTTTCTCTGTTGTGCTGCTGGAACCGGGAGGTGGCCATGACCGCACCTGAGTGGATTCTGTGCTGTCCTGCGTCTGCACACTGTCAGCTTCACAGTGCAAGGTGCATCTTATCAGGAGAGCCCCGGTCATGCCTGTGCTTTAGCTTCAGGGATGCTGGAAAAGAGCAGCAGACACCTGTAATTTCCCAAGTGGGAGGCTGGTGCTGCCCCAGAAGTGGGACATTCTCCAAGCACAGGAAGGGGGTTCAGATGGTGAGAGGCACAGAAGAAAGGTAAACGCCCGCCACACCACACGACAAAAAAATTCAAGATATATTGTTAGCCTGATAGTATAGAAAAGGGACCAGGGCTACATAAATTTAACTAACTTGCTTGAAGGTACACGACTGCTAAGTGGTAGAGCTATATGCGAACTCACATCTGCCGGGACTGCACAGTGATTTGGGGAGCAACATAAAGCCATTCTCTATATGTTTTAGGTTGATAATCAAACTGATATTTTATTTTATCTCTGTGATCTTTGGAACGTGTATGGGGGCAGGATGTGATAGTGAAAAATGATCTCTGATACATCTATATATCTCTGCCTGTCTAGTGTGTGTGTGTGTGTGTGTGTGTGTGTTTCCCTATGGCTTGGACTTTGGAGGCTGTTTTAGTTTCCTAGGGCTGTCATAACAAATTACCACAAACTAGGTAGCTTAGAACAGCAGAATTTTATTCTCTCACAGTTCCAGAGGTCAGAAGTCCAAAACCAGGGTGTCAGCACGCCCATGCTCCCTCTGAAGGCTCCAGGGGAAGATCCTTCCTCGCCTCCTTCTAGCTTCTTGAGGCTGCTGGCAGTCCTTGGTGTTCCTTGACTTGTAGATGCACCACTCCAATCTCTTCTTTGTCACATGGCATTCTCCCCATGTGTCTATGTCTCTAATGTAAATTTCTCTCTCCTTGTAATGACTCCAGTCACAATGGATTTAGGGCTCACCCTAATCCAGTATGACGTTATCTTAATTTGCTATATCTGTAAAAACCCTATTTCCCAATAAGGTCACATTCACAGGTTCTGGGTAGACATGAAGTTTGGAGGACACTATTCGACCTAGTACCGAGGCCAAGGTTCACGTTAGGTCATATATCACAAAAACTCATCCCTGGGATAAATTCTCTGTAATACAGGTGAGGAGAAAGAGGTAGAAAATGGATGTTGGTCTTAACTGATCTCTTTGGCCCCTTAAGCTCTAAGGGGGTGTCCACATAGATTTCCTGAATGTGAGTAAAGCAGATGGTGTGTCTGTGCCAGGATTCTCCTGAGCTTGAATAAAATCTGCTCCTGTAAGAGTACTGGAGAAAGATGCCAGAATCAGCAGAGGAAAATGCTTTCATTTGGTATGAAAGCAAAGTGCAGCTTTCAAGGAGAGCCAAGAAGACTGAATAAACAACGATCACAGACTTTCAGGGCATTTGGGAAAGAGGGAGCTAGGGACTTTAATGCAGTAGATGGATTTTCTAGTCAAGATATCTATGCTCCAAGCCTGTCTCTGTACCTTTCAAGATGCTGACATGTGACCTTAATCTCTTTGGGGTTAATTTTAAAATGGGATAAAAACACTTAACACATGGTGGCTATAAGAATTCAGTGAACTGCTATACCAGAATCTCAGCACAGCATCAGAATTCTGCGGACATACTGGGAAATTTGAATCAGAAATCACTGGCACTTAACTGGGCTTATTAGGGTAAACTAGGTTATGCTGCTGTAACAGTCAACCCCCAGACCTCAGTGGTTCAAACCAATAGAGCTTTATATCGTGCTCATTTAATCCATTATAGGTTAGCGAAGGGCTGCATTTTGTCTCATTCTCACTCAAGGACCCAGGCTGAGGAAGCAGCCTCCATGTGAAACATGACTAGTCCCTGTTGCAGAGGGAAGCGGAGCGTGGCAGAGCACACTCCTTGTTCTTATATCTTCCACCTGAAAAGGACCCATGTTCACTTCTGACCACATTACATGGTCCAAAGCAAGTCATGTGGTCACTCCTAATTCCCAGAGAGCAAGGGATACAATTCTACCATGTGCCCATAAGGAGAACCAGAAATATCTGGTAAGTGGCACTAATGACTATCATACCAGATGCCACTCTTGCAAAATCATTAAAGAAGGGACAGATTGCTAAGGTGAAATTCGCAGTGCCTCAGCTCTGCATGGGAGGGAACTAGGAAAAAAAGAGGTTTGAAACAAATCAATATTTCACTGGTATGGTTTTACTGGCTAACTCACTGTGAACTTCTGCCTGGTGGATTCTCTTCCCACTACAGTTAAGGCATTTCAGAAACATCTTAGGGTTGAATTTCTAAACCTTTCCCATTCCCTCTAAGACAGTGCAATGACTGACTTTGTTAAAGGCTTATATAGAAGACTCTATGCAACAGTAACTTCTGAAGTAGATGTCTTTGTCTTAAAATCTGCTTTCCAGGGTAAAAATGTAAGTGGATAAATAGGATAAAGTCAGTAAAAAGGAGTTAAATTGCTGTGCTAGAACCTGGTCTTTTCCAGCACTGAACCAGGAATTGGGCATTGATGAACTTAAGAGCTTGTGCCTGTATCTTCTTTTTGCTCGATTTCCTAAATCTGAGGTACTGACACACTCAACTCCAGAGTGATGACTTAGGTTTAGAATTTAGAAGTTCAGAAACCCGGAAAAGACAGAATCACAGAAAAATGTCAGTAAACATGTTGAATTTTGTTTAAGTAGCACCATTTTCTTAGCCTCAGTCCCGTAAATCACAGATCATGCAGCAAAGGCTTACGTGGTAGTATTTTCTTAGGGAGGGCAATCTCAGTGGAGCAGGAGAGAGGCAGAGCAGACGGGGGGAGAGCAGGTGTGAGGGAGGGTGTTACTGAGCTTGCCACAGCTCGATGAGAGACTGATCACTCGGTGTCACCGGACATCATCAGGGAGGTCCTATGAAGCCACTCTGTCTTCAAACAGTTCATCGGAGGAGAAAAGGAGAATGACTTCTCCATTGGCTGCCATCTCCCACTGGTGGAGCACGCCCCCGCAGGGTGTTAACTCCCTACTCTTCATGGTGCACGTGCATGCGTGCCAAGTGGGTACTGTCGTGCCTGCCTCATGCCTCAGCTGGGACAAGGGCACTGCGGTAGGAGGCAAGGGACAAAGTGCATGTGGTGTGAGTGAGGTGGGCACTGTTTCATTGTACCCGTGAGCAATGTGAGGGAACAGGAGAAGCCTCCGCAGCAAACTCCTTCAGCTGTAGCAGCAGCAGTGAAACTCTGCTCCATGTTTCAAAGACCAGTACAAGCAATTCCTAGGGCCACTCTGGCCGGCCAGCAAGGCGAGCGTTCCATTCTGGCATGCTACAAAAACTGAAGGTGTTATAAATATCCCCCAAGCCAGGAACCTGGGAGTCAGGCTAGACTTTTTCTTTTCCTTTCCAGTTTCCAAATTCTTTAGCTTCTTTTAATCCAGCATTTTTGCAACTCCTCTTCCCCTTTGTCCCACAGCTGGTTCTTCATTCTCATTGTTACTATATCTTTCCTGGAGGATTGCAAATGTTTTCCGATTAGTTTCCCTACTTGTCCCAGTTAAGATAGCTTTGGCCTCCAGCAGGAGGAAATCCCTACTTAAATTGGCTAAAATGTTGGAGGTAGTATGATTCTGAGGTGTTTTAATTCATTTTCTCTGAGCATCACATTTCAATTTAACCACGTCCAAGAAAGAAGAAGCATCTTTCTTACGTCTGTCTTAGAAGGGGGAAAACCTTTCCAGTAGCTCCCAACAGATTTCCCCTCAGGTCTCATTAACATTTTATCACACACGCAAGTGTAGTGATCACTGGCAAGAGAAACGGAACCACTTACGATTGCCCTGGACCAATCAGGATCCCCTCCCTGGGACTGGGGATGGTTAACCACACAGAGGAGGATAAATACTCAATAAAGTGAGGTTCTGATAGGAAGTAAGAAAGGACTGATGTTAATTCGGAACCACCAGTGTCTGCACTGCACCCTCTGATCCTGTGCCCTCCAGCCCACGCCACCACTATGATGCTGAAACACAACTATGAAATAATTCTTCCACTGAAAACTCTTCTGTGATCCTTCTTTGCTTAAGGATTAAGTCCAAGCTCTTAGTGTCGTATACAAGACCATCTACAAGCAAGCATCAGCTTTTGCTCTTGCCATGTTAATTTCTCAACCATGCCCCCCACTTGTACCTCTAACACACGCATCATGCTCCTGAGAAGATTTGCTGCCTCCCAGACATGACTGGCTCTACCATTCTTGGGTGCCTTTGTTTAGACTGCTCTCAGTCTGGAGCTCTTGCCACCCCCTCCATTCAGATGGCACACGTAGACTTACCTCTTGATTTTCACTCCTCGGGTCATCTCAGTGAAGTCTTTCCAGAATCCTTGGTAGAGTAGACTAATCCTCCTTCATAGTTTCACTGGGTCCATTATGTAATACTATCCTTGCCACTGTAACACATCATTATGCTTCTTCCTACTAGGCAGTCACGTTATTTTCATCTTTGCATTCCCAGCATCTAGCAGCATTTGGCACAATGGGTAATAGAAGGCACTTTTGATGTCTGATGAATGATTGAGTGCCTGAGGGTTTAGAGCTGAGTGACCTAGTCTGAGTCTATTGGCAGCATATGAAGGGGGTTAATCATGGAGAGAGAAGGTAGGAGTGATTAGCATCTTTGTATTTTCTGTAATAATAGAGAAAAATAGTTGGAGAACTGGTGAAAGGGTGGTTAAAAGATTGGTGAAGGGTTTATCCTCTGCCAGAAGACCAGGTGGAATGAAACAAGGGTGCTCATAAGTATTATTTATTCATTATTTAAATACAGGCAACCCTTTTGTTGAAAGCAAGTTTCACTGCACAGAGATGCAGAGTTCTGTCTTATGGGGAGCTATCACAGCAGAATTCTTCTGCCGTAGAGAAAGTTCTAATTATCTGAACAAGATTTAAGCCTAAGCTGCCAAGGCCATCAAGGGATGTCTTCTGCAACTCTTGAAGTGATTTGGAATTTTCCTTCTTTGACAAACCCTAGAGGAAGAGATGTGATGGACTGCAAAAGGCTGTGTAGTTCTCTCATTCTGTTTCTGCTTGGAAGCTGTTCAGTCACCCTGTTGGCCAACAATTTGGATGTTGGAATAGTTGGGCGCAGTCTGTGGGGTAGGGAGCCCACGGCAGGTAACTATGATGATAAAGTACATGACAATGGAAGAGCATGGGGTACTTGTAACTTGGGGTGATTCAGTGGAGATATCTACAGATATAATAAAATAATGGCTGGAAGAAGCAGCAATGGCTGTGGAAGTGCCAAGTGGGTAGGACACAATTTCGGAGTGTAAGGCATACAGAAATGACAGTTGGGGTATTGCAATTCAGAGCAGCCGTTGATATGCTCAAGCAAATAAAGAAAGAATGAATAAATAATAAATGGCATAACTGGAAGAATTGAGTGTGGGATAATCAGGACCTCAGTATTGGAAGACAGTTATAAAACTGTAGGGTGAAAAGAAGGCTAAATAGGACAAACATTACTGTAGCCTGAACAACACAGAAAATAGAATTGAAAATGAAGGGAGTATCTAAGAGCATAGGGTTTCAACTAGGTACGTTTGTTTTTATCTCATCTCTGCCATTTATTTATTTTATTTTATTTTATTTTATTTTATTTTTTGCGGTACGCGGGCCTCTCACTGTTGTGGCCTCTCCTGCTGCGGAGCACAGGCTCCAGACGCGCAGGCTTAGCAGCCATGGCTCACGGGCCCAGCCGCTCCGTGGCATGTGGGATCTTCCCGGGCTGGGGCACGAGCCCGCATCCCCTGAATCGGCAGGTGGACTCTCAACCACTGTGCCACCAGGGAAGCCCTCTGCCATTTATTAAGTGTATGACTTCAACTCCATCTGATTCTCAGTCTCTTTATGTGCAACGTGGAGAAAATAATGGTACCCACATTAGATAGTTGTCATCATGAGTAAATAAGGTAAAAGTACTAAGCAAGCATAGTACATGATAAGTATAAAAATAATGGTACATATTTATTTTTACTTTATTAGTCAAGGGTAGTTTTGTTTCATGTTTTCTTAAGGACCTGGATGTTCTTTGTTAATTTTAACCTAGTGAATCCAAATAAATAGCTTTGAATCCTCTTGGGGCTTGTTAGACCTGTTCAGACATTTTTGCAGGATTTCTTTGCCTAGGAAGCCATAAGAGCATGTAATTAAAATCATCTGTACAGGCAAAATGACCTTATATTTTTAATACTTCAAAAATTTTATTTACAAATAAATTCACAGAACTTTTGGCCACTGTTACATGGATCAATTGTTGACTTTTCCCCATTAGTCCTGACAAGAATTTCATACCATTTTCTGGTGCTGCCCCATATAAGCCCCAAATTAGCCATTTTTATAGTTAGTGCCTGTGTATCCAGGGGAAGCTGAGGATGAATTCTCTCTCTAGAGGAACATTGTATACCAGAGCTAACTGGATTGTAATGTAATGACAATATGACAATGTCCAAAGAAAGTCATCCTTTGAAGGATGCTTAAGAGCACAAGATTGAAGAGGATGCGTTACGCTGGTAGAAGGTACGTTCTTAGGGAGGTAACAGATTCGCGCTGTATCTTTTGCATCATGAATCTGTTCCCTATCTGTGGTAGTGAGACACATTTTTATTATTCAGTTTGTTTAACAAAGATTTAGTGAGTGTTTTTACTGTGTGTCAGACCCCATGCTATATCAGGGATTCAGTAGTGACCAAGAAGCAGATAGAGGTCTCTCCGTTAATGAAGGGGAGGGAGCAGAAATTAATCAAATAATCCCTCTTTGAATGAAAAATTATAACTGTGATGAATGTTATGAAGGAAGGGTTTGAGTAAAAGTGATGATAAGAAAGCGTAGAGCTGGGGCTTCCCTGGTGGCGCAGTGGTTGAGAGTGTGCCTGCCGATGCAGGGGACACGGGTTCGTGCCCCGGTCCGGGAAGATCCCACACGCCGCAGAGCGGCTGGGCCCGTGAGCCATGGCCGCTGAGCCTGCGCATCCGGAGCCTGTGCTCCGCAACGGGAGAGGCCACAACAGTGAGACGCCCGCGTACTGCCAAAAAAAAAAGAAAGCGTAGAGCTGGAGGACTTTACTTAGCCTGGGAGGGGAGCAAAGGCTAAGGAAGTCTTACCTGAGGGAGAGCTGTTTGAGATCTGAAGGATGAGTTGATGTATCATCCAGGGTTCCTGCAGGAGAGGCAAGGCACACCCGACAAGGTGTTTTAGAAGAGTTAAATAACAGGACCATTTACAATGACGTGGGCAGAGTACAGGGAACCAACACGGTACAGTGAAGCGCCCTGGCACTACCAAGAGTTGGGGACCTGTTATCACCCCTTGACCTAAAGGGGGAGGGGGAAGGGGAGGTTACTGGAAACCTGAGAGAATAGTCATAGCTCTAAGAGATGGAAGCCCAGCAAGGGCTGTGGCCTTTGGTAGAGGGGACACAGCCAGTCCATGGAGACCTGGGCGGGAGGAAGCCAGGAGAATAAGTCTTCTGACAGCACTGTCCTCACTCCCTCTGACCTCCTGTTGTCTTTTCTCTTGGGCGATCCCAGCCAGAGGCCAATAGCGTGGAGCCATCGGAAGTGTTTAGAGTGTGGTGTGGTCAGATTTACATCTCTTCACAGTCCACCCTTTCCTCCCATCTTTTGCTGCACAGAAGGATGGCCATGGTGCTACAGACAGCCGAGCACTGGGTACTCATTCAGCTCTGCCCTTTACCAGTAGCGTTACCTTGGGCTGGAAACAGTCTCTCCAAGCCTGTTTCCTTCTCAGTACAACGGGGACATAACTATGTACTCTCCATCCCAGCGGGGCATGAGGATCAAATAGGTAGTGTCTGGGGAACGTCCTTTGGAGACTGGAAACTGCTTTACACGTGGAAGAGGATTTTATTACTCTCTTTCTGCCTCTGTCTGAGGTGAGATACTTTTCCCTAGGATAAGAAAGTATAACTTAATGTCTGCCAAGGTCCTCAAACATACCCAGTTCTGTGATGGCCTACCAATGGTAGAATAAAACATGGGCTCAATATAATCTTCTGTGAGGACAAGAAAAGGTGATTAGAGGCAGCTCCAAGGCTTCCTGAGGTGCCAAATAAGACGGTGTAACATAATTATGTCCTGTCTTCTCCTAACCTGGGAAACCCCAGCTGGAAAGGGCTGAAAGAGTGTATTTCCATTAGAGCCTAAATACTTGCTTGGACTTGTTTGTTTTTCACCAGAGAATGAATTCTCAGCCTTCCTCAGCTTTGTTTCCAACGTTTCATGGCTTACATAGACAGGGCAAAATGTCCCTCCCTCTCCTCTCCCTCTCCTACAGGCCCCAGACTGAAAATTCACTTGTTAACTTTTTAAATATACACACAAGCGGGAAACAGATGGCATTATCTGGGTAATGCTAGCAAAAGATCAGATTCTTTTTCAAGGGCTATGCTCTGTTTTGAAATAGCCAAATGAATAAGGTTGTTTTGCCTTGAAATTCGTTATTGAAATAAGGTATTTGGACAACAGTTCATAATTTTTCGGCTCTTCTCTAGGTAGGGTCTGGGCCTGTCAATGCATCTTCCTACCAAAAGGCCTAATTTGGCAAAAAGCTGAACCCTATCAGCCTCCCTCCCATCTCTGAATTTTTCTCTCTCTCCCTGTTCTCTCTGTCTGCTGTCTCTCTCCCAGTGGTAAAATGTTTCTTTGGTTTTTAGTCTGCAGGGTCAAGAGAGGTGAAAAACACTGCTCTAAGATGTGCTTCATGACACCCTAATAAAAGAGACAAAGTGTTCCCTTCACACATTTCTAGGACGACTGTCACCAGAGCAAGCAGGTGCAATTTCTATTGTATCTTAATTTTGTATCCATATTTTGAACTGAGCATAGTATCTAAGGTATTATATTTTAAAATTTATTTATTTATTCATTTATTTTTGGCTGCATTGGGTCTTCGTTGCTCTGCACGGGCTTTCTCCAGTTGCAGCGAGTGGGGACTTCTCATTGCGGGGGCTTCTCTTGTTGTGGAGCACAGGCTCTAGGCGTGTGGGCTTCAGTAGTTGTGGCACGCGGGCTCAGCAGTTGTGGCTCGCTAGCTCTAGAGCACAGGCTCAATAGTTGTGGCACACGGGCTCAGCCGCTCTGCGGACCAGGGCTCGAACTCATGTCCCCTGCATTGGCAGGCGGCTTCTTAACCACTGCGCCACTAGGGAAGTCCTATTATATTTTTCATTGAAGAACGCTCTGGAAAGGTTCTTCTGGATATGGTGCATCTTTTTAGGGGGCCATGGATTGCACTCTCCAACCTACAGCCTCCTCTCTCTAGACAGCTGTCATGGGTGTTCTCGCAATAAACCCAGGACCATGTGAAGATGAAGTATTTCCTAGGGAGGATGAGGAGAAGTGAATGGTGGTATTTCTAAAAGTATAGACAGCCTGACAGCAAATTCCAGAGACTGGGTGACATTTTAAATTAGTAATGCTCCTAATTATCCAAACCCGAGGAGACCATATGGAATACAGCCACAGCTCTAGGATTAATATGAGTGAGCACCGTGAACCCGTCACTAACAGCATGTTCTCTTAGAATAATGGCACCGTATCTGTGCCAGCACAGTGTGGTACTGCAGTTAAAACACAGATACGCACATGCACAACCTCTGATATTTCCTATTTTTTGGAAAAATTTTCCTACTATCAAAGTAAAAAAAAAAAAAACTATTATAAATTTTCCTGAAAAAAGTAATACTTTGTTTCCTTGTCATTCACTGCCTATTGGTATTGCTGGGTTAAAATATCAGATTTATAAAAGTGAAATTAAATAATCAACATGTGATTTTATAGAACATGAGCTTGGAAGGCAGAAGTGCCCAGATTCAACTCCTGGCTCCCCTACTTACTGCTAGGTGAACTTGGGCTCATTCAGTGTCTCTGATTTTCAGTTTGTCATCTCACAAGTGGCCATCGTAATGCTATCTATTCGTACATTTATTGTGAGGATTTAGAGCCAAGTGAAATGCCTTGCTCAAAGCTAGTGCTAAAAGATGCTAAGAATAAAAGTCACTGATGAGACAGAAATACAGGAGCCTGAGATTTCAGTGATCAGACTGAGCTTCAGACCTCAGCTTCAGCTGTGCCTGGGGCCAGGGCCCCAATCCATACTGTCCTTCTCTTCCTCGCAGCATGCAGGTCCAAATGTTGGCTGGTCCCTTTGTGCCAGTGAATGGTGGTCTTTCTGATTGAAGTCCTAGGTCTGAACACAGAGAATAGAAGTTTCTGTAAATTCTATGTGTCCACTGTCTTAATACCCTCCTACCCTCCATATAAACCTCCCCAACTTTTTGGAGGGGGCCTAAAAAAAAAAAGCACATATCTCACTTTTGGATTTTTAAAGACTGTCTTCAATTTTTCCTGAATATATATACACACACATATACATATAATATGCATATACATATGTATATATGTATATAATGCTAAACATTATTTGAGACAGTTTTCATTTTGTTCATGCTGACAGGGTAGGGTAAGCAAATTCATTCATGACCCACTACTTTTCTTGGCCCTAAACATCCTAAAAGTAAACCATGTTACAAAGAAACTGTAGTAATAATAACAATCATTTGAAAAACACCAATTATACACTAAACACTTTGTATACACTTCATACTAATCCCCACAGTAAACCTTAAAAGGTGGGTATTATTAACCCCATTTAACATAGGAGAAAAAGAAGTCTCACAGAGATTCATAACTTGGCCAAGGTAAGACCACTTGTAAAAATCAAAGCTAGTACTTTGATCACAATGCCCAAACTTGGCATGGTGCCAACAGCTAAGCTCCAGTTTGTGTTTTCACCCCTTTTTTGTATTTTCCTTTCCTTCCAGGTTGTTCTAGATGTTGGCTGTGGATCAGGAATACTGTCATTTTTTGCTGTACAGGCCGGAGCTCGGAGAGTCTATGCAGTTGAGGCCAGTTCAGTAGCACAATATGCTGAGGTAAGTGGTTGTATTTTTACAGCAATTACTAACTAGGTCTTCAGTAAACTTCAGGGGACTAAGTGATGGACCTTTCACGTAGGTCATTTTAGAAGAATTTTTGTTTTACCAGTCTGATTTCTTTTTCTTGTTGGGATGTTACTCCTGAAAGAGCCCACCTTCACTGTAGTGATTGATAGGAAAACAATTATTTTAAAAATTTCTTCACGATACTAAAATTATAACAGAACTTTCTTGGGCCTGGGGGAGATGAATGCTGTCTTATCTTTAATGACCTACTGAGGTGAGGAGTCAGACATCCCTGGAGCTAGGTTTATTTTTTTTATTAAATGCTGTACTGACAATAACTGCACCACTCACTTTAAATTTCAATTTTGGTTTAAGGGACTGTTGCTACCTGATTGTAGTTGGACCATGGGCAGATGTCTGTGCTTCTTTTTCAGATTTCAGGTTTTGATTAGAGGACAGGGAGATGCTTTGTTTTAAATATGGTACTCCATTATCCTCATAAAATGTGTACAAATATTGGAGAATAAGTCAAGGGTCAAGTAATAATAGCTTTCAGTAATATTTGGATGTAATAACAACCCAGTCAAGCTGCAGAGCTGGATGTGTGTGTGCACGCGCATGCACAGGTAATGTGCTTGTCATCCACACCTGGAGGAGGCCTGCATTTAAATGAGGGATAGAATGGCAGATAGAGAGGGAAGCCTGGCTGCTGCTTCTGAGGAGCATCCTGAAACTTTCCTCCGACCTGGGACAAGTGCTAGCTCTGAGTGATGGTTGGGTTTGGATTGAATGACCCAGAAGGGGCCAGAGACCAGTAGACAGTATGGCATGTTCGGAAGGAAAGACTGCCAGGGCCTGATGGCTGGCATGTTCTTACACTCTCTTCTTCCAACAAGTCTTGGATAAAATATTTTTGGTCATTTGCTTACGTACCAATTCTTAAGAGTCATTTTTATTAACTATTAGGTGCACACAAAAGAATATTTGTAAAATGTGTACATTTTAATATTTGAAAAATGTGTACATTTGTAAAATGTGTCAAGAATAACAATACAATGAATGTGTGTCCACTACGTCTTTTTTTTTTGGCCATGCCACGTGGCTTGCGGGATCTTAGTTCCCTCACCAGGGATCAAACCCATGTCCCCTGCAGTGGAAATGTTGAGTCTTAACCACTGGACAGCCAGGGAAGTCCCAACTATGTCTTTTAAGAGGCCATTAGCATTTCCATTAAAGGTTCATATGTCTTGTCTTGATCACGTCTCTTTTCTGCCCTAAATAGAGGTAACCACTATCTTGAAATTTTGTTAATCACGTTCTCACTGTTCTTTATAGTTTTACCGCATATGTTTCTGTCCCTAAAAACATATCCTTTATGAACTTTCCATAAATGGAATCATAATGTATGTATCCTATAATTTGCTTTTTTCACCCAGCGTGATGCTCCTGAGGGTCATTTTGTTGATGCATACAGCCATTGTTTATTCCTCTTCAGTGCTGGATAGTGTTCTATTATATGAAACGCTCAGTGCACTGAGCTGTTGACGGACTTTGGATGGCTTCCATTATAAAAGTATTTTTATGAATATTCTTATACACAGTCCCCACTGCATCTATGCTGGAGTTTCTCAGTATATACCCAAGAGTAGAATTGTTGGGTAATAGGGCATGTATACCTTCACCTCTGTTCTGTGATGCCAAATTGTTTTCCAAAGTGGTTGTTCCAATTTTTACTCCCTGCAGCAGTTAACAAGAGTGCCATTGTTCTCCAACTTTGTCAACACTTGATATTGTCAGGCTTTGGAATTCTTGCCAATCTGGTGTTTATTACATAATTGTGGTTTTAATTTGTATTTTCTACTCACTAATGACTTTGAGTATCTTTGCACAGTGTTTGGCCATTTGTACTTTCTCTTCTGTGAAATACCTGTTCCAATTTTTTTGACAGTTTTTCTTTTGAATTGTTATACTATAATTCATTTGTAGAAATGATTTCTATATTCTCGATATTAATTCTATTCAGTTATACATGTGAAAAATGTCTTCACCCAGTTTTGTACCTCACTTTTTCTCTTTATGGAGTTCTAAATAAGATTTAAATGTGGAATTCTAAATAAGAAAAGAGGAAGGGCTTCCCTGGTGGCACAGTTGTTGAGAGTCCGCCTGCCGATGCAGGGGATACGGGTTCGTGCTCCGGTCCGGGAGGATCCCACATGCCGCGGAGCGGCTGGGCCCGTGAGCCATGGCCGCTGAGCCTGTGCGTCCGGAGCCTGTGCTCCGCAGCGGGAGAGGCCACAACAGTGAGAGGCCCGCGTACCGCAAAAAAAAAAAAAGAAAAAAAAAAAGAAAAGCATGCACTCAGGGCCAGGGATGGTAAGAATCTTCTCAAAGCATGGCTTTAAGGACAGCCTGGTCCCTCCTGATGGAAACCATGGCTTCCGCCGCGCTCCTGGCTGTTGCCATGGGTGTCATGAGATGTCCCCCCGTGGGCCAGGCCTTTCACCCTTGCAGAGGATGATCTGCACCAGCTCTTGGTTTCTGCTGCTTCTGCTGACACTCGTCTGTACAATTTGTGGGTGGCAAAGGAGAGTGTAAGCAGCACACAAAAGATTTTCACTCCAAGAATCGGCCTCAGTAGCCTCTCGGCACACAGTACATGGTGCTACTTTCCACCTTTTCATTATTTGGTAATTGAACCAGCAGACATTTAATTCTTTTCTCTGGAGTCTTCATTAAATTGCTCAGAAAATATAAAATTGTAACAAGAAAGAAAAATGTATAAATTTAACTACCATTTCCTGTCCATGGATTCTTCTCATGAAAGGCTTCTGGGCTTTAAGTAAACAACGTTTCCAGCTTGCATAGAATTCAGTTTCAGTCGCATTCAGTGGCTCAAACTGATTTTGTAAGGGCTGACCTCAGATGACGAGATGATGCAAATGACTCCTTGTCTGCAGGGCATGCACATTTAGTCATTTTTTGCAGGATGGTCATGAACCTGCCCAGGTACAGCCATATGCTTTCACCCTGGGCCACATCTGACATTTCTGGGTTAGTAACAAGAGATCATTCTTGTCCAAGGAACAGGGCAGAACTAAAGATCTCCCATGGGTTCCCAACCCATGAGCCTGCCCACCTCTAAAGGGCAGCTATCTCTTGCTCTTTTTTTCTTTTCTTATTATGAAGCATAAAGCTGCAGCCCTCAGATCATACAGACCAAATGGGGAAAAAAGGCATTAATCCAATTTATACATATATATATAATATATATATATTTTATATATATATATATATATATAGTCGTGGAGAGGCTGTTTCTTAACTTAAAATTGTGCACGAATGCATGTCATGTGTCTCCATATAGATGATAAATTCCTTGAAGGGCCTGGAGATTAAAAGACTATGAGGGTAAGCAATCATGAATAGGTTTATGTGTTGTAGTCAATTTAAACTTACAACAAAGCTCTCTGGCTCTTAGATTTAACAATGTTCATAATTATTGGACCACTTAACAATTAGACTTTACTAGCACACAGTTCCTATATATGCTTCATTAGGAAGACTTCTAAGGAGTCAGACCAAGTATTTCTACGTCATGGGTGGTGGAAGTAAAGGCAGGTGGAATTGGAGCTATTGTGACGCTGCCTTTCTAGACCTGCTGGATTCATAATCTAGGGCTGCTCTGTCCAATGTGGTAGCCACTAGACGTGTGGCTCTTTACATGTAAATATAAACTAATTTTTAAAATATCTTTATTGTAATATAATTGCTTTACAATGTTGTGTTACTTTCTGCTGTATAACAAAGTGAATCAGCTATATGTATACACATATTCCCATATCTCCTCCCTCTTGCGTCTCCCTCCCACCCTCCCTATCCCACCCCTCTAGGTGGGCACAAAGCACCGGCTCATCTCCCTGTGCTATGTGGCTGCTTCCCACTAGCTATCTATTTTACATTTTGTAGTGTATATATGTCCATGCCACTCTCTCACTTCGTCCAAATTAAATTTCCTAGTCGCACGAGCTGCCTTTCAAGTGCTCAGTAGCCACAAGTAGCTAGTGGCTGTCATATTGAACAGTGGAAATACAGAATATGTCCCTCATCAAAGGAAGTTCTAGTGGGTAGCACTGATGAAGAGGACACAGGTGGCCATACATCACTTTTCTGGCATGTGATGGCCAGGCTGGTGGCTGTGTTCCCTGCCAGGTATTGGCAGCCATGGCCAGGTCAGACTGGTTTGATGTTAGGTGAGGCAGCCCTCCCCAATCCCTCTTGCTCTGGGCATTGTTTATCTTTCCCTTATTTATGTGTAAGATCTGGCATAGAACAGGTTCCCTAGGAAACAGACTCTAATGCACAGATTTGCATGCAGGAAGTTTATTGCAGAAGGCTCTCAGGAACCTGACCTATGAAGGAAATAAGATAGAATTGGGTAGAAGGGTTAAGCTGAAAGGTAGTTGGAATAAAGGGCTCAGGCAATCCCACAGGGAATTCTTGAGCTGGGGAAACCCATCAGAGTTGAACCACCTGAGGCAAGGGCCTTTATATTTCACATTTTTAAATATACACTTCCTCAGGAAGGAGTGTAACTTTGGGTAAGGTGGCTGTCTTGGGCCGAGGGAAGTTCGTAGACCACAATTCAGCTGAGAGGCTTCATCTGCCAACGTTTTCAGCAGCTGGGAGAATGATGCCTTGGTCCTGAAGGATCTTTATGGTACGCCACAGCAAGTACTACAAAATCAAGATGCAGAATCCTAGCTTTGATCTATAGACAGGAAGCTGATGGAGAATAAAGATATAATAGTAAATCAAGGAAGAGGGTTGAATTGGTGGAGCAAATGGGATGATACTAAAAGCACAGGCAAGGCCACAGGGTAAATTTGTTATGTGTGCTTTAGGGGTGGGCAACAATTTTCTAGAAACTCAGTCCATCATCTGATCTGATGTGCTTTGTACAATTCTAAGGTCTGTGAGGACACAAAGTACATATAAGATGTGATTTCTCCCCTCAAGTAGTTTGTCATCCAATTGGATTTCACACAAGTGAGATTCTTACCATAGGACAGTGAATGCCAAGTGCATCTGAATGGCAGAGACGAGAAATATCACCGCAAGGAACAATTCCCATCAGCTGGGCTGGTTACGGAACCATCAGAGAAGAGTTGCAATTTGACTTGAATCCTTAAGGATGAAGAGAAATGAAACGCTCCTCTTCTCCTTTTTCACTTCTTACAGCCAACAATGAGATTTTTAAAAAAACCTTGGATTTTTATGGGATTCCTCACGTTAAATATGTTGATAATCTCTTCACAAATGCTTTGAAGGCCATTTGTTGAAAAGGTACTTCTAATTTTTAATCTTGAACACTAGAAAGACTGTATACTTTGAAGTTTTCTAATGTGAGTTTATCCTTTGAGCTAGTATTTTTCTCTAATTTCTTTAGTGTCTCCAATAGCTAACTTCTCCATTGTCACTCTCCCACAGACACCAAAAGCCTGAGTCACAAAATTCCATCCAGCCCATCAACACTTCTTTGTTTTTGAACTGACAATGAAGTTAAAAGGTGGCAATAGCTAATCTGTTAAGGAAATAATAATACACATTTTGCATAGTTGAAGTTTTAGAATTTAGGTTGCATTTCCACATCTATAAACTCATAGTTCTTCAGGAAGAGTTTTTGAGGTGCTTGGAGCAGATAATATCATCTCCACGTTACAGATGAGGAAGAACCTTGGAGAAGTTAGGTCATGAGGATGGGACATGGCTCATGAGACCCAGTCCTTCAGTGCCACCTCCTTCTTCAGCATCCAGGTAAGCAGTGACTAGTGGTGTCTTTGGAGGTGAAGAGACGAATGTGTTTGTCTAGAAGCTGGAGCACTTACCCCTGTAGATAGTTCATACAGGAGCCAGGAGGAAAAACATCTTTTTCTTCTGAAGAAATCTATTGTGGGGACTTCCCTGGTGGCGCAGTGGTTAAGAATCCACCTGCCAGTGCAGCGGACACGGGTTCGATTCTTGGTCCGGGAAGATCCCACATGCCGCAGAGCAACTAAGCCCGTGTGTCACAACTACTGAGCCTGTGCTCTAGAGCCCATGAGGCACAACTACTGAGCCCGCGTGCCACAACTACGAAGCCTGCGCTCCTAGAGCCCGTGCTCTGCAACAAGAGAAGCCACTGCAATAAGAAGCCCATGCACTGCAACGAAGAGTAACCCCGGCTCACCGCAACTAGAGAAAGCCTGCACGCAGCAACGAAGACCCATCACAGCCAAAAATAAATTAAAAAAAAAAAAAATGAAATCTATTGTGAAGCACTTAAACAGGCAGATAGGTCTGCCATGTAAGAAGGAAACCTTCCTCCATTGGCAAAATCAGCTAGAAACACACTTAACAGAGGAGCAGTTTAAAGTAGTCCACGTGGAATGCCACCCCATTTGCCACAAAACCCCACCTAGGAAATAACCCTTCTTGTAGCTGGATTGGTGATGGATGAGGCAAGAAGGCAACTTGGGAGAGAATATTGATGCCTCTTCATCTCACTCAGTACTGTCTTTCCAGTAGGGGAGGCACTAAACACCTTTGCCAGGATTAGAATTGATGATGCAGGTTCTGGAATCACACAGTGTGGGGTTTTATCCTTGATCCACGGCCTAATGGCCATGTGACCTTGACAAGTGTATTAGTTTCCTAATTGCTGCTGTAACAAATTAACACAAACTCAGTGGCTTAAAACAGTACATATTTATTACCTTACAGTTCTGGAAGTCAGAAATCTGAAATGGGTTTTACGGGGTAAAATCAAGGTGTTACACAACTGTGTCCTTTCTGGGGGTTCTAAGGGAGAATCCATTCTCTGCCTTTTCCAGCCTTTTAGAGGCTGCCCACATTACTTGGCTGGTGGCTGCATCACTCTTACTTCTGAATCATCACTTCTTCTGTGACTCTGACCCTTCTGCTTCTGTCATATAAAGATCCTTGCAATTATATTGGCCCGCTAGGATAATCCACGATAATCTCTCCATCTCAAGACCCTTAATTTAGTCACATTTACAAAGTCCTTTTGCCATGTAAAGTAACATGTTCCCAAGTGTTCAGGGAGTAGGATATAGACACTTCTGAAAGGCCATTCTGCCTACCATCCCAAATTACCTGATCTTTCTCTACTTCATTTTCTTCAGCTATAAAATTATAGGTAGTAATAGTCCCTTGTGAAGATATTATGAGAACTGAATGAGAAAATCAATATAAGCATTAGTACAGTGCCTGACATGCTCTAGCTATTGTTATCACCGTCATGGTTATTAGCAGTATCATTATGGTGTCTCATTTCATCCATGTCTCTGTACAAATCAACTGAACAGATATCATAGAAGAGGAGTGCCAGGCACAGTGGGAAGCATGGGGCCAGGCAGAGCACGTTTTTCAAGAGTGTGTGTTTAAATTGCATTTTGAAATTTCCTTATTAGTCCTTTTTACTTTTTTAATGTTTCAATAAACTATTGATGAATACTGTAATGTAATTTTATTTAATGTAATTTTATTTAATTTTCATGTGTCAAGTTATATCATTCTTCTCTTTATTTTTCCTAATCTTTTAAAAATCTAAAAACCATTCTTAGCTTGCAGGCCATGCAAAAAGAAGTCGTGGGCCAGATTGGCCTGTGGGTAGTAGTGGTGACGCCTGGTCTAACATAACCCTAATTCATTAAAAAAAATTTTGTTTTAGTTGATTACCTAGTGCGTATCAGGTCTTACGCTAGCCACTGTAATGGCTAACAAGATAGACATGGTTCCTGTCCTCATGGAGCTCATGACATAATAACCACACATATATAATTAGAAACTGTCAGTAGTGGTTGAGAACCACTGGAGTTTTGTAACATCAGGGATGAAACAGCCCCTAAAATGTATTTCCCACAGTGTTTTTGAAGGATGCATCAAGGAGACCCTTCAGGGGCTGAATTAGAGAGAGAAAGGAGCTTGAACAGCAGCAGTGAGCCTACCTGCCCCAAGCCTCCTAAAGTGAGAGCAACACCCTCTTTTTACAATGATGGATAAACGTTATTACATCTAATTTAGTAAATAGCCAGAAAGACTAAAATCTTAATAACAAATGTATTCTGCACTCCATTGAGACTTGGTTAAAAACAACTTGACTTTTTTTTTTTTTCCTTTCACTTTTTAAAAAGTTTGCTTTCATTTTTAACCTCAATTTCCTTTTTTTTTCCAGTTTTATTGAGAAATAGTTGACATACATCACTGTATAAGAATAAGGTGTACAACATGATGGTTTGATTTACATATATTGTGAAATGATTACCACAAGAGGTTAGTTAACATTCATCATCTAATATAGATACAATAAAAAGAAAAGGAAGATTTCTCCTTGTGATGAGAACTCTAACAATTTACTCTCAACAACTTTCCTATATATCATACCACGGTATTAATTGTAGTCATCATGTTGTATATTACATCCTTAGTACTTATTTATCTTATAACTGGAAGTTTGACCTTTTGACCACCTTCTTCCAATTCCTTCACCAGCCCCCCACCTCTAGTAACCACAAATCTGATCTCTTTTTCTATGAGTTTGGTGGGGTTGTTCTTGTTGTTTGGGTTTTTTTTTTAGATTCTACATATAAGTGAGATCATATGGTATTTGTCTTTCTCTGTCTGAGGCATAATGCCTTCAAGGTCCATCCTTGTTGTCACAAACGGTAGGATTTCCTCATTTCTTATGGCTGAATAATATTCCATTATTTATAGATAGATAGGTAGATAGATAGATCACAACTTCGTTATATAGTCATCCATTGATGGTCACTTAGCTTGTTTCGTTTTTTGGCTATTGTAGATAATGCTTCAGTGAACGTGGAAATGCAGATATCTTTTTTTTTTTTTTTTTTTTCCTGTGGTACGCGGGCCTCTCACTGTTGTGGCCTCTCCCTTTGTGGAGCACAGGCTCTGGACGCGCAGGCTCAGCGGCCATGGCTCACGGGCCCAGCCTCTCCGCGGCACGTGGGATCTTCCCGGACCGGGGCACGAACCCGTGTCCCCTGCATCGGCAGGCGGACTCTCAACCACTGCGCCACCAGGGAAGCCCCAGATATCTTTTTGAGACAGTGGTTTTGTTTCCTTTAACACCCCCCCCTTTTTTGCTTGATTGAAGCATACTTGATATTTTTAAATTGCACACACACTTGAAGTGTATATACATCTTGAAGAATTTGATGTATGCATGATCCATGATACCATCACTAGAACCAAGTTACTAAACATATCCATCACCTGCAAAAACTTCCTTGTGTTCTTCTGTTTTTGTTTTTTTTTGATAACACTTTACATGAGATCTGTCCTCTGAACATATTTTAAAGTACACAGTGCTGCCTTGTTAAGTATAGGTGCTGTGTTGTACAGGTCTCTAGAGCTTACTTATCTTGTATGACAGAAACTTGTATACCCATTGGAAAACAATTCTCCATTTCTCCCTCCCCTAGCAACGCTGTTCTGTTTTCTGCTTCAATGAGTTGGACTGTTTTACATACTTCATGTAAGGGGAGGCATACAGTGTTCTTCCTTCTGTGATTGACTTATTTCACTTAGCATTATGTCCTCTAGGTTCATTTATGTTGTAGCAAATGGCAGGATTGCCTTCTTGTTTAAGGCTGGCTACTATTCCATTGTATGCATATACCACATTTTCTACTGTGAATAACACAGCAGTGAATACAAGTGCAGATATATCTTCAAGGTCCTGACTTCACTTCTTGTGGATATACACTCAGCACTGAAATTCATAGATCCTACGGTAGTTCTATTTTTAACTTTTTGTGGGAACTCCAGTTTTCCATAGTGGCTGCACCATTTTATATTCCCACCAACGATGTATAAGGAGGGTTCCAATTTTTCCACATCCTCACCAACTTATTTTTTTGCTATTACTTGTGAAAAGCCATCCTTTTTAAGGTGATGTCCCATGGTGATTTTGACCTGCATTTCCCTGATGGTTAGGAGAGCAATACCCCTTTTATCTGTTTTACTTACTGGGTTTCTGGATCAACTTTTATTTAAAGAAGGGTCTGGAGGCTAAAAGAAAACCTTCTGAAGCTGATGTCCGATTCCTTCAAATTCCAGAGGGGGCCTAGATAAGTAAGGGCTTTGTCCACATCTACAGTTGCCTTTCTTCTGCTGTGGGAAACTGTCCTTATTTCCAACATTGACGCGTCTTCATATCTAAACCATAACCCACGCAGCTCCTTAGCTCACTTTGCAGCTTCTGAAATCTACTTTCCTTAAGACAAGAGTCTCAGCTCACAGCCACTCACCTTCTTGCCCCTCTCTTCCTTCCTAGCAGCCCCCATGGTGCAGAGCTGCTGTTGGCCCCCATTTCAGGGCCAGTTTGATTCTGGCCATGAGAAGAGAGAAGCAGCATGTTTGCAGAAAGTGTTTGTTGACCTGAAGCATTTTTCTGCGGTGGCAGCTACACATTTTAGGGGAATTGTGATTTAGGCTACACGTTTTCTTGGCAAGCAGAGCAGGGAAGGTGGTACAGACTGTAACTTAAATTTGTCCAAATAAGAAAGGTGTCATTTGAACTCTCCTGGGGAGTGAAACTAACAAGCATTCAGATGGTTGATTACTAGTGGTTGCTAACAATGTCTTGATGTCTTAGAACTAACTCCCTTCAGCTCTAGCTGTGAATTTGCTTCACACTCCCATCCCCACCCCAACTTTACTTTCCCCAGCCAGTTCCAGGTAGCTCAAGAGTTTCACCCTATAGGAAGTCCCACAAGAGAGGGAAAAAAAACAGTATCGGTGTTCAGCAGTGTGAGACCCTTGGAAGACCAGAGCAACGCCTGAAGAGGAAAAAATTCAGTCACATCAACAGCTTGGGTTCCGCACACGATGCTAAGTAATCACTTTGATTCCTCATTTTCCGCAGGATTGATGGATCCTCTTTTGCTCTGGCTGATGGTTTGGCCATCGTGTAGCCTCAGATTGGTGTCCAATCTTGCTCTTTTCATCTACTGTAGCTGAGGAAATGATAACTGGTGTTGCCACCTGGGTTACCTTTTAATGATCTGAAAGACCACAAGGAGCCGCCATTTCTTTTGTGCTGCTCCTCATTCAACAACCTAATGGCCATCTGAAAAGAGCTTTCTTGAAAAGAAAAAAGTCTGCTCCTCTCAGGCAGAAGCAATAATACCGCACGATTCTCTGATTAAACTGTCACACTGCGCGTATTACTGGGCATCTGACCTGCTTGAAACGGACTTGCCGCTGAGGCTTCTTGGTATTTGCACTGCTGCTTTTCTGCCAACAAGCCATGAAATGACAGATTAGTGTCCCTAAACTTTAGTGTGGACGGCAAGTAAAGTGCCCAAGAAACTGCTGGGGCCCAGCCACCTCCTGGGGCAGTGCTGGAAGGGGAAACGTGTTTTTCTTTAGGGTCACCCTCTGTGGAAATGAACTTCAATCACGGGTGATTGAATCACGTACCACAGGGTACGTGAAACTGGAGCAAAAACACGCAGCACAGTCTCCCCTCTGCCCCAGCAAACAGGCAGCCTCTGCTGACAGGTATCGAACTTGGAACTGAAAGCAGGATATTGTTCTCTCTCCTCCTGAGATTCTTTTAAAAAGTAAAACATTTTAAACCTCAAAACCACCATAATGTAGTATTTAAAAAAGCAACTTCCTGTGTGTTGGAGTGGCTAGTACTTAAGGCAGGGACCTGGTCCTTACGGTGGTTATGTATGTGCAAAGCTCTGCTTGTGTATCCTGATTGGTGTACATTTTTAGCTATCCCATCAACATATATTTATATATAGATAAGTTTATTTTGAAAACTATGTATGTACTATTGTACTCACATATTATGTACATTATAAACATACTCCAAAGTTAAAATGATGAGATCCCACTATACACCCGCACATAGCTAAAGTTTAAAAGACTGACGACAAAGCCAGTTGGACCTGCATACATCGTTGGTGGTAACGTAAAATGACATAAGAACTTTCGAGAATAATTGGGCAGTTTCTCTTAAAGTTAAAAATGCACTCCCCCTGTGACCCAGCAGTTCCACTCCTTGGTGGTTACCTAAATGAAGTAAGGAATTTCTTTGTGGAATATATGTTTCCACAGAGATTTCTATATGAAAAGCTAGAAGCAACCCAAATGTCCATCAGCAGATGAAAGGACAAGCCGGTTGTAATAGTACATCCAAACAATGGAATGCTATTAAGTAATACAAATTGATAAACTCCTTTTATACATAACAGTATGGATGAATCTCAAAAATACTATGCTGAGTAAAACAAGCCAGATACAAAAGAGCATATTAATTTATTCATATGAAATACTGAAGTAGGCAGAACTAATCTAATAGAGAAAAGCACAGCAGTGGTTGCCTGAGGGTAGGTGGTGGTGAGTGGGGTGAAGGAGGGGTCAGGATTGACTGTGAAGGAAATCGGGGGTGCTGGATATTTTCTATATCTTGATTGTGGTGGTAGTTACTTGGGTACACATATTTATTAAAACATATTAAACTATATACACTTAAAATGAGTGTGTTTCATTGTATTTAAATTATTCAACAAGCATTCAGTAAACATGCTTTTTAAAAAACAAAAGTTCTGTTCACTTTTGTACTGGAAGTCTTAGTTCGTGCAGTAATATAAGAACTGGGAATAAAATGCATGAAAAGGGAGGAAAAGATGAGACAAGGATGAAAATCAATGATATTTTAAAACATATGTATTTCACTAATAGCACACAAAAACCTATAGAGTTGTGTGATTTTAAATATTGATTTAATATTTGGTGATAATGTGATTTAAAAGTCTGGTTCTGTATTAAATATATTTAGGGCTGTTGCTGCTGGGTGG